>NC_081296.1:91811900-92131900 GCF_030435805.1 Mustela lutreola
ATTTTGGCCTGTGTGACTGTAGGATTGAATCAATCCTACTTAACTTCACCAACGTTATCAGATGTTGTACAGTTAAATGTTAGCTCAGCAGGTCCAGGCTTCTAAAGTTCCACACGTGCCAATGAAAGGCCTGCCTTCAGAAGGCTTGGCCCGTAATGGGCTCTGGCAGATGACTTCTGAGTTCCTGGACTGTGCCACCTGAGAAGAGTCTTTTTGTATTTTGGTGCTTTGGGCCGCACTGCAATAGTTTGACCTGTTCATGCCAGCAGTGTGCATGGGGTGTACGACAGTGCAGGGCCACACTGACCTCAGCAGGCCTGGAGACTAAGTAGTGTAGGTCAGTCACACAGGTGCTGCAGGCCCATGGGACTCACTCTCATCAGAACCGTGGACACCAAGTGCTCGTGGGTGAGCTTCCTTGGGTGACCCGCCAGCTGTGTTGTTGGGACATGTCGCTTCTGGCGGAAGGAAGCACTGTCCACAGCTGGAGCAGGAGAGTCTCCTGCTTCCTCCCGGATTCCGCTATGTGCACCTTTTTCTCTGGCTGATCTTCATCTGTATCCTTTGGTTGTGATGACCCATAATGGTGAGTAGAGCAGTTTCTTGGGGATGTGTGTTCTAGCAAATCTTCAAATCTATGGGTGGTCTTGGGGACTCCGGACTCAGATATATATGGTGTGTAGCTCAAGTGTGAAATGAGAAGGCTAGAGAGTGAGGCTTAAACTCAAGACAGAACCTGCAGAGGAAGCACCATCCACCAGACTTCCTGTCAGGCAAGGATGTAGAAGTAATGTGGCTCTAATTTGTCTGGTCTGTGGCAACCCATGTCTGAGTCAAAGTTCCAGAGAATTCTAGCTTTGGGCACACGCTATCTGCCATGCCTTTCAGTGCCGGAGGTGACAGGAGGGTCTGAGCATGGCAGTATCCAGCACCCTTGGCTGTTTTTGTGGGAAAATGGTGCACACATCTCAGTCAGCAGATGTTTATTATTGATTATTTACTGCTGTTCTAGGCACTTGTTTGAAACCAAAGAAGCATCCTTGCCCTCAGGGTGCTTACGTTCTGCTAAAGGGAATTTCTTCAAAAGGGAATTGATGTGCTATTAGGAAGGAGTGATGGATGCTGGGTAACCAAAAAAAATAACAACTGTATACTTCAGTGTTAAAGTTACTCAGTTGTCTCATCTGCAAAATGGGGATTATAATGACCATCTTAACAGGCTACTGCATGGGTTATATGAGATAATCTTTCATTCTCAGTCTACAGAAAACACCCAGTAAATGATGTTTATTGTTTGTGGCTAAGAGTAGGAGCTCTAAATTCTGAAGTCAAACCAAGTACTTATTAGCATTGATTTTACATTATTTAACTTCTCTGAGGAGGAACCTATATAGTCACATGGGGCCTTGTGCCTGGTTGAATGCTCTCCTGCCATGGCCTTAAAATGTCTAATGATTTTGGACAAGGGCCCTGTGTTTTCTTTTTGCAGTGGACCCTACCATTTATCCAGCTGGTTCTGTCTCTGAGCTTCAGTGTCCTCCTGTAAAATGGAGATGATAATATATACCACATTTGCTATAGTTCAACCATCTCATTTTTAAAAAAAGATTTTATTTTTTACAGATTCAATTTATTTTGAGAGAGAGAGCATTGTGCATACAGGAGGAGGGGTAGAGGGAAAAAGAAAGAGAAAATGTCAAACAGACTCCCCACCAAGCATGGAGCCTGAGGTGGAACTCGAACTCAGGACCCTGAGATCATGACCTAAGCTGAACAAGAGCTGGCCTGGTCACCTAGCTGACTAAGCCACCCACGCACCTCAAGATTTTATTTTTAAGCGATCTCTACACTCAACATGGGGCTCCAACTCACAACCCCGAGATCAAGAATCCCATACTCCACTGACTGAGCTGGCCAGGCGACCATGAACAGTCTCATTTTTAACTCTTAGTTTAAAAGTTTTTCTTCTTTTCCATTTGTCTCTTTTCTGATATATCACGCTGAGTGCATATGGGTCTGTTTCATTTATTTTCTAGAGAGAAAGCAAACTTCATTTCTTGTAGAAAGATGAAATGTTAGTTAAGTTCATGCATAGTACTGTGCCTTGCCACGAAGAATCATACACTGACTGTTTCAGCATCTTTCACAGACTACTCCATGTTTTTATATGGGGAAATTGTTACATTTAAAACTGAAGATATAACAGAATGTGGAACAACTCATAAACTTGTATAATAGGAATATAACTGGCCCTTGAAGATGGGTGCTTTGATGTAGAGTATGGTATGAAAGCCAACTTCAGTACTGTTACATGCCCTCTTAGAACTAATTCTTGCAATTTAGGTTCCCGCCATCTAGGGCAGAGAGAAATAAAGAACCATGTCCCATGATTCTAGAGAAAATAAATTTGAATGAAAAACTGAAAAGGAATAACCCATATCTGAGTGTCTCAAGCACAGAGCATAGTTGTCTTTTCAAATAGAGTACTTGTGTTTAATTTTAACCCATCAGCAGGTAGGAAGAGAAATGGAGAAAAGTGGAAATAGCTTTACAGATCAATGGAGACCTATTGAGGTAATAGGAGAACTGACGTAAGTAAGCATATATTCAAATCCTAGCAATTTAAAAATTTTTGTGTTTGGATTTCTGCCTTCAACACTGGAAAATTAAGTGTTGGGTGTGAACTCTTATACCATTTGGAGTCCCAGCCAAATTTCCGTAGGAGCTCTGATGCATCTAAACATGCCAGTAAGGGATGTGTGTGTGTGTGTGTGTGTGTGTGTGTGTGTGTGTATGTGTATGGGTTGGGGGGTGTTGGTGGGGGAAGGTGGAAGGACTTATCACTGCCTCACGGTAAGGCAAAGGCATACTTCAGGTTTGCTTCCCTTGGTGGCTATATGAAGGCCTATATGCAAATGCACAGGGCCTTTCAATTTGGCAAACAGGGTCTGTGTAAATTCAGAGAGAAGCGGCATTCAAGACTTAGAAAAAAAAATGTTTAAAAACTAAGTTAAAAAATATCCGTGGAAGCATAGTTTATAAAAAGTAAAAACATCTGAGTTGAGTTAAAAAAGGAAATTACTATAATTCATTAAATTAAAAAAATGTTCCTCCTTACTTCCTGACCATGTGACTGGAAATGAGAGAAGAGAAGGAAGAATGAGTAGAGCCACATAAGATGGCTCTGTGTTATGGGGAGTGGGGGGTGGGGAGCTATGACAATGGCGGGCCCTTCTTCAGTGAGGAGCTTTTAATTCTGCAATTCATAAAATATCTGCTTTATTTTGCACCAAATTTAAGCTTACAATGTTACCCCCACTTGAACTTTAACAAAGAAGAGGAAAACGAGCAGTTAGCCCTGGATCCAGGGGTGGGAGTGTGAGAAGAGCATGTGGCTTTAAAATTCATTGTTCATTAGTTCATGTTTGTAGGCTGAAAGCTCCTCGTACAGCTCAAAGGTCAACGGGTAATAATGCTCTTTTTTACCACGATTATTATAAATATTACCTTTTGCCACTTTGATGGAGCCACTTTGAAAAATTACTTTGGAAAATAGTTTTTCTTCAGTGCTCACCACCACCGTGTTCTGGCCAGAGTGGCAAAAGGGAGTTAATGGCAGTGAATCAGGATGGGAAGCAGGAGGATACGGAACCCGATGGGGCACAGGCCACACACACACTATGTGTCAGGGAAGGGGGGAAGTGCAGAGTAAGACAGTCTCAACAGTTTCATTTCCTGCAGTGGGAAGGTGATTGGATTTCAATTTGGAAGGTTTAGGGTTGCATCTGGGATTCGGTAGAGCTGCATATGGAATGTTGAGTGACAAATCCTTTTTATGTGTTATGCACAGTATACATGTGTGAGATTTTTCAAAGGCCCTAGAGAAAACATAACTTGAATCCCTGCCATGGAGTTAGTCGGAGTGTTAGGAAGAAATCCGTCTGGGTTCTGTGGCATATATGGGGATTTAAGCGGGAAGAATAGTTTTGATCTCAGACTTTTTTATTTTTTATTAAGGTCAAGAGAAGGATGAAGGGTGTTGCGAGTGAGAGGCCTTGGGAAAAAGCTTCTTGACAATGATCCTGGAGAAAAATGTGCTAAATTCCTTATAAATGGCAGAGATTTTTGGAAAATCACAAGTATGAGGACAAAATTGGAAAATGGAATACCTCCTACAATATGGAGCATGGAGAACTTTCAAGAGAGCTTTTATATTTTAAAAATGAAATATTTAAATGAAATATTGCTGATTAAAATGTAACTTTTGCTATAATGTAATTAAACAAATGGGTTGCTGCCCGGCTAACTTGGAGGTGTATTTCACTCCAGGCATTTGTGAAGCTCTAGCTATGCTAGAATTTTTCCTACTTGGTTTTGCCGTTGGATGAACGGAGATCTCTTATACTCAATGTTTCAAAGTTGACGGTGTCACCCAAGTACGAACTAAGACATACCATCATAGTTGTCTGATTTATAGAGTGTCACATATAGGGACAATTCCAGACATAGAGGGGATTTAGGTGTGTGAAAGGCACTCAATAACATTTATAATCAAAATGAAAACCTTTCAACCATCTCCTCCTTCTAACTGTTTCTCCCTGATTGATACTGTCTAATACTCAGCCTTTTCTTCTTATCTTGTCCCTATCCTCAATAGTCTGGGTAATATTTTGGCTTTTGAAGAAGAAAGGTGCAGAGCATTCCAAGCAGATTAAAAGCACCAGCAATGGCACATTGACATGAGGGTATGTCTGCGGCTGTGATGTGATGTTTTAATGGGGCTACTGGGTGGGAGGTAAGGTTAGAAATAGAACATTGTTAGATGGAACCAAGAGGTAGATTGAGGTCAGATTGTAAGGGCCATTCGAGGTCTGTGATCTGTGTTTTGGAAAAGGGAGTTGGTGGCAATGTGGACACTGCATTAAAGAGAATGAAGTATAATAAGGTCAGAAAACCAGTTATGTTGTTGCCTGATAAAAGAAGACGAGGCAAACTCTGGCTGTGTTAGTAGGAAGGGTAAAGGGATGAGAAAGTTGTTTCCTGGGTAGAGTTGAAAGGATTTGGTACAAGACGGGTGAGATGGTGGAGGAGAAAGGATGACCTGAACTCGGGTGGCTGGAATATGGCCCTGTGGTTCATCACTGATGTGATGGGAGCAGGGCTGTGCTGGGAGCGGAGGAGCCTCAGGAGGGGTGAATCCATTTCTCAGGGCTGCCGTAACACCACACTTGGTGGCTTAACCAGTAGAAACCTACGTCTCACAGTTCTGATCAAGATGTCACAGGGTGGGTTCCTTCTGAAGGCCTATTCCAGGCCTCTCTCTTCTCTTAGTGTTTGGAAGTTCCCTGGTTCATGGCAGCATATGTTCACATGGTGTTGTCTTTTTGTTTCTGTGTCCAAATTTCTCCTTTTTATAGAGATACCAGTGACATTGGATTAGGGGCTCACTCTACTCCAGTATTACCTCATCTAACTAATTATATTCTGCAATGACCTTATTTCCAAATAACATTATATTCTGAGGTACTGGGGGTTAGGACTAAATCATATGGGGGCACCTGGGTGGCTCAGTGGGTTAAAGCCTCTGCCTTCGGCTCAGGTCCTGGAATAGAGCCCTGCATCGGGCTCTCTGCTCAGCAGGGAGCCTATTTCCCTCTCTCTCTCTCTCTCTGCCTGCCTCTCTGCCTACTTGTGATCTCTGTCAAATAAATAAAAAAATCTTTTTTTTTTTAAAAAAAAGGACTAATTCATATGAATTTCAGGGAGACACAATTCAACTCAAAACAATGGGGTAAGTCACTCGGTAATGACTGGCTTTAGATGTGTTGAATTTTAGGTTCCTGTGGGCCCCGTGTCAACAGGCTGATGATGAGGAGGATATGAGCTGGATGCATCGATCTGGTCATCATCTACAAACGGGAATACTCACGTACTGAAGAATTTTGTGTGGAGTACTTTCTGTACTCTGTTGAGAATTTTCCAACGGATTGGAGGCAGGCATTTGCCTGGGGAAGAAGGGAAGGAGGAAGGACATAAATTCATTGAGTATGTCTTTAAGAATGAGGCTTTCTGCTCAGTGCTTAGATATCTGATCTCACTGAATCCTCAGCAGACCCAATGAGGGAAGTTTGAGTGGCATCTGAAGCCTGTGGTCACACAGCAGGAGGATGGTTTAAAAAAAAAAAAAAAAATTTTAACCCAGACTTATTTGATTTCACTAAAAGTCGTTGCCTCTGCCAGGGGAGAGAATAGAGGACAAGGACAGGCCTTGGGAGAATATGGAAGAATTTTCATGGTTAAAGGGCTGGCAGTGGGAGCCAGTGAAGGGGAGGAGAGAAATGATAACGAGTCAAGAAAGCCACTGGAAATCCAAAATAGAGTTTCAAGGAGCAGAGGGGAGAACCACAGTATTAACTATTTGAGACAGGCTAAGGACCTAGAAGTGTCTCTTTGGTTTAGTGCCCTCTCTGCTCTTTGAACGTCCATTTGATTAAGAAGTGAAATTATAACAAATTTTTGTCCACAGTGATTACAGGCAACAGATTCACTGTAAAATAAAAAAGAGAATTACTGTCAATTTTATTCCAAGTTCACCACAGTCAATGTGCTGTTGGGGGAGAAACATCAATTCTGACAAATTGCTCTATTCACATACATACTATCTCTGTGTATATACATTATCTAGTGATGGCTTTGGAGGCAACTTTAATTCTTAAATTCTGAGCATTGGGGCCTGACACCAAGGTTGCGGTATACGCTTGAGTGTATATGTGTGTTTCGGCTGCTTAGAAATATTTTAATTTGTTCGAGCACCGTATGCAAGCTAGCGGAGAAACCTAATGAGGAGATTTTAAAGTGTAAGTTAAGGCATTTTAGGACATGCAAGGCTATTAAGGTGATAAATAAGCACCTACTGGCTTGTTGCCCATACCTGCTTTATATTCACTTCAAAGAAGAAAATTTTCATTAAAAACAAAGCAGTTAAAATGTCAAGGTGCCCATTCTCTTTTTCAGACTCTCCTTTTTACATTACAAAATAAGTGGATGGAGCGAAGCATCAACTGCTGCTAAATAAAGGCTTTTCTTGGCATTCCTTGGAGAAATCAAATCCAAGACCAGTGGTAAAGGGTGATTTACTATATCCACTACACAAACTATTTCTTCTAATTATCAGCATGAATGTAATTACTTACAAGCATCTCAGGCTCCTCTGATCATGTCCCTTAGAGCATTTCATCTTTAATGATTTTCCCTGATAGAAAGCCAGTTGGAAGATTTGTTGCATAACATTGCTCAACCAGAAAGAAAAATACGTACTTCTCAGAAGAAAGATCTGTGTGCTTTCTTCTCAATGGCACTTATATTCTGCCAGAATTTGATTAGGAGCTATCTTGGCACAAAGATCACTAATGACCGAGTCAAATAACTTATATAGATTAAACAATTTCTTGGAAAAAATACAATATACTATGACATTCCTTTTCCAAGAATATTGAAGTTCAAAATTGTAACCACTTATGGTGAATTGTTAAATCCTCTAACTTCTGAGGACAGAGAGTATGAGAGGGAACGGGTCCTGAGGGAGTTTGTAGATTCTTAGGTGAGAAAAGTTTAAGGGAAGACATTGCTTGCCTGGAGGGGAGACAAAAATGTAAACTCATATAACAAATTAAGATTTTTAGAAGCTGTCAGGGACAACACACAGCCCCCCGCACCCCCCCTCCTTCAAGGAAGGAACGAACTACCCAGATAAATTACCATCCCCATGCTTAGTAACTTGTCCCCTGTCACATTCTGTTAATGTTGCAACCCATAGTCAGGCCTCAAATTCCCTCCCAGTGTTTCATTTTGTTTTGTTTTGTTTTTAACCATCATCACTTCTTTCTCTAGGATTGATAAGAACATTTATAAAAGCCTTCATTGGGGCACATGGGTGGCTCAGTCATTAAGTGTCTGCCTTCGGCTCAGGATATGATCCCAGGGTCCTGGGGTTGAGCCCCCCATTGAGCCAGCATGGGGCTCCCTGCTCAGCGAGCCTGGTGCTCCCCCTCCCACTCCCCTTGCTTGCGTTCCTATTCTCACTGTCTCTCGGTCAAATAAATAAAATCTTCAAAGCCTTCATTTGTCCAACACAGTTGAAAACCGTGTTTCAAATATTAGGTTTCCAGATAACTAAAGTTTGTCCCTAAAGCATCCCTTGGAAGTTTTTAGTGCAACTGGTCATCTATCTAGAAGATGATGCCAAGCACAATTCAGCTTTTCCTTGAGGAATTAGTATCATTAGGAGCATTAATGATGCTACCTTGATAGAGTGGAGGCCACAGGCGTAGCTGAGGTGGGAGGACCACTGCTGGCTGGTGGTGAGGCGTGGCTTCTGCTGTCCTTTCTGTCACCATCTCACCACCTTGAGCCCCTCCAGGGCTGCTTGCCAACAGGCTTTCCCGGGCGGCTGGTGCTCCCTCTTGCTGCAGGTGACCAAAAGCCTCTCCTGCAGAATAAAACACAGGATTCTGTGATCACTGTGCAGCCAAAGACTTTAGTTTTCTCTTTGCTTGAAAACTGAGTCCACTAAAGTAAAATACGATTCATTATTTCTATAACCTCGTGGTTTCCTTGAGATGTTATCTGGTGACTTAAGAAAATTAATTTGACCTTTTCGCCACAGACCATCTGAGAATAAGGATTTAAATGTTGAAAACAAGGGCTTAACAAAGTCCATTATTTCCCGAAGAAATTTCCAATGGCTGGCTCAGTATTTCTCCTGCCTCTAGATTGTCGCCTGATGCTGGGGGATGTTTTGGGCGTAGCCAGTGTTTCTTAAGCTTTTGCATACATCAGATTCATCTGGAAGTCTTTTTAAATGACAGGTTACTGCCACACCCTTCCCCATCCCCCCCTCCCCTGCCAGTAGAATTTCAGATTTAATGGATCTGAGGGGAGCCCTGAGATGTCACAATTATAACAAGTTATGGGGGTGCTGCAGGAGATGCTTTTGCTGGTGGTCTAGGGACCACACTTTAAGAGCCACGAAGGAAATCCATCATTCTCCATTATTCTCCAGAAAGAAGGGGAGAACCAAGAGGAACTGAGACTGTGGCTTATAGGCACCTGCTGCCGGAAGACATTGTCCAGAGCGTTCGTGGAGTCTGCTGTTTGGGACTCTGATCAATGGCTTCTCATATCAGCGAACAGAGTCATCTCCTAACCTTTGATTTGGGAGTATTGAAAACCTATATTTTGCTGGTGTCTTTGATAGCAAATGGGCTTTATTCTTGCTTTGCTCTTCCAGAACATTTATTATTTAAATGGATTTTTTGCATATGCATCTCTGGGATTTTTTAGTAATTTTCAAAACTAAAACATGATAAACTCCTGACATTCACAGTCACAGAGAACTTGGGTACTCACCTCACAGAGCTCCTTTTAACTCCAGCTGTGTTGCTTTAGATTGGACTTCCTTCCTTCCTTGTGTGTGTGTTCATGTGTTCACAAACACATACACACATTCTACGTAGGAGCTTAAGATACTGCCTAATAAACTTGTCCTCAGGAACTTCCACATCCCCAGTATTGACCCTACCAACCCCTTGACCTCAGTACATCACATGAAAGCATTGCCCCCAAGCCTCTTGTCTGCCATGAGAGTTCAGGATTAAGGATAGCGGCGCTTTCTCTCAACCTCCCTACTCCCAGCCTCCCCAGTGCCCCTCTACCTCCTTTGGTTTTCTCATGCTAAGCATATTCTAGGAGATTGTGTGGCATAATAGAAAGGACATGGGCTTTGGAGTTAGATGCACACAGGTTTGAATCCTTTCCAACTGTGTAACCTTGGGTCTTGGGTCTTTCCGTCTGTTGTATGGGGATAATACCTACATTACAGTGTTGTTGAGAGGGCTAAGATGCTATTGTAACACAACTAGCAAGTAGTGTGTAATTAGCTAATGAGAATTCACCACTCCGCAGACATTCAGCCTCTTACAAGGCTTGTCACACCTTGGATCTTACCTGTCATTGAGATTTACTCTGCCCCAGGGGCCTCAGATCTGGAGTTCTTCCATAGAGCCACCTCCTGCCACAGCTCGGGATGCAGGAGGGCGCGGGGATGCTGGGATTCCAGCAATGACGGGGGGTGGGGGGAGAGGAGGATGGCAGAGACCCCAGTCTCAGAGCTGGTCCTTCTGGCTCACGGCTAGTACACCTCACACCATGGTAAGATTAAGGAATTAGACAATCTTGAAAGCCCCTCCAGCCCCAGTTCTCTGGAATTGTAGTCTTCTTTTCTTCTGTGACCCTGACTTGCAGCTGAGTCTCTTTGTTGTCATCACCACGACCTCGGATTCCTCTCTATTTTCCAGCCCACCAGCTCTCAGCCAACACGCTTGCTTTCTGTCACGCTTTGGCTTCAGTCTTACCTCCTCTAGTGTTCTCCTGTAACTCCTCTGTCCTAGCCAAGCCTGAATCACCCACTGTTTCCTAGGGGTTTTTTTTTTTTTTTCTTCTTTTTCCATAGCATGCTTTTCTTTTTAATCTGATATGTTATTTATTTATTTCATATTTTGTCTGTCTCCTGTACTAGAATACAAACTCCTTGAAAGCAGAAACTTAGGTTCATTGCCTTTCCCCATGCCTAGACTAGGGACTGGTTATAGAAGGCACATGATAAATTTTTGCTGAGTGAAATCTCTGCCTTCCCCTCATGCTTCCACATGTATAGGCTCCTTACCTTCACCCCAGTTTCTGATGGAATATGACAAGGGCGGGATGTCAATCAGAAACTTGACAGCATAGTCCTCAGGACGACGTTTTGATCTTGATGGGGAACCTGGCTGGCACCGTGCCCCTCCTTTGGCAGTGAGCTGCCTGCCCACCAGAGTATACTGTGTGGCTGACGGTGCGGGTCTGTGTGCGTTCCTCCCTGATAGTGGGTGCTGAACCGCTGGGCACCTTCCCGGGGCTCTGTCCCACCAAGACAGTGTCTCTGTTTCCTCCCTGTCAGGGCTGTTGCTGAGATGCCTCAGGCCCTAACGTTCCCCCATTAGAACGACATTAAAGTGAGTTCTCTTCGGGGCAGACCAGCTCTCCCCAGTGGTGGAAAGCTAGGGAGGTGGAGGTTAGAAGGCAAGGGTGTTCCTTTCAACTGCATGTAAGACACTTGATTTCAGACAAATCAGTTACTTCAGAAATACTTCTTAAGACACTGTCATTCACAGATGGAGTTTACGAAGAAATCTGAAGATAGTTTCTGTTTCCTAAAAGGTTCCAGTCTAGTTGGAAAGAAAAGACACCCATGAAACCTTTCGTTTTGTCTCTGAAACATTTCTCAAACGTGCTTCCTTCTTCCCATCTCCACAGTCCACACACAGCTGGTACTCTCCGTCATGCTCTGTGCCCAAGTTCTAGTTGCCCCTCTTGCCTGGACTACCGCAGCTTCCTATCTGGTTCCACCATTTCCGGTCTTGCCACTTCTGATTTATTTTCTCCTGTGAGAATCCAAATTTCAAAACTCAAAGCAGATCAGAGTGCTGTCCTCCTTAGACCTTCTTGCTGGACATTGGATTCAACTGGACACCTTACCTTGACTTATTGGAGCTGCTTGCTCTTCCCTGCCCACCTCTCCTTTCTCATGTTTTGATGTTGTCCCCTTATCGCCGTGAGGCAGCCACAATAGACTCTGTCTGATCCCTCAAACCTGGGATGTCTTTCTCACTCCAGGACCTGTGTACATGCCTTCAGTACCCACTGTCCATGAGGCCCTGGTCTTCACAGGGCTGCCTCTCTTCTTCCCTGCAGACTCAGCTAAAAGAGAGGTCTCTGCTATCTCTAAGAGTCTTCTCTGATACAGTCTTCCTGGTCATTCCACTGTGGGGCATCACAGATTTCCTTCATAGACCTTGTCACAGATTGCACTGGTCACTTTCTTATTTGTCTGTCTCCATCACTGGACTGTTTAAGCCCCCTGAAGTCAGGCTCCATGCCCTGTTCATCGTTCTGCTCTTGCAACCTCAATACCTGTCCAGCAGAGTGCCTGGTATGTAGCAAGCCGTCAATAAATATCTTAACACTAAATAAATAATGGCAGGGCACCTAGCTGGCTCAAGTGGTAGGGCGTGTGACTCTTGATCTCGGGGCTGTGAGTCTGAGCCCCAGGTCAGGGGTAGAGTTTACTTAAAATCAACAAACAAATACATTAGATAAAACAAAACAACAAATAATGGCTACCAGCTGGGCATGATATTCTGTAGGATGATACTATCTCTCTGTATAAGTTGGCAGATCACTGAGAGATTTTATTAATTGTATTTGTGATAACTGCCCTGTGCTGATTGTTTTTAGAATACTTTTATATAATTAAGACCATTTAAAAAACAATTAGCTACTTTAAAATGACACAGAATCCCAAAATCAGTTTAAGTGGTATTTTCTTTCAGATCTATTTGGATTTGTCAAGACAGCTGGTATTTACCAAAAACTCGGGTTCGTAAAGTGTGCGCCTGCTTCATTTAAAATCGGTATTGAAACTGTAGTCCCCTTGTCCTGAGAAGCATCCTTACCAAAGATAATTGGACATCCAGGGACATGCGACGCTTTTCCTGAGGGCCCTGCCCAGAACTACTCTGTTAGATCCCTTCTGGACAACCTGGAAGCTGAGGGTGGCTCTCTGGTAAGTTCTTCTCTGGGAAGCGTCGGATTAGAGCAGTCTTGCCAGGTGGTTACAAAAGACAGCTTTCTCTGTTGCATCAACAAACAAAAGAGGGTTATTTTGAACGTGTGCTATGGACTGCTTAATAAAATCCCTGCCTTATGTGGGCACAGGTCATTGTATGAACACACTCTACATAGGACCGAGTACTGCGTATATTTCTGAAAGAGCAGCTGCCTCATCTTTTCAGCTGACCTGATACTGAGTCACCATCCTTGCTGGATTCAATGGCCTGCTTAGTGGCATCAAACATGGGCTCGATGCCTGTTGGCAGCTCCAGCTGTCTGGGTGCCTTTCAGTTTTATCCCTTTGATTGTAGAGCAGTTTTGTGTTATTGATAAATTACAGGTATGGTACTCAGAGGGAGGAAAGGGGCAGCTTGGAGTGAATGGTGGTGCCCTTGGGCACAACGCTCACTTGGACTCATCATTAGACCATCCTATGTAGTGAAAGGTGTGTTTATGGGATTAGTTATTAATCACAAAACAGGATAGGAGTTACTTGACTGCTAATTATGATGCTGGATGAGCACATAAAAATGATCATAATAAACAATATCATTCCTGTAGGACCCTTCACACGAAATCAATCCCGCCAGACAAATAATAGTTATTTACATAACATGGAATCTTAAAAAAAAAAAAAAAAAAAGTCCTAAAAAACTAGCAACCACCAAATAAGCAAAATGGAAGCTAATAAAAATTAGTACCTTAAAAAAATCACTGCAAGCTATGTTTTCTGTAATTATACCAAGCCCTAGAGTTTTAACCATGTAATAGTAATTTTTCCGTGTTTTTGCCGTTATTGTCCTTTTGATTTACTTAACTATGTCTAACTTGAACAAACAATGTTAAGTGGGGAAACAGATGCGATTAAATAGCCTGTAATTATGTTTTTAGTCAACTGCTACCATCACAGACTCCTCCTGCTACTCGGACCAGAAAAAAAGTGACCTAACTGATTTCACCAACTGCTTTGCCAGGCCCTGATGCAGAATAGATGGCCTTATTAAGCAATCAAAAAATCAGCCATTACAGAGGAATGGTAATCAGCAGTGTTTATACAGCTCACACGCTAGCCCCACAATACACAATCAGGACCATGAATTCTGCTAATTGGGTACCTTCTGCGTCCAGAGGTGCCTGCAAAGGGAAACAAAAGGGACTCGAAAATTAGTGTTTGTAGCAATTAGTTTCTGTCTAAAGGCTTAGCCCAGTTCAGGGAAACCATGATTCAAACAGGGATTATTATAGCAACTTTGGTATTTAAATGTCTTCTGCCATTATTTGAGGTAGGATTTAGCTTGGTGAAGCTAATGCAGAATTGTCCTCCTTTTTTATTTACTTAAAATGATTTTTGTTTTGAACTTCTTAAAAATCAAAACCATTAAGCCATTTGCCGCTTTGAATTTTCTGGCATTCAGTGTTTTGTTGTTGTTGTTGTTGTTGTTGTTTTTTAAACCTATGATCTTGCTCAAGACCAGTTGAAAAGACTGTTAAATATATGTATTGTTGAGGAGCTCTGTTCAGGGGAATAATACAGTGGAGTTTGTTGTGCCATTATTTTGCTCAGAATGCTCCGTAGTTTTTTTTTGTTTTTTTTGTTTTTTTTTTTGCTCCGTAGTTTTGTGGGGGAGATACAGGGTATAATTTTTGGTGGAGGGAAAAAAGGACAGCAAGTGTTTTATTTATAAATGTCTGTACAAATTTCCCTTCTAAGTAAGAACATTAAAATAGTCCAGGAGGAGGATGTACGTTCTCTGTGTATATTTTATCTGAGTAAACTAGCCAGGCATTTCCGAATGGGCTCCACTGAAAGCCCAATGGGTTTTATAAAATTCATTACAAAAAGCTTTTTGCCCTTTTCTTCCCTTTTAGTCTTTAGCATTTCTGATGTAATAATCAGATAGACAAATCTCTGTGCTTTGCTTCTGTCATTATAGACTCCCTGCTGTAGATGCTCAAAGGGCAAATTAACAGTAGCACAATTGAAGGGACCTCTTCACCTCCCTTGGAAAGCATCAGCTGCAGGTTCTTGCTTTCTTGAAGCTCTCTACATGGTTACAGAAGGATCGTAATGACGATGACAACCACAACAAAAGATTAAGGAGAGGAAAGGAAGAACCTTGTGATCCAGAAGACCAAAGAAATATTGGATGATTCATTTTCTGTGATTTAAAGGCTACATGAGCAAATGACAGTTTGTCTTTTAATCTTAGAGATTAAACTGTCTTTTAAAATTTATTAATAATTTTCTCTCTTTAATTACTTAAATGATGGTTAATCAATGTGCCAATAAGTATAGTAAAATTTTTATTATTAACACCAAATTTTACATTATTAAGACAGAAATTATAGAAAGAATATTGGCACTTTGGAGACAATCAGAATGATAAGTATGATAGTTTTTGAGACACTGTAACAACATTTTACTCCTGACTGATTACATTACATATTGATATTAGTGAGCATCAGTGTGTAGTGCAATCAGTCAGGGGAAAATGAGTGAAATGTGAACTAATGAGAGCTAATTGTATCATATAATAGCAAGGACACAGAATTCTATCAATTAAATTAGTTTGAGATGAAACAAATATGAATATAATAATGTTTATAATAATGAGGCAATTAGAGCTAATGAAATAAATGTTAATAAAAACTAAGATCCCTAGCCCATTCCTGCCCCTCTCCTTCTGATTCCTTCAAACTTTGGGTTGTGTTATAGTCACTGGCTTCTTTTCAGCCATTGATGCTCTGTCTGTGTTGGAGACATAGGGATGAAGAATATAACATCTTCACAATCTGCGTGTTTCTTGATCTCATACTTTCAGAAGGCTCCTATATGTGTTGGCATACCTCTTGCGAAGATACTCATCTCTAATGAATAAATCATGTCTTGTTCCAAGGAACTTTTGCTTTCATATACTGTGTTTTCTTGATCTGGGATAGAAAACTGGCAACACTTGTCCTAAGTGTGGATCTTTTTCTTCTCCTCATATTGGAGAGTTGATGACTCGGGTCTAGTGCTGCTCTATTGTGAAATCCAACTGGATTCTGCTTATTAGCTGCTTCCTTGGCATCCTTAAGTCTTTGACATTCATTCCACTTAATTCCCTGATACAAAGAGTCACAACTGTGATGGCAATGCCAGTTTCTTAGCTATCTGGTTAGGAATGTACTCTCTAGGAGAAGTTATACCCATTATCTCTCAGGAGATGACTTTGGAGACCTAACTTCAGTCTGATAGATTATTGGAGTCCGTCAATAAATTAGGACAAAAAATTGGGACCCGTATTCTGTATTGCAGTCTAGATATGAGCTTAATAGTCTATGTTGCTGAGCACCTTGTAGAGCATTGGAGATTAGTATTGGGGAAGACGGAGCAGCAGTGTATTTTGATCAGCTCGGAAACTCATCCATTTAGCCGAAAAGACTATCGTCCAAGGAGTGATGCATTTATACAAATTATGGGTTAAGAACATTGCCTGAGAAATCAAAGGGGAAAATTATAAATTTCAGAAATTTCCACTTGATTATCTATTCGGATGTTACTCTGGTTTGTGTACTTATATTTGTCCTCAGTTTAGGCTAGGGTTAGTTAGTGTTGATGAATGATATTTGACTCAAAGTAGGTGGAACTTTGTGCTGTGAAAGTTTCAGCTAACTTTCCCATTTGGCTACTGTGTTTTTGTTTTTTGGGGTTTTTAAAATCATGTATATCATGCATGTTTTTGCTTTTGCTGTTGTATCACATTAAAAAGACATCAGAATGAGCTGTGAGTTAATGTTTCACTTGTAAAAGGTTATGGATTATGCTCAGCTGGTTTCTCAGGCTGACACGGGGTTCATGATTAGAAGAATGAAAACAAACATGAATTGAAAATGTCACTAACCTTTATTGGGCCCTGAGAATCCCAGAGCCTGCATGACAGGAGGTTTTCCTGTTTTCAACAGTATAAAGAAGATTGAAACAAAACAGCACGGATCTTGGCTATTTACATCTTTTAATGAATGCTCTTCACGTTTGGGTTCCTTTGTCTGTCTCCCAGTTTTCAAGGGTTTAGCTGTGAAAAGTGTAGATGGTATCACACACTCTTATAAACCATGAGCAGACATCTGTCTAGGATGCTTTTTCCTCCAAATTATGCTCAGTGTAAAGGGCATCTATACAGCTATGCATGTATAAGGTAGGGAATTATCTATTCTCAGCACTCCTCAGCACTGAGTTGGAAAGTATTTTCAGATATACTATCTAAGTAAAGGGCCGTGTTTAAGTGGGTGTGTGCTGAAGGGATATTTAAGATGAGATCTCACATCTTACACGTGATGGGCCCATTAGGTCTGAATCTGATAGTGCTGTCTTTGAAACCCTTTTGTGATTGGTAAACAAATACATTCACACCACAGGTCCCAGACTTTCATCAGACTAGAGGGAGCTAAAACAGACTTCAGGAGTTGGTTTATATGATCTGTAGAGAGTTTAGAGATTAAACTGTGATCCAGGAGGTAGCACATCTGACCAGCAATAACTTGTTCAAGCTTTCGGTTTCTATTAAGATTTCCTGTCTTTGTTTCTTTACAGTGACTTGGGCTTGGTTGTTCTTGGCCTAAATGTAAATGACCTTGCAGTAAGTGAAACATTAGTCTGCTTCTTTCCCCCTTAATTTCTCCTCCTGTGACTGCCTGATCTGGCACATCTTGTGACAAATGGTGCTACACTTTTCACTGATTTTGAAGGTAATTTGAGAAAATACTCCAAAAGATCACTAGGGAAATCTCAAAATGAAACATATCCCTTCATCTGAACTGTACCTACATAGAGAATGAGAAATTTTAGATTTTTACAAGGGCACTTACTTGTTCCTGAATTAAAAGGAATTCTGTGGACCCATGCTTGGTCCAACATTCTGCTATTTCAAGGTGTAACTCTGGTCTATATGGGTTTAATGACATTCTTTGGCAGTGTATAAGTATTTGGGAAGCACAAACCTGCACCTTTTTATTCTCACTTTATCTTATTATATACTGGCCTTTAATACATAATTTGTTTTGCATCCTAAAATACCAGAAGATTCTTTTGGCCAGGAAGCATTTCCACTCAAAAATACGGAGCATTTACTATTTTTATTTAAAAATACGGAGCATTTACTATTTTTATTTAAAATTATATCTAATTAATGATAATATGATAAGGCAAAACTTACACCCAAAGATTGAGCATTAAGGCCAAGTTTATTTTTAAGCGTAAAGTTAGGAAACTTACTTGGTGAAAAGAAAGTTACTATTTGTGATACTATTTTTTATGCAAAAGTGATAATTTTGTTATTTCTGTAACTTAAAAGATTTATGCATAGAGCATTCTTTTATTTCACAACAGGGAAGTAGGTTTTTTAAGCTTGAAATTATTTTGCCCATCTGGAAAAAATGTGTTTTTTTCCAGGTAAACCAAATTAATTAGTCTGAAGGATTAAATCCTTAGCCTGAAGGATTGGAACTGGCCTCTAGTTTTAACCTTGTGCTTGATGACTTATATGACTTTGAAAGTCACATAAACTTTCTTTTTCAAAATTCCTTTTTATTGGCTTGTTTTCCCCCTGTAGCAGTCAGAATAGTCTAGGTTATACTGCAGTAACAAATAAGTCCTGAATCTTAATAGCTTGAAATTACAAAGGTTTAATTTTCATTCACATATTCAGTAAGGATCAGTTGTGAGCTATGTTACATCATTGTTGTTATTGTCCTAATGCTAGAACCTATGTTGATGGAGTAGCCTCTGTCTGGAACATTGGCCATTGCCAAGGCAGAGGAAAAAGAGAATATGAGGAAGCACATACTAGCTGCTAACACTATTGGTCAACGCAGACCAATCTAGCCTCAAGCATCAGAGAAGTACAGTTCTACCACTTCACTGAAGGAGGAAAGATGCAGCTACCTATTAATGGTCTTAAAGCTATCATATACTCTCCTCATCCATTATCATGCTTTTGTTTACTTATAAATGTTATCACATTATAAAGTAATATACTTTAAAAATTACTAAAATTAGAAAAAGCTCCTCACAATCCTATTACAATACCTTACAAATCAAACTGTTTTATTTGTTCAAGTTTATTTAAATGCCTTGTTAATGTGCATAATCTTTATGTGATTGTATTGATTTCTTCCTGTTTGTGTCAGTTAGACAAAGTTACAAAGGACTCTCTAAATGCTAGTGAGTGTCATTGTGGAGGTTGGTTTTAAATCTTATGTTGCAATGGGTTTCTAGCTTGTCTATGGCTATAATTTCTTAGTTATGATTTTGAATAATGAAACTATTACAAAAGAGAAGTTGGAGATAAATGCATAAGATGATAACATATATGTGGAATATCTTGAACTACTTTACGAAGATTCCTTAGTAGGTAAAAATACTTTCATGTGTATGAGTATTGCGATAGACCAAGATAGTTTTTAAAAAGAATTTGATGTGGGCCTGTTTTCCTAAAATTTCATTCAAATTATATTTCAGTTAAATTATATTATTTTCAATATAAAACCTCTTTTTTGGTTCTTTATGTGGAATATGGAAGGGGATCACAGGGCTTGACTTACACAGACCTGTGCAAAGTCAGGATTCTGTGAGGAGGAGAGCCAATGAATGAGAGGGTACAAATATAAGAAATCTTAGTGTGTAATAAATCCAATTTAAAGCTTTAATTTTCAAAGTGTGGTCATGAAGTGTTACACACTCTGATTTTCTTTAGTATTAATGTTTGTTATTCTGCTAAAAACCTTGACTTTTGTTATGAATAAAATACTGATTTGTGATAGGTAGGATAAAGCTCATTGGGGTCTTATCAGTAACAGTGACTTTTTTTTTCCTTTCAACTCTTTCTGGAGAAGTTTTTGGGAATAATACAAATCTTGTGTGGGTTTGGGTGGTCCAAGCAACATTGTACCCTAAGGTAGTGTTCTTTGGATGGAAAGGATGGAAGTCTGGTTACCATTGATTTGTACATATATCTGCCCTTTCTTAAGAAAATTTCTAAGTGCTGCATCCCCAGTGCCTAGAACAGTACCTGGTACCCAACAGACATTTAATAAATATTTGTTGAATGGGTGAATATCTTAAGGTTGAAGGTAAAAACTTTCCTTGCTTCATGTGGAAACCAAGATATTTTTGTTTTAGAGTGATACTTTTGTCCAATCAATGTCCAGTGTCAGCATCCTTGGGGAGTCACTGTCCTGGACAAATTGTTGCCTAGAAAGATGTTAAAATGGAAAAATAGATCGTACCGCAATTTCCAAGGAAAATTTGTGCAGTGATAAACAGGCTTTAAAATTTTTTTTCATTGTCTACGCCCATTAGCATTAGGATGGATACAGTAATAAATAAATAAATAAATAAATCCCAGAGAAAATAACAGATGCTCTCAAGAATGTAGAGAAATTGAAACTCTTGCTCGTTGTTGATAGGAATATAAAATGGCATAGCCACTGTGGAAAATGGTACAGTGATTCCCTGCAAAAGCTTAACATAGAATTACCATATGATTCATCAGTTCCACTTCTGGGCATATTCCAGAAAGAATTGAAAGTAGGGACTCGGATAATTGTACACATATTTTCATAGGAGCATTGTTTATAACAGCCAAGAGATGGAGGGAATCCAAGTATCCATTGATGGATGAATGATGGGTAAGCTGAATGTGGTGTGTACACATAATGGAATATCATTCAGTCTTAAAAAGGAAGAAAATTTTGACTGCAACGTGGATGAACCCTGACAACATTATGCTAAGGGAAATAAGCCAGTCACCAGAGGACAAATCCTGAATGATTCTCTTATATGAGTTACTAGAACATTCCCAATGATAGAGAAAGAAAGTAGAAAGGTGAGTGCCAGGTGCTGGGAGACGTGGGAGGAGCATTATTGCTTAATGGGTACTGTGTTTCAGTTTGGGAAGATCAAGTGTGGGAGACGGATGGTGGTGACGGTTGACAGCAGTATGCATGTACTTACTGCCACTGAATTGTACGCTTAAAATTGTTAAAGGGATACATGTTATGTATATATTTTTTCATAATGTTTCTTTTCATTGTTAAGGTTGCCAGTGACCTCCGTGTGCCTAAATCCAATGATCAGTTCTTAGTTTTCACCATTGTGGGCCCAGCAGTATTATTTGACACAGATGACATTCCCCATTTCTTAGACGTTCTTCACTGGGCTTCCAGTGAATCAGTGTCTTGGTTTTGTTGTTGTTTCTCTTTGTTCCCTGTCTCACTTGCTAGTCCCTCTCAGTTTTATTTGCTGTATCCTCATTTTACTAACACCAAATTTTGGAGTGGGGCCCCTCTCTGTGTATCTAAACTTGCTCTTTAGGTAGTCTTGTGACTTGAAATATTGTCTATATGTAGATGACCTGAATTTATATTTTCAGCCCCTGCTTTTCCCCTGACATTCAGACTTCTGTAGATATTTTTAAAATCTCCTTTTCTTTTATACCCTGTATCTAATCCACTGACAAATCCTGTTAGTATTTCTACTTTCACAATGAAGCCTGGATCCGACCGCTTGTGACCATTTGTAGCTCTGGTACTCTTGTCTAAGCCATCACTGTCCTCTCCTGGAACATTGCAGTAGTCTCTTATCTGGTCTCCCTGCTCCTACTCCTGTCTCTACTACCTTCCCCAAGTCTATTCTCTGCCTAAGATCATTGGTTCTCCTTGAAACATCTAAATCTGATCATGGCAAATCCTTTGATTCTTCTGATCTCACTTAGAGAAAACTTTAGAAATAAGCAATCTGATTCTCTTAGCAAAATATAGACATTCTTTCATCAAGTAGAGTTTTGGTTGGGTTTGCTGTGTGACTCTTTCAGCCTGTTGTAGGATGATTCTCCGAGATGGAATATAATCCAGAATTCACAGAGAATGGGTATTTGACCAATAAACGGTTTCTTTCTCTCCTTGCCTCAGGTCAGGCATTTCTCTCAAGTGGCCTACTCATGTGGTGATGATAAAGCTAGTAAAAAAAAAAAAAAAATCACACCCCCCCTTCTCTTATCTTTCATTATTTTCAACCCAGTGCCAAGATTAGAATAGGAGGAGGGAGACGTTTATATCCACTTTTGACTTACTGCTGTCAAGGTAAAGAGTAAATGAATACACTTGTCTTGCTTTCTTTGCCAATGATTTTTTTAAAGTGTTTTTTAAGTGTTCTCTCAGTAGGTCCTCGTGAGCCCTCAGTATTTTGGTTAAGACCAATTTACATCATGTTCCATCATCGACTTGCTTTTTCTTTCCAGGTTACTAAGAGTGAGCCTGGGTCATCATGGTCTCTGTTTCTCTTATCTTCCGAGGGTCTCATGCATTTGGGAGATGGGCTAGGGGCACCTGAACTGGGGCTGTTGAAAATGCATTTGGATTATTTTGTGGGTTGTCCCCGCAGGTGCTCTGTGCAGCATACTTTCTGGTATTTGGTTCCAGTTTATTCTAAGTGTCCCCTATAATCGGACATACATCTTATGAGTTAAAGGAAATAGTTGTTTTGGAGTATCTGGGGACAAGTCTGTTAACCACCCTCAGCCAGATGTGGTGCCTTCATAGTATGGGCAGGGAACTGAGACACTTTCAACTCCTTCTGCTAAGAATATGCCCCACATCGCCTAGTAAGTTAGTTACCTGGTTAGTGAACCGTATATTAAATCTGCATGAAGCAAAGATTGTAATTTTTCTGATACTTAATGGAGTGGCTTCAAAGCAAACCAATGGTATTTTTTTCTGCGTTTGCACTCCCATTTCAGCTATGTGACAGGAGGGCAATGTGCCTGATGTGTCCAGTTGTATTCCAGAGAGAAGCTCTTCTTCTTTGCAGGCTGTCAGCTAGACTCCCGAAAGCAGGGGAAGCACTGACCTAGTTTTCCTTTGAGCTCTTGAGACCTTGGAGATGAATTTTCACGATGTGGGAGTAAAGTGTGACAGCATTTGTAGAGGAAAAAACCTGGCTGGCAGCTCTTGAATTGGCTTCTAGAAAGTTCCCAATGTCTCAGTCTGACTCACAAGCTGTCCACTACTGTTCTGAAGCTTCCAGCACCTTTCAATGGTGCTAACTATTTGAATTTTGCTTGACTCCTTCCAACCCCTTTAGGTCTCGGGAAAAAAAGAAAAGATATGATTTTATTGGTGGTGAGGGTGGTTAAGTACACACCACTGGAAAATGACGTTTTCTATTTTCTCAGCCGAGGCAAGCCATTAACGAGCGAGCTCTCTGTGTACTTTTCCCCAAATTTAACCTAGAGGGACCATGCCTGGCCCCCAACTAAAGACTTTATGTTATGCCCTGATATTCTGGGAAAAGGAGAAAATATTCCAGCAAGGAATCCAAATATGGTACATAGTTGTTTAGACTAGCCCTAGGGGTGTGCTAACTATGATTCTAAATTTAGGCATATCCTGGAATGATATGGCACGTGGTTGGTGATTTTGTAATGTTTGTGCGTTTTTATGCCCTTCCTAGCCTCCCTGGACTAAGTCTAGCTTTGTGTGCTTCCATTATTTTATCAGTGACAGTTGATTCAGAGTTTTACTTTGAGTATTATAAGGAATTCCCCTTGCTTGAAAAGGCCTCTACTATCTCTATTATCTATCTGTCTATCTATTGTTTCCTTTCATTCATTCACAGATTTTAGTGAACAGCCTCTATGTACCAACTACTGAGTAATTGCTGGTTTTATAGTTGCAAATGATGTCTGCACTCATAGAGCTTATCATTTATTAGGAAAACATACAATAAACAATTGTATGTGCAATTATTTCATTCCCCTTGTAAGGAGTCCTTCCTATGTTGGTTTAGATTTCACTTTTTTTAAACAATGTTTTTCTCTCTTGTGTTTTCAACTATTTTAATAAGACACGAATTTTCTTTTGAATTATAACTCGAAATCCTGTTCTGTTCAGGTAGGGTTTATACATTTAAGTGTGGCTTTTGATAAAGTTCAGCTAGAGACAGACTGTACTTACATGATATTGGAAATAAATATTTGAGATTTGGTGACATCATAAAACTTGACAACTACTTAGTACTTATTTCTATAAACGGAAAATACTCTTCCTTCTTAAAAAGTGTTTGTTGAGGGATTTATTTTTTCAGGTTGCTGTGCTAAGGGATGCACTGTAGGGGATGCATATTCCTATATAATAAGTGATATAAAACATGTAAAAAAGACCATAATACAAGATAATCTGTGATAAATGTCTTAAGAATGAACAAAAGAACAATGAAGAAATCAGAGGAAAGAGAGTTTTCCAGTTGATTACATGAGTGATCGAAGAAATTTTATGAAAGGGGTTATGTTTCAATTAGTTTTGAAGGATAGGTAGATTTAATTTAAAAAATCTAATTATGACAGCTCATTTTAAAAATTTTTGAACATATGTATAAAATCATAAGGAAGAAAACAAAGAGCAGAGCTGAGCCCCTCCCAGGAGGCCTGTGTGGAGGAAGGGTAACAGCACCCCTTCCCCTTTCCTCCTCTGTCCCCAGTGGTGATGGGTCAGGGATCATTGCCCTTGTCCTCCACCCCAATAGAACTGGCCGTTCTGGAATGGTTCTCTGCCTTGCTGAGTTGGGGAGCGGTGATCTGTTTTGTTGGAATATTGCCAAGCTACCAGGAGTAACTGAGAAGGAAAAAGGATGACACAGTTGCAAAAAGTGCCAAGGGTTGGGTTGGGTTAGGGGTGACCTGCCTTTCTCCCATGTGGTGCAACAGAAGGATCTGAGAGTATCGGTTGGATCAAAAGGACATCATAGAGGGACACCAGACTTGAGCTGGCTTACGGCTCCCCAGCCACTCCTGAGGACAGTTAGCTGAGCAAGGGAACCCTCGAGGCAAAAGGCCATGGGTGGACCTCTGAGGCGAGGCAGGACCTGACAGGGGATGCCCAGGTTAGACTTCAGACAGGTGTCCCACGTCAGGGCACAGTGCAGAGGTCTCCAGAGATCTGCGAGCACTCCCCACAAGAGAGCCGGCATTTGAATCTAGCCACAGAGGTAGAAGAACTCTGATCTGGTGAGGTTCAGTAACAGGGAGAATAGTGACGACCCACATGAGAGGGGTTCATTTCCTCTTTCCTCCTTGCCCAACACTGCAAGATAAGCATCTGGAAGAACTGGTATGAGGACGTGATGCACAGCTTCTCCCACACCCAGCTTCCAGAACCAAGTCTAGCCAGCACTAGAGAAGAAGGGACAGAGAGGGGTGGACAAATGTGTGTGGTGGAAGGAAGGTCTTAACATGGAGACAAGAATGGAGTTTTATGAAGAACAGGAGTCTTGAGAACCAGAATGAGAGTGTTTGTAATACTCAAAAGGAAGTGAGCATTGGGATATTTGGGTGACTCAGTTGGTTGGGCATCTGCCTTTGGCTCAGGTCATGATCCCTGGGTCTTGGGTTCAAGCCCCACATCAGGTTCCCTGCTCATCATGGAGTCTGCTTCTCTCTCTCTCTCTCTCTCTCTCCCCTTCTCCTTGCTTGTGTGTTCTCTTTCTTACTCTCTCTCTCAAATAAGTAATTTAAAAAAAAGGGAGTAAGCATTTAGGGAATTGGGCAATTGGGCATAACTATCTTTGGATGAGCATACCACCCAGGGCAAAAGGGTGTGGGATGGAGGACTTCACCAAGGAATCCAGGGTGGGAGGAGCTGGGGGGAAGGATGAGGAGGGATGAGGGAGGGAAGGGGAACTGGGAAGTTGAGAGGAAATGAGATCACCTAGAGGTTGCTGGTTGTAGGGCCTGGTGGGGGCATGAGCACTAACCTTGCTGTTCTCTGTACTCTGATGTGTGTTGGAAGAACTCTAACAAAAAGTTTAAAATATTGGCCATAACTTACTTAGAAAGACCTGGCTTTTAGAATACTTTATGCTTGGATATATTCAATCCATTTTTTTGTTCTTGTTTTATTTGCAATTTTTAAGAATCATGATTTTATCCTCTAAAATTCTTCTTTGGAGGCGTCAGTTAAGTGTCTGTGTTAAGCTTGGGTTTTGATACCAGGGTCGTGGTATCCAGCACCACATCAGGCTCTGCACCCAGCGAGGAGTCTGCTTCTCCCTCTGCCCTTCCTCCAGCTCATGCTCTCCCTCTCTCTCTCAAATAAATAAATAAAATCTTTAAAAAAATTCTTCTTCATAGCTATCTTCACTTTTATTTTCACCTTTAATTCTTTTTTCTCTTACATTAAGAAATCTGTTACTTTTTAATATAGTAATAGAGTCCTTATTCTTGCCTTTTTACATTTCTGAGTTTATTTCCTACTCTTGATATTTCAAATATTTCCTAAATTTAAATTACTCTAAGATTTGTTCTTTTTATTCTTTCTACCCTTAACTGTCACTTTTTGTCTTTTTTTCTCAATCGTTTACATTATTGATTTCAGTCTCTATTTTGTTATTCTTTTTTTTTTAAAGATTTTATTTATTTATTTGACAGGCAGAGATCACAAGTAGGCAGAGAGGCAGGCAGAGAGCAAGGAGGAAGCAGGCTCCCTGCTGAGCAGAGAGCCCGATGCGGGGCTCGATCCCAGGACTCTGGGATCATGACCTGAGCCAAAGGCAGAGGCTTTAACCCACTGGGTCACCCAGGTGCCCCTCTATTTTGTTTTTCTTAATGTTTTCCTTTATAAGGTTTTTTTAACTGCAAATTTTTATAATGTAAAGAATACCTATAAACAGAATTGAATGTGTGTCCTTTCACCATTCCTTCCAGAACCAAATCCTCTGTTTCTCCCTGAGTTTTATTCTCAGGGAGAGAATTATTATTCTGAGATAATTATATTATCTAATATATAATTATAATTATAATTATAATTATATATATCTCTCTATATAATTATATATCTCTATATAGAAATATATATCTATATAATTAGATAGTATATCTATATAATTATAATTATATATAATTATAATATAATATATTATATTATCTAATATATAAGAATATATATTATATAATAATAAAAACATTATTCTGAGAATAATAATAATTATTCTCAGGCTCTGCCATCTCGTTTTCCATCCCCCAACTCTGCCACTCTCCATTTAGTTTTCCAAACATTATTTAGGCTAAAAGTATTTCCTAAAAACCCTGCTAATCTTATTTTACAGATCACACATTTGATTTGCTAAATGTGAATTCTTCTATCATATGACAACTGATCTCTGCATGTTTTCTAAAATATGTAGTCCTGCCGCATCATCTCTGGCAGTTTGTGTCAGTATATAATAGTTTGCTGTGTCTTGGACTCCAATATCTGGTCTGATTCTGGCTTTTGTTTTGTTTTTTGTTTGTTTGGTTTATTTTAAAGATTTTTTTTTTTAGGGGTGCTTGGGTGACTCAGTTGGTTAAGCGTCTGCCTTCAGCTCAGGTCATGGTCCTGGGGTTTGGGATTGAGCCCCGCATCGGGCTCCCTGCTCAGAGGGGAGTCTGCTTCTCCCTCTCTAGCTCCCCCTTCTTGTATTTGCTCTCTCACGGTCTCTCTCTCTGTCAAGTAAATAAATAAAACTTATTTTATTTATAAAGCCACCCACCCGCTCCCTGATTCCGACTTTTGTTGAGACCAATTTTGAATATTATTGTTATTCTGACTATAGTCAGTTCTTAATTATTTGCAATAATAGAAATCTAGAAGTAAGTTTAAATATTATTATTATTATTGTATTTTGATATGTGTTTAATTTATGTGGTTACTTCTAATATTCTCTTCAAGTCATTCTAAAGAGACCTGCCTCAAGAGACCCAGAAAATTATCTTTTGCATTTTTTCAGTTTCCTTCTTCCTTTTCTTCTTTTTTTAAAATTACGTTTCCTTCTTTCTAACTGTCTCTATCCTGAAGGAGTGGTCCTGTGTTCTTCAAAACTTTCTTTGAAACAAAGATAATTTATCTGTTTTTAAAATTTCCTTTAAGGGTTATAGAAGACAAACAAAACTAACCCAGAACTTCAACAAAACAATTAAGTATAAAACCATAGGTAAAGCAAATGAGTTTTACTTGGAACCCATCTCTACACAGAGCAAACTTGATTCTTAAAAAGTTGTTGAAGACCTATCTAGCATGGTAGACCTTTTGAAAAAATTTGAATCCATCTTCTAGAAGAAACTAAATTTGTGGATCCATCTTCAATCCATCCAGGAGATGGATTGAATCCATCTTCTACAAGAAACGAAATTTGTGCACATGTGGAAAGCTTGATTTACTTATAGGACTTGGTACACTAAGAGTGGTTCAGTTTTTCAGCAATGGAGTCAGAGTAAACAAACTTTTGACAGTAGTGTAGATACAGAATTTTATTAATCTTCAGTGAGAAAAAATATTTTTAAATATTTTCTTTATTTATTTGAGAGAGACAGAGATAGAGAATGAGTGGAAAGGAGGGGAAGAAGCAGACTTCCTGCTGAGCACGGAGCCTGAGGTAGGGCTCCATCCCAGGACCCTGGGATCATGACCTGAGCCAAAGACAGATGCTTGACTGAGCCACCCGGCCACCCCTGCAGGAAGAAAAATATAAGGGAAGGGGAGCACTCTCCCTGTAGAGCTACCTCATTTTCCTATGTTCCATCCTAACCAACAAGTTCTTTCTTTAAGGATAATATACCAAGTCCAGTTTTAATTCTTCCTATTTCTGGCCTAGGAAATGTTTTGTCTTGATAATACCTGTTAGGTATATTTGATTCTTAGGTAATTATTTTTAGTTAATTTTCAAGAATCTTAATTATGAAAAAAAAAAAAAAGAATCTTAATTATGACCTTGAGTATAGCCTAAAATGAAA
The DNA here is from genome assembly GCF_030435805.1 of Mustela lutreola. NCBI lineage: Eukaryota > Metazoa > Chordata > Mammalia > Carnivora > Mustelidae > Mustela > Mustela lutreola. Next base: position 91,840,409 of record NC_081296.1, read on the forward strand.
AAATTATTACACTATGCTTTGCAATAATCTGTAAAATAGCATACATTATTTTATTTGGTCTGAGATGCTAAATGGGAAACTATAAAAAAATAATGAATATACAGATACATTTTTTTGCTCATTAAGATAAATGTTTTTAAACTTTCTTGATTGGGGTATTTTGCCATCTGTTTTTGACAAGTTGAGTAAAAGATCCCAGAAAGCACTTGTTGAGCATTAACAGGTAATTGTGCCCTGGGCTAATGTTCAGCTAAGACTTGATGTATAAGTTCTACCACTCCACAGTATGGTAAAGGCTCCAGCATAGTGATGACATCATTTAATGACCTCCACTGATTATTTCACCACTTAAAATCATAAGGTAATTCACAAATAATTAATGAGTGGATGCTTTCTAATTACATAATAAGAAAAAAGTACCATTTATATTTTAGAAGTTGATGGTAAAGAGGTTTAAGATGATCAAAATTGTATTAAATTACAACTGTGATCACAACTCTACTAGCACAGACTCATTTCACATGACAAAGGATACCGGTAGCCTCCTTGGAGAGTGTTGTACTCCTACCCTAGCTAAGCAAACATTATTTGCAACTGAATTGCAATCAGCTCTAATAGTGTGGTATCTTAAAATGTAAAACCCTTGAAAAAATAAAAATAAAAAATAAAATTAAAACCCATTTATCTACAGTGATTTTTTTACAGTGATTTTAATTAGTGGAAAAATTATTGCAGAGCCTCACTCAAGGCCTGTACATCTGAGATGGTCAATGAAAATTTGTCAGTGGATTCGATCACGGCACCTCATCTGCTCATTGTCAAATGACCCAGGTAGTCTGAAATTCAGTATTATAGGAACAACAAGTCTCATAGGAGGCAAAAAATGTTCATCTTAAGGTTCCATGTCTCTGTGGAAAACTATGATGTAGAAAGATTAACTTTTATTTTTATTTATTTTTAAAGATTTTTATTTATTTGAGAGACAGAGAGACCAAGAGAACACAGGCAAGGGGCAGGGGCAGAACAAGGGGGAGAAGCAGGCTCCCTGTTGAGCAAGGAGCCCCATGTGGGACTAAGTCCCCAGACCCTGGGATCATGACCTGAGCTGAAGGCAGAGGCTTAACTGACTGGGCCACCCAGGCACCCCAAAAGGTTAACTTTTATATATTATCTTCCCATGCTGAAGGCAACATCTTGCCCAGTGCAACTTCCTACTGCATTTCACTGAAACATAATAAAAGTCACACTGAAATGTGTGGTCACTAGCAGCACTTTTATTTTATTTTATTTTTTTACTGTGAAAAGCATTTTAAAAAGAATTTTTAAAATCATCTTTATATTTATGAAAAATGTCAGAAAGGCCAAATCACACACTCTAAGTTTTATTTTTGCACATGACTTGGGGCTTGAACTCACAACCCCAAGACCAGGTGTTACCTGCTCTTCTGACTGAGCCAGCCAGGTGCCCCACAAATTCCCCACTTGGTTTTTTTACAGGTATTATTTAACATTTTCATACTCCATCATTAATCATCTGCCTTCACATCAAAAGAGTGGATTGGGCCTTGCTAGTGGAAGGCCTCAGTGGGTGCTTATTGTCTTTACTTGTTTTTGTGTTCTCATTGTTCTCAGTGACCACCACGTGCTTGCCACTGCTTGTCACTAGCCCCTCCAGACTGAAAAGCAATCAGATCTGTTCTTGGTTCCCAAGCTTTGGTAACTGCCAGGGGTGTCTGATCAATAAACTCAGAATCTGAGATCTCAGATCTCAGAATGTGGGCATTTGGGATGCCCCATGAGCTCCCCACACCAGTGTAATGTTCCTCCCAAGCAACTCCTACTGGGCCATTTCCTATTCCTTCCAGTAAGCGAGGGGCAGTTACACAATAAACATTTTCTGTAGCAATGAAAACCAACCATAAACTTGTGTAGCCTAAGCTAGGTTTTGTTTTTTCTGGTTTTGTTTATTTGTTTGTTTTTGCTTTGTTTTGTTTTGTTTTGTTTTAAAGGGAACCCAGGGGCATCTGGGTGACTCAGTCCCTGAAGCATCTCACTCTTGATTTTGGCTCAGGTCATGATCTCAGGGTTGTGAGATTGAGCCCCACGTCAGGCTCCATGGTCAGCAAAGAGTCTGCTTCAGATTCTCTCTCTCTCCCTCTTCCCCTCCTCCCCACTCTCATGTGTGCTCTAAAATAAAATAAAATAAAATCTTTAAAAGGGGAACCCAGAAAGGAATTTCAAACTTGATTTTTATTAAACAGAGCAGATGTCTTTAGGCATCTGCAAATCTTGCTGGGGTCTAGTGTTTCCTCCTGTTTTCAACACTCAAAAACTCTAGGGAGCTTCTCATTCTTGCACCCTTAGTAGAACTTGCTTTTTCTCATCTTGCTCTTACCTTCTTGGTCCCTCAGTAATCTTTTGCTGCCTTCCAGCTGAAACCCTCCAATAGGGATGCCTCTCTCCCACAGCAAAGTGTGTGTCCTGGGAGGATGCTTCTCTTTCTGTACCACCACGTCCCCTCCCTCCGCGACCTCAACTCTGATTCTAGGGCGAATTTGTCCAAGGAAACATTTGTACAAGGTACAAAGATAGAGGAATGTGTACAAGTTATGAGATACAGAGAGGGGAGAAAGCTGGAACTCCCTCAAATACATAATTTTTATGTCATCACTAATTGCATCTATTTAAAGCTTCAAAATGCTTTTGGTTGTTTTTGTTTTTAAATGGGTGTATTCTGTGCCAGTGGACCATACTTTCCATGTTTTCTCCTGTTACTGGTATTTAGAATGCTTGTCCTTTTGGGGGAAGCATTACAATGAATATATTTGTACTTACGGTTTTTTTTTCTTTTGTTGAATTAAGTAAAATAATATATATAAGGTACCAAGCACAGTAAACAGTAGTTTTATTTCCCCGGATAAATTTTCAAGGTATTTATTATTAAAATGTATGTGCAGTTTACTGACTCTTTATTTTTAGGGTCACGTTGCTTTCCAAAAGGGTTATACAACAGCTTTAGCCACATTTTAAAACATACATCAGTCTGAATAGTATCATTGCCTCGAGTTTGTTTTGAATACTAGCAAGAATGACCTTTGTGTTTATTTGTTCTATGAATTGTCTGTTTATAGCATTGGCCTTGATGTTTTTCTTTTTTCTTTTTTTTTTTTTTTAAAGATTTTATTTATTTATTTGAGAGAGAGACAGTGAGAGAGAGCATGAGCGAGGAGAAGGTCAGAGGGAAAAGCAGACTCCCCATGGAGCTGGGAGCCTGATGCGGGACTCGATCCCGGGACTCCGGGATCATGACCTGAGCTGAAAGCAGTTGTCCAACCAACTGAGCCACCCAGGCGTCCCGGCCTTGATGTTTTTCTTAAAAATAGCAATGCTGCCATCACTTATATTTGTTTTATTTTCTATTAAACAAAACAGGACAGTTTTTCCTATTTGAATGTCAGCTTTACCTTTGTGACTTCTGGATTTCAAGGATAGGAAAGTTTACATTTTCCATGGATCTGACTGTCATTCTGTTCTCTATCTGCTAATTTTTCAAAGTATTATCTTTCCATATTTATGTTTCTAACCTATCAGGAGTTTATTTTCTTAAATTGTGTAAAGTGAAAATCTAAATCTAAAGTCACCCCAAACCATTTGTTCTATAATTCTCACCTATTTATATATTCATGTTTAAACAGTATATATTTAATGTATTATAATACATTATGAATACATAATGTATTCATGTTTAAACTGTATAGTTAGTATATTTTCAGTCTCTCCATTCTGTTCGACTGAGCACAATGTACAAATGTACACTTGTTTTAATTCTTTTTGCTTTATAGATAGCATCCATAGAAGTTGGTTATATGTCTTTCTTGCTATGATGTCCCCACTCAGACAAAGCCTGGACAGATTGTTCATGGTTAGTGGCATAAGTCGAGATTGTGTTGAATTGTTATAATAATAGAGTTGTTTGGATTTTTATTTGTAACCAGACCTTGTAATAAATGACATTTTTATGGTATATTTTATTGTCCATGGCAGGTTTTCTTGTGTGAGGGGCAGTGCTCTTAAATACCGAAGTATCTCCAATCTGAAAAACTCTGTTTCTCTAGAACTCTCTAGAGAGTTCTCTAGAGAACTCTCAGGTTCTCAAGAACCAAACTTGTGGTTTGAACTATATAAAATTCCAGAAGCAACTGTGGCTTTCTGCTATTTGCCACCTAATGTCCCTTTTGTATTTTTTAAGGATTCCAGAGTGCCACTCAACCCTCTTTTGGATATTTTAGAGATAACCATGTGTGTGTTTAACCAAATTTTGCTCAGAGAAAAGATTTATATATTTCATTCCTGGTTTTAGATACTACATTTAATGGTACCATTAGTAAAAGGTAGAAGACTGAGCATATACTCTCACTCTGCTCTTTTCCAAGTTTCCACTGAAATTATAGAATAAAGAAGAACTTCCTAATTATACTGGAAAATAGGAAAGGTGACGCAGTGTCTAGTGTGAATAAATGGAGGAAAATGTTCACTTCCATACACAGTAAGAGTTTAACTGCTTTAGTCATTATTTGGAAGGGGAAATTTTTGGTTGGTGGCTCAGTGGGTTAAAGCCTCTGCCTTCAGCTCAGGTCATGATCTCAGGGTCCTGGGATCCAGTCCCGCATGGGGAATCTCTGCTCAGCAGGGAGCCTGCTTCCTCCTCTCTCTCTCTGCCTGCCTCTCTGCCTATGTGTGATCTCTCTCTGTCAAATAAATAAATAAAATCTTTTTAAAAAAATGTATCCTTTGAACTAGCAATTCAGTTCCTAGGAATATATATTCTAAAAATATTTAAACATGTGCCCAAAGGTGTCTTTGTTTGGATATCCAACAACCTGAATGACCATCAAAAGGAAAATCCTTAAGTAAATGCATGAATATGTACATCCATATAGATATTATTTGTAGGATTATATTTTATGAACATTATATATACACAGTAGTGTATGTGTGTATGTAAATGTATGTATGTATGTATGTTTGTAAGGAGTGTATGTATGTATGTAAACTGTTTTGAAAACGTCTGCATGCTAAGTTCTGAATAGGGCTATAACGAGAGGGGAGAGGGACTTGGTTGAAGGGTTGTGGATAGGAAAGATGCACTTTAACTTGTTTTTGCCATGTATTTGCAGTGCTGTTTGAAAATTTTTCAAGTGAGCATCAAAAAATCGAATCATACACTCGAGGTTTCTTCTAGCTAGTTTTGTTTTTCCACGAATCTGACCTCTCTCGCATTTCTCTTTGCTTATTCTGATTATAGATGATTCAATCTTGTGATTTTCGTCAATCTTAGAATTAGTGTGACTCTAATTGTATGAGTAAATGGTTAGTATGACCCTTTTCTCTTGCTATGGTTTCTGATAGAGTGTAGACCATTAAAGACATACTATGAGTTATTTGTTCTGCATTCTCTTGAGATAAAATGTTGTGCTAGAAACTAGGTTCTGTTTTTAAATAACACAGTTGTTGTTTTAATATTTAAGTGTCTGCAGTATCCTGGATGCATTATCATATGTAGAATAGACATGTTGCGCATTCATTATTTCTGCAGTACAAACTGAAAAAAACACACAGAATGGGGAACCAAAGAACGAGCAAACGTATTTTATTTATTATGATAATCCTTCTCAAGTCCTCTCTCCCGCTTTTGATCTAGGTGAAAGCAAGCTGGGAACATAATTAAACCGGTGCCGAGTGAGACAGGAGATAGGACGCACAAAACCCCCTGATCCTGGCCAACTAGATTTTGAAGTTGAAGTTAATTAAGAGCAATATACAAATAATCTCTGCAAATGGTGACATTTATAAATGCATTTTGAATATTCTGAAGCAGTTATGTAAATCACCAAGAGTAAGGCTCCAAGGGGAAATGTAAAACATGCAGGCTCACCTTTTAATACCTTTTAGTAATGTTTTCATTAGACTTAATGTTTGCCAGGGGACCGTGTATCTGGAGGTAATCTGATGACAGAAATGTTGTAGCCCTGTGAGATGTAGAGCCCTCGAGGAGGGGGCTGCCAAGAACGGGACCTGTCGGTCAAGGTCAATGACAACAATAACAATAAGGAAACTGGTGACTCCTTCTGTGGGGGCTTCTGAGCCTGCTCACAATGGGAGAAGCAGAACTAACAAGTTGCAAAGGAACTGGCACTTGAAACAAGACTGAGGCCTCACTGCCCATGAAGGTTCACTCCTTAGATGGGGTTTGGGAATGGGGATGACAAAAACGATAACCGTGAAGCTGTATCATTTAAGTGACATACGACTTTCAAGGAATTTTAGTTCATGGGATTTCAATAGGACAAGTAGAGGGCACGTGGTAATTGCCGTTTATATATAGCGGGGGAAACAAATGCAAAATATTAAATGATATTTCAGTGATCATACAGCTGGCCAGTGATGGAACAGGGGACGAATTCCGGCCATTCTCCTTCTTACTTCTATAAAATATCTGCAGATTTTAGGGGAAGCAACTTTTGGCACAGCTGCTCTAGAAGCAATTCTGATAACACATGATAAAATTCGATCATGAATACTTCCTAGCTCCCCTCTCCAAACACTGGCCTCTCGGTCCTTCCACATTTTTCCTCTTTATCCTTTGTCACTGGCAGAGGCAGACTCCTTATTAAGACCTTTTCGCCATTTACAACCACATGGATGGAGCTGGAGTGTATTATGCTCGGTGAAATAAGTCAGAGAAAGACAAATACCATATGATCTCACTCACATGTGGAATTTAAGAAAGAAAACAGATGGACATATGGGAAGGGGGGAAGAAATAAAAGGAGAGAAGGAAGCAAGCTATAAGATATTCTTAATAATAGAGAACAAACTTCATCAACAGGGTTGATGAAGGAAAGTGGGTGGATGATGGGCTAGAATGCTGATGGGTATGAAGGAAAGCACTTGTTGGGGCACCTGAGTGGCTCAGTGGGTTAAAGCCTCTGCCTTTGGCTCAGGTCATGATCCAAGGGTCCTGAGATTAAGCCCCGCATTGGGCTCTCTGCTCGACAGAGAGCCTGCTCCTTCCTCTCTCTCTGCCTGCCTCTCTGACTACTTGTGATCTCTGCATGTCAAATAAATAAATAAAATCTTAAAAAAAAAAAAAAAAAAGGAGAGCACTTGTTGTTATTATGGGTGCTAGGTATTGTATGTAGGTGATGAATCACTGAATTCTCCTGAAAACAATATTGTCTGTATACTAATGAAGTAAAATTTAAATTATATTTTTAAAAAAGACTTTTTAATCTTGTTCTCCTCTGTGATATTTTTTAAACATCTTTTTAAAAAACATTTGTATATATACATACATGTGTATATATGTATATATTCAGATCAGTCTAGAAATCATTAGTTCTCTTACATGCTGTCAGCTCTATCCTTGTTGAGTACTGCTTTTTTGGGCAGGGGGAGGGGAGAATTGTGCTGAGCTATTTTATGTAGTTCAGAATTGGATTTCTAGAGTCTCAGAGACTTAGGGAACTGGAAATGTGCTCTACATTTTGCCTATCAACAAAGCCTAATCAAGAATGCATTCTTTGCCAGCAACATTCAAAACAGAGATGATTCCAAGCTGTGGCTTGGAAATAAACTCCTTTTATTGCATTTCAATTTATAGTGTTCTTTGCCTTCATTTTGCACAAATATTCAGGGAATTTTCCCATTTAGAAGAACCTGATGCACAAATGAAGATATTTCAAGTAAAACCATTCATGATCTGTAAGGAAAGTATTACAAAGTGACATGTGATACTGTTCTGAGTTCCTGACCACAATAAACTTAGAATATGTTTTCACATCTACTCATATCTCATGGGGCGATTGTTTTGGGATTCACAATAGTAATTTAATGAGACTGACTTATTAATCAGACCTCAATTTGCAGACTTGTGTTTGCAAAAAAAAAAATTGCATGTGTGTTTTTCTGTATGTTTTGTGTGTCTCCGTGGTTTTGTTTTTGTTATTGTTGTTAGCTTTCCTTTGATTTTCTCCCCACAAGTAATCTCACAGGCTATGGTTAGCTGAACTGTTCGAAAATTAATTTTGAACCCTAAGGCAAATGCTAAGTTCTCAGGTTCACAGCCCCAGAACTGAGAAACAGTTAAGAGCGATATAAACAATTCTCAGAATGCTCATGAGGATGGAGCTCTTGCTCAGTTTAAACAATTCAGAATTTTGGAAACTGTTGTTTGACCTGTAGATATGCTTGTTGGAATAATGGTTCTGACTAAACACAGAAAAAAATTAAGTGGAAGATATGTTTCAACTCACAGAGCCAGAAAAAATAAAATAAATCTCAGATACTCACATTAAATTAACCCTGGATTTATCTTGCTAACGTGGCAAGTCATTATATACTTAACACCATTGAGATACACGGTTTTGATGAGCAGACCAATTCTTGAAACAATATTTTCACAGTACATGAAATATAAGAGCTTGGGATAACACCAAATTAACCGTGAGGGAGACAGTCATTGAAACACTCATGACTTTATATGGGAGGCTGAGCAAAGTAAAGCTGAAGATTCTGATGTATAGACAGACAAGCTCCCAAGCTGTGAGCAGATGTGTTCTCAAAGTCCATTTAAAAGTTAGTAGTTTCTAATTCAGCATTTTTTCATAATAATAATAATAGTGAATTCTCAATACTGTTAGTTATGCATTAAGCAGTTTCTAGGTGCTTTATGTGATTGTTTCATTTAATTCTTTCAAAAAATCCTAAGACTTAGGTGATAATTAACCTAATATTGTAGAAGAAGGACCTGAGACAATGAGAGATTAAATTGTCTGAGGTCGCACAGCTGGATCTCAGGCGGTTTGACCTCAGCACCTGTACTTTTAACCACTTTATGTATAGAGGTGATGTTATTAATCGTGATCAGGTTCTGTTCTCATGATCTATTACTATGTAACAATTGATACCCTCACCCTTGAAGACAGCCGTATTCTACTCACAATGCTGTGGGTTAGGAATTCAGGAGGGGCTCCTCTGGGCAGCTTCCATTTGCTCCAGATGGTATCAGCAGAGGTAGCTGGACTGAGGCTGGGAGATTCCCTTCCAATGTTGTCATTTACATGGCTGGCAATTTGGTATTGGCTCTCAGCTGGGAGCTTGACTGGGGCTGTTGGTCAGGGGCCTCGGTTCTTCATCACATGGCGTTGCTTAGGCTTCCTCAAAGGACAGTGGCTGTATCGCAAGAGTGAGTGTTCCAAGAGACAGGAAGTGGAAGCTGCCAGTTCCTCATGGTCTGGGCCTGGAAGAGTAGCATAGCATGATTTCTGCTGTATTTTATTGGTCAGCATTGTGTCAGAGACCCCCCAGATTCAAGGAGAATGGGTCTGCATCTCAGTGGACAGAGTGGCAAAGAATTTGCAGCCATCTTTTATCCACCTAGATTAATGTTTCTCAAATTTGTCTTTACCTTTTCTTCCTCTATCATGCTAGTTTTAATGTTAAGTCTTACTTTTTTTTTTTTAAGATTTTATTTATTTATTTGACAGACAAAGATCACAAGTAGACAGAGAGGCAGGCAGAGAGAGAGGGGGAAGCAGGTCCCCGCTGAGCAGAGAGCCTGATGTGGGCCTCCATCCTGAGATCATGCCCTGAGCCGAAGGCAGAGGCTTAACCCACTGAGCCACCCAGGCACCCCTTACTTTTTTTTTTAAGTATAAGTTTTCTTTTGACTCTTAAGGCCTGTGATTCTTTGAGACAAGGATGCGTTATTTTTTAAAAATAAAATTCCTGAAAAATAGTTGGGATTCTATAGATGATGTTTATCGCTCATCGTGTTTCCTTTTGCTTTAAGGCAACTCTAAGATTTAACAAATAATGAAGAATGAGCTACAACTCATAGGAACAAAATGGATTAAGTTGTTTGAAAGTACAAATATTCTACTTTATCTTTTACAACATACATGCTTCATTTCCCAGCTTGATATTTCCTTGTCTGTCATCAGACTTCACACCTGTGAGCTCTGTCAAGGCTGGGGCCCTAAACTCATCCCTTATACTGTATCCCCAGAATAAATGCCATGCCCTAGGAAATAGCAGGCACTCAGTAAATATTTGGGGGAAACGTAACAGAGGCAACAAAACAACTTGAATGTATCTAGAATAATATACCAATAACTCATAATTTCCTAATAGTTATTTGTCTTATTGAGCATCTACTGTGCTGATTCCTAATGAAGGAGAAATGCATCTGGTGGTGTGACAGTTGGGCGAATGTACTTCTCATTTTAAATGTTTTGATACACTTGTAAGCCAGGGACATGTATCATTCTATCTCTGATCATCGGAGAAATTCAAAATGCATACAGAAGTTAATATTAACGCACAATTGTGTATCTACCCAAAGTCCCTATTTATCTCTATGTCAAAGGGTAAGACCTCTTTGTCTTTCTAGTGAAAATGTATTTTAATCTAATTGCATGCCATTAGGCATTTTCTATTTAACTGAAATTAATACTAATGCCAGACACTTGGCCTGAAGTATCATCTTCTCATTTTGATGTAGAGTTTCCCTCTTCATTTGGTCTTCCTTTTTTTTTTCCCTTCTCAGATGATAAAGAATAAATAAGACTGAATATGCAGAACACTACTTCGTTCGAACATTGGCTTTCTCAGTGCCAGGCATAAGTTTGCATTTTTCCACAACCCAAGGCCCATGGAACCCCTGCTGTTAAGCTGCTCCATAATATGTAGAAGATCTCTGAAATTCTGGTCTGAGAGTTCTGAGATGACTCAATCTTGCTCTAAGTTCAGAATGCAGCTTATTCACATATACAAGGAAAAGGCTATAGAAACTATTTGGGGGGGGTAGATTCAAATATTTGATGAAAAAAAAAAAAGCTCTATGAAGATAAACCAAAAGGAAGATGGGTAGACATCTAATAACTAATACTCCATTAGGAAAGGATGTGTTTTTAATTTTTGTATTAATCAGGTTTTCCAGAGAAACAGAACCAATAGGATATCTGTACCTTTCTTTTTCTCTCCCTCTCTCTCTTTTCTCTCTCTCTCTCTCTCTCAATACTATGTAGAAAGAGATTTATTATGAGAGACTGGCTCACATGATACGGGGGCTGAGAAGTCCCATGATCTGCCATCTGGAAGCTAGAGAACAGAAAAGCTGAGGTGTAGTTCTAATCCAAACTGGAAGGCCTCAGAACCAGGGGTGTTGACCGTGGTAAGTCTGAGTCTGAAGGCCTGAGAACTGTGGGGTGATAAGTCTTGGTCCATATTCAAAGGCCTGAGAACCAGGAGAACTGATATTGGAGGACAGAGAGCAAATTCACCCTTCCTCTGCCTTTTTATTCTCTTCAGACCCTTAACAGATTGGATGATGCCTACGGGCAATGGAGAGAGCCACCTTTACTCGCTCAAACGATTCAAATGCTAGTATCTTCCAGAAACACCCTCACAGACACACTCAGAAACACTGTTTTACTGGCTATCTAGGCATCCCTTAGTCCAGTCAAGTTGACACATGAAATTAGCCATCATAATCTTCAATTAAAGCATTCTTATCTGAATAACTAATCTTCAGGACAGCAGCTCTCACATTTCTTGATTGTGAATCTTCAGAATTAATTACTCCTCTTCCTTATTCAAAAGTTTTTGATCTCAATTACATGATGCTTCAATACCTGATTTATCTTGAGTAGCCATTATGATCTAGCAAAGCAATGAGTAGAAAGGGAGTACAACCCTGATATTTATAGCAGCATTATCAACAGTAGTCAAATTATGGAAAGAGCCCAAATGTCCATTGAATGATGAATCGATAAAGAGATAAAGAAGATGTGTGTCTTTTATATATGGAATATTACTCCATTATTACTCTAATATATTATATATATAATATATTATATTAAATTAATATAATATTATATATAATAATATATACAATATAATATATAATATAATGATTATATTATATTTAATATATTAAATTCTCTCTCTCTTTATATATATATATAGAGAGAGAATTGCTCAGCCATAAAAAAGAATGAAATCTTGCCATTTGTAACTGTGTGGATGGAGCTAGAGGGTATTATGCTAAGTGAAATCAGTTAGTCAGAGAAAGACAGTTACTATGATTTCACTTGTATGTGGAATTTAAGAAACAAAATAGATGAACATATGGAGAAAAAGGACAGGCAAACCGTAAAACAGACAGACTCTTAACTACAGAGAACAAACTGAAGCTTGCTGGTGGGGAGGTGCTTGGGCGGGTGGGCTAGATGGGTGGATGGGTTAAGGAGGATACTTGTGGTGAGCACTGGGTGTTGTATGTAAGTGATGAATCACTAAAGTCTACTCCTGAAACTGAGATTACACTGTATGTTAAATAACTGGAATTTAAATAAAAACTTGAATCTACAGAAAAGAAAGAAAGGAAGGAAGAAAGAAAGAATGGATAAAAGAAAGGGAGTGCAAAAGGAGTAGTGTCTCAAATAAACTCATTTGGCTACCCATTTTGTGTCCCAATAATAGTTCCATGGACTGTAAAACTAGAATTATAGGGTAGAATGAGGCATAGATTTTTTTTTTTTGAGACATAGATATTTATTGTCTGCAGAATATATTACTGTTTGTGGTCATTTAATGACCCCTATGAGTAATAAGGAATCAACTGTAAGAATGCAGATCTGTATATAAGAGGGGCTAACACGGAGAGACACAGGATGATGAGATAGAAAAGATTTAAAAAATAGGAATTATAGGAATCTCATAAAAAGATATAAAAATATCTGGAAGGTAGCCTGAAAATCAGTAAAGATCAGGTATTTAAATGATGATGATAACGACAATGATACACAAAGGTAATAATAATACAACCCGAAACTCATACTCTAGTGCACATATTTGGAAAGATAGTCAGGTGGAAAAATTCAGAGAAGTAACTAGTTTGAGTCAACTGCTCTCCTCTTTTCTGTACTTCCCCTCCCCCAATCAAAACAGCCTAACACTGAAATGGAAAATGATGAACTAGGGCATTAACAACAAATCTCACTACCAACTTCATTAAGGCCAATTGCAAATGACTTATCTCAGAGAACTGAAGAGCACCTTCATCTTGGAGGTTTCAATGGGGGATTGCATTTCACAAGCACACACAAAATATTATGAAAATGAGCATGTGCGGAGGTTTAATAGCTAATTTTCCAAGTTGATTATCTTGGCCAGTTCATTGGGATGCTTTTGCTTCTTAGCTAATTTAATTTGTTTCATCCTTTTTATTGTCTCGCTTAAATAGCAATTAGGGGAGATAGCACTCCATTTCGCCTCCTACTTGCCCCTTTGCTAAATCATGATTTCACCCTGTGCCAAATAGTTACGGGTATATGAAGAGATGGCACTGGTGAAAGGCAGAGTGGGTGAACATACTTGACTCAAGCCTGAGTAATCCAGGGAAAAGTTGCCAGTGATCAAAGTGTGCATGTGAGTGTGTGTGTGTGTGTGTGTGTGTGTGTGTGTGGTGAATACCTTTGAACAACTCATTTATTCAGATATTCAGAAATGTGAAGCATTTCTGCTTGGAAGTTCAGATTTACCTCCATGATGCCAACCAATATACCTGTATACTAAAGCTATTTAGAAGATAGCTTTCTACCTAGGTAAGATATCAGAACCCATCAATTTTGAACTTCCCACTTTAAAACTATATATTTGTTTATGCAACGAAAAGCTATTAGATTCTCTAATATTTTTTAGTATATTGCCATTTAAAAAAAGCTTATTAAGTGTTGGCTTACGGGGAGCCCCAGGTGAGTCAGAAGGGGCCTCCATGATACGGAGTCCTCTGCTAATAGACTTTGCACACTGCTCTTAAAACTGTATATTCTGATGAGAACAGTATGAGAGGTCTCAATTCAACATGTGTATATTTTCTGCCTTTTTAATAGATAAAAAGTTAGAATTAGACTGTTTGCAGATAGCTTTACTTGGGAATGAAAATGCAACACAAAACAATGCAAAAAACATATTGTATAGCTGACAAAAGACTCTTCAGGGCAGACTGGTTAATGAGGTTCAGCTGGAAAACTCCTCAAGGTGGGGAAGCCTTGGTGAGAGACAGTCATTGACATGGCCTAGGTGTCAACTAGGGGGCTTCTCCACAGCCAGCTGGCCCTTGCAGCCTTGTGAAATTTGCAAAAGCCACCAAAATAATGTCTCATATTTCCATCCTGCCCCTTAGTCCTCAGGTTCCATTAGTTCAAAACATTGAGGGAATATTGCAAACATCAGCTTCGTTGGAACTTGTAGCATTAAGGAGAAAGCAAAAAGAAGAAATAAATCTTCAGAATAGTATTTGGCCTCGGGTATCTCATTATAAAACACGCTAGAACTCTATAAACCTTTTGCATTACTAATTTCCTTTGTTTATCTTTCACTCTCTTGAATCTGTGAGAGAAGAATCTATGCCCCTCCCAAACTGTAGTAAGATGAGGAAGTCATAATCATCCTCCGTAGTCGTCGTCACTCCCTTAGAAAGGCAAATGGAGCACTGAAAACCCAGCTGACTCTGCGATTTTTGCCTTAATGTTGTACTTGTCCAGCAACAGCAATTGTCTCTGTAGCAGAGAGGAACTTGTCACATGACTCTGTAGGGATTCTTATAACTAGATTGTAGTAACCTTAAAAGAGGTGTTTGTGGGTGCCTGGGTGGCTCAGTGGGTTAAGCCGCTGCCTTCGGCTCAGGTCATGATCTCAGGGTCCTGGGATCGAGTCCCGCATCAGGCTCTCTGCTCAGCAGGGGGCCTGCTTCCCTTCCTCTCTATCTGCCTGCCTCTGTCTACTTGTGTTCTGTTTGTCATATAAATAAATAAAATCTTAAAAAAAAAAAAAAAAAGAGGTGTTTGTACCCTGGGTAAAGGGCCCAGGTGTGTCTCTGAAAGATAGGAGACACTCACTATTTACTGAGTGAACGAGACAATGAATGCACAAGTGGTTAATCTGGAAGGCCATCAGGAGGCTTCAAGATGGCAAGCCCTCCTTCCCCGACTCTGTGGTAGGGGAAAATGAGCAGCCTTCACTTTAATAAAGAGAGGAGGCAGCGTCCTCAGTGGCAGTTTTAGCATGCAGGTAGAGCGAGAGTTCTGGGAAAGGACTGAGGGGTCCGGGGAATTTATTTACTTTGGAGTTGGAATTCTAGGAGGCATTGTGGAAAGGGTTATCTAGGAGGGAAGCTAGGAGAAAAATCACTTGCCCAGGGAGAAAGAACCAAATCAGGATAGAAGGATGGGAGAGAAGCAATGACTCGAGGGGTTTATACTGGATGCTTTAAGAAGACCTGGATGAAATGAAAAGTGGAATCGAATGGCCTCAGGCTTCCACTGTGAAATTGTTTCCACTCTGCATTGTGTCAGGGATGTGTGTGATCCCTTGATCTTCCTCTGTCCCATAAAGTCCCAGAAATACACATCCTCCGTAGAGACCAGCACATAGTAGGGATTCAACACAAATCTATTGGTAGCATGAAGTCGTTAAGAAGTATAGAAGCAGAAAATGCAGGATACTGGTTTGAAATGAAAAGATTTTTCTTGCTTCTAACTACTATGCCTGACTTGTGTTACCAAATCACTTCTGGCCAATTAGTTGGTATCCTCGAAACACTTTCTTGTGGAAGATGTATCTGACCTGTTCTATCTGACCTGGCAGCACGGACGACACATGCTACAAGTCAGAGGAAAGTAGACTTCATCCTCAACTATTCGAACAGATGAAGGTATTCAGAATAAAAAAAAAAAAAATGCTGCCCTAAAAATGTAGAAAATTCCTAACACAGAAAAGATGCATGTAAATCAATGACTGTCTCAGGGATGTTTTAGTGACGGTCCGTGCATTGGGTAAAAGCTAGGTCCCTTCCACCATTAAGAGTTTAAAATTAATTTTGTGCCTTGTATTATGATAGTCTATTACAATAAAATGAAAACAAACTAGTTAGGAGAGGAGACACGGATCCAGTTTCTGAAAAGGGCAATAGAGAAAAAGATTGCATCTATATTATTGTTATGAAAGTGTTTGCCAGTATGTGTGGTGCGGAAAATTAGAAAACGCTGTTATGTTGGGCTGTAATGGGGAACCAAGATGTACTCTACAGAATGTAGGAGCAAACCTAAATTAGGAAGGGAGAGACTAAAGGGGATTGGGGTCACTGAGAAAGGCTTCACGAAGTAGCTAGTTGTTCAGCTGGGCCTCGGGGAAAGGGTTAGAACTGGGACCTGTGCAGGGGGAGGTCCCTGCAGGGAGGGCTGAGGCTTGAGTGCCAGCTGGAGAAGGAGGCTGCTGTGAGCCTGGCAGGCAGGAAGGTTCGGGAGGAGGCTGAGTGATTGGGTCACTCAGGCCCTCTGTGTGTGCTCTGAATGGAGATGATGGGAACAATCAATGGTCATTTGAGGGAATGAAACACACTTAACTTCCTCTTGTCTGAAATCCTGCAGTACCCGGAGTTCCATTGGCCTGCCAGCGAGGAGACCTGGGAGTCCCAGCTGGGTCCCTAACTAGCTGTTTGGTGACGACACATCACTTCACCTCCCTGAGCCTTATTTTCCTCAATTATAAGGCAAGGGAGTTGGTGAAATCAGTGATTCTCAGACTTTAACGTACAAATGGGGGATATTATCCAAATGCAGCTCTGATTTCAAAGGTCTGGAGTAGAGCTTGAGAAGCTGTATTTCTAATACGTTCCCAGGCAGGTCGTGCTGATAACTGTTGGTTGTGCGGATACACTTGGAGTAGCGTGGAGTTGGACGCACACTACACAGATCAGTTTTTTTTTTTTTTTTTTTTTTTTTTTTTTTTTTAAAGATTTTATTAATTTATTTGACAGAGAGAAAGATCACAAGTAGGTGGAGAGTCAGGCAGAGAGAGAGGAGGAAGCAGGCTCCCGCTGAGCAAAGAGCCCGATGCGGGGCTCGATCCCAGGACACTGAGATCATGACCTGAGCCGAAGGCAGCGGCTTAATCCACTGAGCCACCCAGGCGCCCCAGATCAGTTTTAATTATGTTCTCATACTGCCTTTTCTAGCCATTTCATAGTTGTTTATAGTTGTATAGTTGTAAACTATATAGAGTTTACATAACGAGGTAATAAGGTTCAGAGTTTCCAGCCCAGAGCTTTGTCCATGGGGGTCTCCCGATAAATATTCATGTACTATTATACAATTTCTTTCTTAGACACTCCCTGTGCTTACCTATGTTGATGGTTTGATCCTGACTTTCAAACACATTGTGCAGGTTTAGGTAATCTCATAAAAATGAATATAAGATCTCAAGGCTTCCCTAGATCTTGTTTCTCAAGGCTCCTGCTTCTTCCAGGATGAAAGGAAATAATGGGCTGTGTTAATAATACCTGGCTGTTGCATTCGTTGCTTTAGGGAAAAACGTTAGATTGGCTGGCCGCGTGCTGAGAAGATGGAATGGAGGTTTTCATTCCATTAACACTCATTCCATGAGTCATACTAAATTCTTGAAAGTATGCCAGTGAACCCCAGTTAATTTACTGCCTTTGCCACTGGTAGCATTTTTCCTCTGCAGGTAATCAGCAACACTGTAATCACTTATTTCACAAAGAAAAATGAGGTTGAATGGTTGATTATTTACACTACCGTTTTGTTTTAATATTGTTATTGTTCCTTTTATAAGAAAGCATATTGAACTCTATCCTAAAGGACTGAGTAAGAGGAGTCTTTAGAGTTCCCAAACTAGTTGTGAGAGTGTAGTAACAGTACTGAATAGTATTTTTGAAATAATATTGTATATTACTGAAAATGGTGTTACTGCTTTTTGGATTGATGGTGGTAATTTAGAAGTGTTCTAAAGAGGTTGCACTGATTGCGTACACATACCTGATTACTTGAGATTTTTACCAAACTTAAGATGGCTTCCAACAAATGATCTACAAAAGTAAAAGATTTCTTTCAGTTCTCTGAAGCCCTGAAATCTGACCACAAGTCATTTACATACAGGACAATTTACAGTGGGAAAATGACATTCGCCAAAGGATTCCTGAAATTTGCCACTTGTCACCTAATACGTAAGAGGCAATGTTGATGAAAGACAAGAAGAAGAAATATCAGATTCAGAGTCTTTCCATCAAAGTGATCTAATAGCCCAGTTATTAAAATCTATCACACCACCTTGGTATGAAACCTCCACTAATTTGAGAACTGCATTATGACATCAAGCTCATAGAATATCAGTATCAGTCTGAATTTGTTCTGTCAAAAAATAGGCTGGTTGTACCCAACCATGTTTAAGGATGGCCCCATACCTTATGTGTGCTGGGAAAAATGTATTTGAGTTGGTACATTTTAGACAGGTGTCTGAAATCCATGTTCAACTAGTTTAGCAAAAAGGAGGGTTTAGTGGAAAGATCTTGGGGGAATTGCTATAATTGAAGAAGAGCTGGGTGACCAAATCAGAAGAAGGTTCCCTTTTTTGGTTTCTACTTCCCTTGATGCTGGCTTTATTTTCCCCCACTGCTGACCAGTTCTCTCTCTTGCGCACTTAATTAGATTATTCACTTCTTATTTCACACTTTCCCATTTTACAGCTTCTTTTCCAACAAGAACAGACTGGCATTTTTCTGAGATCCATTTCAAAAAAATACTGGAGAAGAACTGCAATAGGCCATTTCAGGGGGTTGCCCACCCTTGGACCAATCAGCTGTGACAAGGAGGACTGGATGGTATCAGAGCATCCCGGCTTCCACTGTAACTATGTGGCCGGAGTAGGGAGGGGAGCAGTCATTACCAAAATGATGGAGAATGTCTTTGCCAGAAGATGGGTATAAATGGCTGGGTGAGGGCTCCTAATGTGTTGGTCAGGCTAATTTGGGGTAGCATTTTATCCTTGCTTTGTTTAATACTCCTTGTGTCTCTACTGATCCTAAATCCAAGGTTGGGAATTCTGTTCTAGATGTTCTGCAGTCCCTATCATATAAACTGCAGAGCTCTTCATTCTCTGAACCTTGGGGAAAAAAGCTGCCAGAGTGTTTTCTGGGCCCCAGACTTGCCTGGGTAGTGGGGCTATTTTTGCTTCTGGAATTGATTAGCTTGAGTTACAGAAAGAAAGAGAAAGAAAAGGCTGACGGTGTTTGCAATGGGAAAACTCAGGAAATCCGAGAGTCTCCTAATACAAGTCCTCTTCCCTCCCCTCCCTCTCCTCTGCTGCTGCTATCCAAGGAACCTGTGTGGCCCTCACAAGGAAACTGTAAGCCACCAGGAGCCAGAAACAATAGCATGCGTGTCTTTAAATTCTGGGAAGCTCTAGCTATAGTCCTTACACAGGGCGAAAGTATAACAAATCTCTGTGGATTTGATGCTAGCTTGAACCAAGCTTAACCTGTATAAAACGTCAAAGAGGTACTTGGAGCTGCATAGTGATTTGGAAACATCTCCAATTGTGAACATTTCGCATCTTTATTGTGTCCAAATGAGAGCAACAGGGCAGAGTCCTCTATTTGCAGTTCTGTCAACCCCCATAATGTATTTTAAGGAAGAATATTACATTTGATAGTAATCTTAATTATTCACCAATAATGAATGAATATGGGTCTCTATTTAATAAATGCAAGATTTGTATGATCCAAGCATATTATCTCTTACAAGCAAACACTAATGAGTCCTATGAAGGTAACAGATTCTAGAAACAGAAGTAGAATCCAAACAAATGTGTTCATTAGTCTTATTTGTCTTCTGATGATAGATAGATCTTGAACTGGACACAGGTCCAGATTTGGACTTTAAAACACAGGTATTATATTTTAACAGAAAATTTTACAGTAAGTTGATTATATGACTGTTTATTGTAGAAAAGAAGGGGTTCCTGATGCTTAC
This sequence comes from Mustela lutreola, assembly GCF_030435805.1. Lineage (NCBI taxonomy): Eukaryota > Metazoa > Chordata > Mammalia > Carnivora > Mustelidae > Mustela > Mustela lutreola. The sequence goes on from NC_081296.1 coordinate 91,860,304, forward strand.
TGTGAAGATAATGCCTGTGAAGATAATGGTTGCATTCTTCCTAAATGGAAATCTTTTTATTGTTTTTCCTGATCTTATAAGTAACACCATAATCATCGTAGAAAACGTTAAACAATTCAGAAATGAATATTAAATGTAGACAATTCAAATCCGCCCCCATGATCCTAATCCCTAGAAATAATCATTGTTAACAATTCGATGTGTACGGATTTATTTTATGTCACAAGTCCTTGTAGGGCAGTTACTATATGCTAAGCACTTATCTGAACACTTACAGCTGTACCTCATTGAATCCTCCTAACAACACCACAAGGGTAGATACTGTGTCTTTATTGACAGGGAAGGATATGGAGTCTCAGAGGCTCTCATAAATTGCACAAAGATACATAGTTCTATGTGACAGTTGAGATTCAAACACAGTCTGACTCCAGAGTCCATGCTTTTAACTCTCTACACCTTTCCAGATCTCTGTTTATGCATATGATGATATGTAATGTGTTTCCAAGTTCACCCACCTCCTGTGGCCAGCCTTTCCTTTAACATCCACTTAAAGTGGCTCAACACCCCATCCCGTGCGACATGGGAGTCCAGTGTGTCTTGTCTGCAACATTTCTGTGATTTCCTGGAGGTGTTTGTGTGGAATCTGAATCTTAGTGCCTGGCAGCATCATGTCTAGGCATTCGTTATCCTCTCTCTTCATCTCTGGACACTACCCTCTTTCTTCTTTTCCCCAGAGTACCACTGATAGAAATAAGGCAGCTGTGTGTAGAGAAATTTTCCTAAGATCTGGGTGTAAAAGGGAGGATTACGAATTAAGGAAAAAAATGAATACAATATTTACAATGATTGTTCTCAGAGTTCAGGGGAAAATTAAAATGTAAGTGTTTTCAAAGTGCTCCTCCTTGGGCATACTCCATCTCTCTCTCTTTCTCTCTCTCTCTTTTAAAAAAAAACTTTATTTATTTACCTGAGAGTGAGACCACAAGCAAAGTTGAAAAGCAGAGGAGAGCAAGAAACAGATTGCCTGCTGAGCAGGGAGCCCAACATGGGGCTCAATCCCAGGACCTGGGATCTTGACCTGAGCCGAAGACAGGCGCCCAACCGACTGAGCCACCCAGGCACCCTTCCATCTCTTGATCATATGTACTTTCCTGTCTTGGGAACTTCTTTGTCTCAGACTCTGTCCCTCAGTTACTTTTTTCTCTGTCCAAAATCCTTGCACTCTTTATACTCAGGCTGTCACTCTCAAATACCAGCTCATTCTTCCCTTACTATGCAGAGGGATATAGCTCTACTTCTAAATTTTCCTTTGCATTTCATGCTGAATAAGCGTTATCTTTTGCAACAAAAGCATTTTATGGAGGGAACTTGTTTAGGAGTTCTCAATAGAGATTGATTTCATTCTCCAGAAGATATTTTTGTGTGGAGAAAAAGAATTATCCATCCCCAAATGTCAATAGTGCCAAGGCTGAGAAACCCTGGTGTACAAGCAGTGTCCACCTTCCTCTTGGGGATTGTTTTCTCTCAACTGGACAATGCAGTTCTGGTGGAGCTGCAAGCCCTACTCTCTGACTCAAACAGCAAGGACCTCACTAGGCTGGGTCCAAGTTTGGAGCCCTACTTCCACGGCCATATGACCAGAAATGGACATTTGGATCAACCTGCATCAATCCTTGCTTGGGGATGTATCCTACAGATGTATTCTTGCTTGTGTGCATGGCAACTGACCAGGATATTCACACAGAATTGTTTGTAATAGCAAAGATCAGTTACCACCCAAATGTTCATCAATAAGTGACTGATTAAATTATGATAAAGTCATACAAAGAAATACTGTGTAAGCTAGAACATTTCCCAGAATACCCTTTTTTGGAGGATACCTGAGTCAGAATTGGCCAAAAGAGGAATTGGTGGAAGCCTTGGAAGATGGAAGTGATCAGCATCGTGACTCTTAGGGGCATGGAAGTGAGATGTAGTGACAGACAGTCCCAGGGGTTGTGGTGGTTTTTAGCAAGCCCTTGCTCTTTTTTGCTCCATATCCAACTTTGCTCTATGTCCTTTTCTTTGTTCCATGTCTTCCCAACTGGTGCTTTGCTGCAGACCCACAGAAGGAACAGCTGTCCATAGGCTCTCCCCCATTTTCTTTTGTGGTCCTGTTTTGGCAGCAAGATGTGCCTGGTTTCTTGAATTAGCTGGTTGGCAATTCCTCTGAAATCTCACCTCCCTCTTTTGGAGTTTTTACTTCCCCAGCTGCCCCCCAACATATAAAGTCTAATTCCTATAATATATCCCTAATATCATAACTCTAAATGGTTTTGCTTCCCTGATCGAATCCTGGCTGACACAATTGTATAACCTTTGGAAGCAATGAGGCAGCCCTATATACTGATGTGAATTGATCTCCTAGATCTATTAAGTGAGAAGAGCAAGGTGCGAAACTGATGAAAAATATTACAGATAAAGCTAGAGTCCGTTTTGACCAATAACTCTAATCCTGATCCCCATTTCTTTTCCCCAGAGGTAAATACTGTTATTAACTCTAAATCAATTCCTATGGTGTAGGGAAGAGTCCTCAGCAAATTGCAACTCCTATAGTTGTTTTGACAAGATTATTTTATTGACATATAAGTAATATAGAATAAAATGCACACATTTTAAGTGCTCACATTGGTGAGTTTTGATAATTGTATAAACCTGTGTGGCCATCACCCCAAACAAGACATAAATCATCCCTCCTCATTTTCCTAAGCTCTTTTCTGGTCAGTTATCCTACTCACTTCTGCAACCACTATCTCATTTCTTTTCTTTTCTTCCCTTTTCTTTTCTTCTCTCTTCTCTTCTTTTTCTTTCTTTCTTTCTTTTCTTTTTTTTTTTTTTTTTAGATTTTACTTTTTTTTTTTAGAGGGGAAAGAGAGAGTGTGTGGACATGTGCATGAGCAGGACAGGTTGGGGGGGGTGGAGTGGCAGAGGGAGAGGGAACCTCAAGCAGACTCTACACTGAGCATAGAGCCTGATGTGGGGCTTGATATCATGACCTTGAGATTATGACCTGAGCTGAAACCAATAGTCACCCAGGTGCCCCACCGCTATCTCATTTCTTTCTTTCTTTCTTTCTTTTATAAAAGATTTTATTTATTTATTTGACAGACAGAGATCACAAGCAGGCAAAGAGGCAGGCAGAGAGAGAGGAAGGGAAGCAGGCTCCCCGCTTAGCAGAGAGCCCGATGTGGGGCGCGATCCCAGGACCCTGGGATCATGACCTGGGCCGAAGGCAGAGGCTTTAATCCACTGAGCCACCCAGGTGCCCCCACTATCTCATTTCTATCTCCATTAGTATTACCTGTTCTTGGCTTTCATATAAATGGAATTATATAGTATGTACTCTTTGAGTCTGGCTTTTTAAATTCAGCTTAATGTCTTTGAGATTTGTCCATGTTGTTTTATGGGTAGTTGATTCTTTTTAAGGTTGAGAAATATACCATTATATAACCAGGCCACTGTCTGTTTAACCACTTCCTGTTGCTGGACATTTGGATTGTTTCCAGTTTGGGACTATTATAAATTCTTACAGCATTTTGAATGTAACTAAAAGAGATTGCTGGGGCCTTTATTTGTAGTATTTTAAAGACTGTGAAAACCACTACCTTAATTTTCCCAGAGAACTTTACTTCCTCTACAAAGAACCACAAATTAGAAGAAATTATAATTTGTATTTTTTTCTCCAAAATCTTACCCTAATTCTTGGTAAGAAGATGGGTGAATTTGTTCTTACTTTACAGATTAAAGAGTCATGCCATGTCTTTAAAGGACTTTCAGAGTTACAGAAGGTGTCACTTGTGAATCTAGGAACAGAGGTCAAGCATGGTGTCTCCAGAGTGCCATCTAGTAGACCACAATGTGTATCCAGACCTCTAGCCCTTGGGAAATATCAGAATGCTGGATCCCTGGCCAAAGGCCACAAAGACAAGTCCAAAGTGTAGTTTTTAAGGGTATGAATGGAATAATTCTAAGCCTGAACCAGAACACAATTTAATAGGAAAAAATATCCAATGGAGAAAGGCAGTCTCTTCAACAAATGATGTTGGGAAAATTGGGCAACCACATGTAGAAGAATGAAACTGGACCATTTCCTTATACCACACACAAAAATAGGCTCAAAATGGATGAATGATGGAAATGTAAGACAGAAATCCATTAAAATCACAGAGGAGAATACAGGCAGTAATCTCTTTGACCCTCACCTCCCTCTGCAGCAACTTCTTGCTACACATGTCTTCAAAGACAAGGGAAGCAAGGGCAAAAATGAACTATTGGGACTTCATCAAGATAAAAAGCTTTTGCACTGCAAAGGAAACAGTCAACAAAACCAAAAAACAACTGACAGAATGGGAGAAGATACTTGCCAATGACATATCAGATAAAGGGCTAGTATCCAAAATATGGAAAGAACTTATCAAACTCAACACCCAAAGAACAATAATCCAATCAAGAAATGGGCAGAAGGCACGAACAGACCTTTCTCCAAAGAAGACATCCAAATGACCAACAGACACATGAAAAAGTTCTCAACATCACTCAGCATCAGGGAAATACAAATCAAAACCACAATGAGATACCACCTCACACCAGTCAGATGGCTAAAATTAACAAGTTAGGAAACAACAGATGTTGGGGAGGGTGCAGAGAAAGGAGAACCCTCATACACTGTTGGTGGGAATGCAAGCGTGTGCAGCCAAACTGGAAAAAGTTGAATTAGAGCTGCGCTGTGACCCAGCAATTGGACTATTGGGTATTTACCCCAAAGATAAAAATGTCGTGATCCGAAGGAGCAACTGCACCCCAATGTTTATAGCAGCAATGTCCCCAATAGCCAAACTATGGAAAGAGACCAGATGTCCATCAACAGATGAATGGATAAAGAAGATGTGGTATATATCTACAATGGAATATTATGCAGCCATCAAAAATATGAAATCTTCCCATTTGCAACAACATGGCTGGAACGAGCGGATATTATGCTAAGTGAAATAAGCCAATCAGAGAAAGTCAATTATCATATGATCTCACCGATATATGGAATTTAAGAAACAAGGCAGAAAATCATAGGGAAAGAGAGGAAAAAATGAAACAAGACAAAACCAGAGAGGGAGACAAACTACAAGAGACTCTTAATCACAGGAAATAAACTGAGGGTTGCTGGAGGGGAGAGGGGTGGAGGGAAGGGCTAACTGGGTGATGGACATTGGGGAGGGTATGTATTGTAATGAGCATTGGGTATTATATAAGCCTGGTGAATCACAGACCTGAAGCCCTGAAACAAATATTATATGTTAATTAATTGAATTTAAATTAAAAAAAAAAGAAAAAAGAACATAATTTTGGTTTTTTGTAACATGGTGATGAGAATCTTTCCTGGAATTATGTAACTGAACTAACAGCTTCCAGATAATTGAAGTATAATAATAAACCCAAAGGTGATTTCTTCTTTTTTCTGTGATTGGATTTAAGTAGAACTTCTACTTTTAACTTAAACTAGATTATTAAGACCATTGGAACTCTGTGACTTAGAGTGTTTCATATTTATTGGAAATTGAAATAAAAAGATTTTTGTTCTATAAGCTTTAAAGATCAATGGATTATTTTCCTTTTAGCATCTAGTTTAATTAACAGGGCTGACACAATTAATGGCATCAAGAACATTTAATTATGTTTATTATAATGATGTAATCACATAATTATTCTAATAGGTTAAGTGATCAGCCTAATCTTTTATCTGTTTTCGCAGCAACTTTATTCTGATTTCTTCTGTGTGAGATAACTTAGTGCTTTAAAAAAATGTGAGACAAACTTTTGTTAAATAAATGTGCTAATAAAAAATAGTATGCAGCATGGTACTGGCATAAAAACAGACACATAGACCAGGGGAACAGAGTAGAGAGCCCAGATATGGACCCTCAACTCTATGGTCAAATAATCTTGGACAAAACAGGAAAAAATATACAGTGGAAAAAAGACAGTCTCTTCAATAAATGGTGCTGGGAAAACTGGGCAGCTATATGTAGAAGAATAAAACTCGACCATTCTCTTACACTGCACACAAAGATAAACTCAAAATGGATAAAAGACCTCAATGTGAGACAGGAATCCATCAGAATCCTAGAGGAGAACATAGGCAGTAACCGCTTCGATATCAGCCACAGCAACTTCTTTCAAGATATGTCTCCAAAGGCAAAGGAAACAAAAGTGAAAATGAACTTTTGGGACTTCATCAAGATCAAAAGCTTCTGCACAGCAAAGGAAACAGTTAACAAAACAAAGAGGCAACCCACGGAATGGGAGAAGATATTTGCAAATGACAGTACAGACACAAGGTTGATATCCAGGATCTATAAAGAACTCCTCAAACTCAACACACACAAAACAGACAATCATATAAAAAAAATGGGCAGAAGATATGCAGACACTTCTCCAATGAAGACATACAAATGGCTATCAGACACATGAAAAAATGTTCATCATCACTAGCCATCAGGGAGATTCAAATTAAAACCACATTGAGATACCACCTTACACCAGTTAGAATGGCCAAAATTAGCAAGACAGGAAACAACGTGTGTTGGAGAGGATGTGGAGAAAGGGGAACCCTCTTACACTGTTGGTGGGAATGCAAGTTGGTGCAGCCACAGCAAAGAACTGTGTGGAGATTCCTCAAGAAATTAAAAATAGAGCTTCCCTATGACCCTGCAATTGCACTACTGGGTATTTACTCCAAAGATACAGGTGTAGTGAAAAGAAGGGCCATCTGAACCCCAATGTTTATAGCAGCAATGGCCACGGTCGCCAAACTGTGGAAAGAACCAAGATGGCCCTCAACGGACGAATGGATAAGGAAGATGTGGTCCATATACACTATAGAGTATCATGCCTCCATCAGAAAGGATGAATACCCAACTTTTGTAGCAACATGGATGGGACTGGAAGAGATTATGCTGAGCAAAATAAGTCAAGCAGAGAGAGTCAATTATCATATGCTTTTGGTTATTTGTGGAGCATAACAAATAGCATGGAGGACAAGGGGAGATGGAGAGGAGAAGGGAGTTGAGGGAAATTGGAAGGGGAGGTGAACCATGAGAGACTATGGACTCTGAAAAACAATCTGAGGGTTTTGAAGGGGTGCGGGGTGGGAGGTTGGGAGAACCAGGTGGTGGGTATTAGAGAGGGCACGGATTGCATGGAGCACTGGGTGTGGTACAAAAACAATGAATACTGTTACGCTGAAAATAAATAAAAAATTAAAAAAAATAGTATGTATTCTTCAATAACTGGGGATTTTCCTGAAAGTCACCGAAAGATATGATATTGAAAGTTCTGTTTTTATGATAGCTCTTATTAAATCAAAGATGTTGATGAATTTTGAATTTGACTGTTAAATGTCCAGGCTGATGAGGTGCTTAGAAAATAATAAGAAGCATTCGCTGAATCCATTTTCAAGGAAGGCTCAATTAATAGAACTGACTCTTTTAAATCTCCACCTAAAAAAAGACATTTCTTTGAAAAAAGGCTCTGGGCTCAAAGTTTAAGATCTGCAATAATTTTTTATGCTCTCAGAGTCTAGTCTCAAGCAATTTAATATCATTGTGTCAGATATTTATTTACCATTGAAGTAGGAATCATTATTTGCTGACACTTTATGATTTTTCTTCAAGTAGTCCTATTAGATGTGATAAGAATAAATCAAGTTAATTTCATCATAATGCTCATACTTTATCTTCCCAACAGAGGCAGCAAAGCAGTGTTGTTCTATATTATACATCTAGCTTTTTTTCCCCTTAGTGCTATTTTTTCAGTTTGTGGTAAAAATACATATGGCTTCTAATTTAAAGGACATTCACTTGGGAACCCAGAATCGTTTTAAATGTTCCTTAAGTATTTTGAGTGGGTCAGTGCTCTCAAAGGATTGCTTTCATCCAAATGCAGTGTCTGTTTGCATTTTTGTGCTGGAGAATGATGGACAATGCATAAAAAAGAACAGACAATGCATTTTCAACATTGTTATTTACCTGTAAGTTCTTTACCTTTATTTCTCTGTTCTCTCTGCAAGTTAAGTGACCAGCCCAAGGTCAGAGTCAGACTCGGAGCTTAGAATCTGACACCCACGAGAGTGCTTTATTCTCTGAGCCAAGGCATGCTTCTCTTCAGTAAAGGAATCAGTGGAGGGCTCAGCTTTCCTTCCTCAAGATAACTGCTCTCTGAGACAGTAAGTCACACCCTTGTTAAACATGAAAAAAAAAGTTGTTCATCCTTGTAACTGCCTCATGACATCCTCACAGTGCAGACCAAAGGTTCTTTGTGAGGGATGTCGACTGAAATCAGGCTGTGGTACAAAGCCATGGGTCTGATTTTTAGTGGACCACTGTGTATTAATCATGGAATAATAAGGGGCTGAAAGTCAGGAATGACAATGCATGTATGTAAAGAAAACATATGTTTTGTGATTTGCCTGAATGAGAAAGTGCTCTGTCCAGTGTCTTCTCCGACCTTACTTGGATGCCTACAACACTTTATAGTCTAAATCAGCACACATTTTAGAACTTGCTGACTTATAATACCATGAGTTGCTGTTTACTATTTGGGTATTAGTCTTGTTTTGATCTGTTTGACTGCAGAAACTTTTTAAGGATTTGGTGCATAATCATATGCTTGTGCTTTCTTGCCCAGCAATACCTACCCTGTTATTTGTGGAGCGTGGTTATTAAGAACTTGGATTCTGGAATCAGAGTGTGTTAGTTCTTCTGCTTGCTAACTTTGGGATCTGAGACAAATTCCTTAACCTCTGTGGGCCTCACTGTCCTCATCTGTAAATAAGAATGACAATGGTTCCTACCTCCGCTTTGTTATGAGCTTGAGATGACTTAATATATAACTAGCACAGAAAACAGTGTCTAGCACATAGAAAGGGTTCACTATTGCTATTTTAAGACATACTTAATATCATTGACATTTAGGTTGGCCATGATTTATGGGTTCAGGAAACCTAAAGATTCTATTCACAGCTGGCCTAGGACTTCAGTGAGCAATTTTGAATTTTAATGGAGTGATATGGCTCTAGAAAGTTCCCAGTTGTTCAAAAAAGCATGTGTGAGAAGTGGAGCTGAGCTATGAATATAGCCATTTGGAAGAATTTTGGCCTAAGGTTAAGATAAAGTAAATGGATTGACTCAGAGGTCATGACAATAGGATGGCCCTATGTACTCAAAATTATCTTAGCAAGAAATAATCAAAGACAATTCGTTGGAGGATTCCAAGGCTCAATAAAATCCTGAATTCAAAAATCTCTTCTAGCAAAGTCCTTTAAAGTTGTAGTAGGTTCTTGGGTTGAAACCCAATAACTCCAGCTTTGATTAAATAATCATGTGGTTCTGAAGTACAAATGGTGATGAAGAATGTGGCTGCTTGTATTCAAAGAGGGCCCCTGGGGCGCCTGGGTGGCTCAGTCAGTTAAGTGTCTGCCTTTGGCTCAGGTCATGATCCCAGGGTCCTGGGATTGAGTTGCACATTGGGCTCCCTGCTCAGTGGGAGGCTTGCTTCTCCCTTTCCCTCTGCCATTCCCTCTGCTTGTGTGTGCATGCTCTCTCTCAAATAAAGAAATAAAGAAAATCTTAAAACAAACAAACAAACAAAAACAAAACAACAAAGATGGCCCCCAAAGAGGACTTCTTTCCAATAGATACACTCAATCAGTCTTCTTCTCCCCATTATTCTAGGATGGCAATGAGACTTGCTTTTGACCTGCAGAATGCAGTGGACGTGACACTCTAGGACATCTGAGACTAGGTCATAAGAAGGCTTTTAGTTTTTGCTTGTTCTCTTGGAATACTAGCTCTGGAGGAAGCCAGTCATCAGGCAAAACGTCCAGTTATCCAGCGAGACCCATCCTGTGAAGAAGTGGTGTGTCAAGACAGTGGGAGAGGTCCACCAAGGATATAGAGAATAAGGGGATGCATTGGTATAGAGAATTTAAGAACCATTTTAAAACCAACTAAAAATCAGTCTGCTTTTTATTATTATCATGCACAACCAATTCTAAACAGTGATAAAATATTCCTTCCCATTCTCACTGCCTCTGTCACTCACCCTATCCACTATAAACCCGTGTTGTGAAGCCCATGGCAGCCATATGGAAGGAGAGATGTCTGACCAGCCTCCAGATGTGCCAGCCATCCCAGGCCAGGCACTGGGCACCAAGAGGAGACTTCTTCGGTGTCCACCCCGCTCTGGCTTTTGGAAGACTCCAGCCGCTGCTGCCATCTGATTGCACTTGCACAGGAGATCAAAACTATAACCATTCAGCTGAGCCTAGTTAAACCACAGAACCCTAAGAGATAATATAAGTAGTTGTTTTAGGCTACTAAGTTTTGGAGTGGTTTGTTATGAAGTTATGAAGCTGTTGATAAGCAGAAGAGAAGAGAAACATAGAAGAAGGAAAAAGCCTCTCCCAACTCTTTTTTTCCCCTCCTGCTAGGGATAAAACAGCACTCAAGTATCCTTTGCTGTGTAGGGTATCTAGAGATCAGCTTACCTTCATATTAACAAAAATACTTGATTTCACCACTAGATGGAAATTATATCATATGGATGTTGCCTAGCAACAAGGGATTAAAGACCGCTAAGGAATGACCATAGAATGCAAAGAATTTGGTCGGCCTACTAAGTTCCTGTGCCACTTCGCTTTTAAAATCTGGTCGTAGGAGGAAGTGATGCCCATGGGGAGGGGAAGAGTGTCTCCGAAAAAGACAATGCACACTTGATGATTATTAGCCTGAAATGATGAATGCACAAGAATGCCCACTTATAACCTTATAAATAGTCATTGTGTGCGATTTTAAAAGACAGTAATTTTTAGGAATAAATACTAGGAACTTTGTCTCTTTTCAACCTCACTTCGTTTGAAAAAGTGTTTGTAAGGGTTAGAATCCTTTTCCCTGAGATACCTTAAAGCTTTGGATATTATTGTAACACTCAAATTCATATGCAATAATGTCTTTCTGAGCTTTACAAGCATATTATTGGGTGATGAGCAAATTCACTGTGTTTTGGGGAAGAGAAAATCAGTAGGTTGGGGGAGCTATGTAATTTTCCTTTGGCTGGTCAGAGTAGGGCAGTGGCAGGGGCAATCTTACTGAGGGCTTTGGCGGCAGCTTAGTAGCAGGTGCATATGAAGATACTCATGATCAGCATAAAATGTCTGTCCCTTAAATCACCAGAGGCCTGTCCCTTAAATCACCAGAGGTCCTTTTCATTATTTCCTCTGGGTGGCCTTTCAGTCCTCCATTTTTTCCTGATAATTTGGGTTTAAAAAAAAATTTTTTTTTTTAATTTAAAAGTGGTGTTGCAAGGGGAAGGTAAGCTCTGTAAAAGTGAAATAGGAATTGAATGCATTTTCAATATGTTTCAGCAAAACCTATGTGGAACCCCAAACATACACATTATGGGCGCACCCCCACATGTCCCAAGGCTTTCCTGAGACTTAGGTATTGAGGGAGAATAACCGTGCTCAGTGAGTGGCAGAAACCCGCCCTCAGCCTGCCCATGTTGCTGTGGTGAGCTCTCTCCCCGGCGAGCATGACTAGAGCAGACCCACCAAATCCCATGTAAGTGGTCAGAGCACAAATGAGGCTGTCGGTGGGTAGTCCTACCCTATTCATGAGCTCTTTCAGAACACTTTTCATTACTTTTTTTAAATACTGTTTTTGGCAAACACTTGCTACTTGAAATAAAAAATGCATGAGTCACCTACTGGGATAGGCACAGTGTGTGGTTCATTGAATTTAGCTAAATTGTGAGTCATCCATCAATAGTCCTCTTGGTGAACATACTTGTAATAATTTCACACGTTACAAACAAAAATTGGTATGATTTTCAAGATTCTTGAAGCTATTTCCCTTGGGGTTTTTTTTTTTTTTTGGATTCTGTTTAGTGTGTGTGTGTGCTGTCTTGCTAGGTGGCGAGAAAATTGTCAGCCTGGTTTTCAGATGGATCCAAGGCTTGTCCCTGTCGTGTTGTAAAAGAACTTTGATTTGGGAAGCTTGGGGGGGGGGTGGTGGTGGTGGTGGAGGAAAGGCGCCTAGAATGTGGAGCTGGAGACATGAGTTGGGGAAAATAAGGATTCATGATTCCTATTTGTCCTTGTCGGATCATTGGCTTGTAAGATGAATTTTGGTATCTGAAAAATGGTCGGCCCCACTCTCAGAACAGTCGGAGAGCTGCCATGGTATCCCCTGGGGCCCCTTGTCTCCGGGCAGGCGAGGGCGGGGCAGGGTGGGGCCGTCCAGAGTGTCCGTGCACCACTGCCCTCTATCGGATGGCACTAGCGTCTCTCCGGACCCACGCCCAGATGGAATGAGGGGTCCTGGTCCCGTGAGCGGTGGCCCAGGGAAATAAATTGCATTGAACTAAGACCAGTTATTACTTGGTTTTTATAGTTGGCCTGTCTAAACCAAAAGAGATCGCTTTCTGGCTAGAGCAGTGTGTCTATGGTTTCTGGCCCAAAAGGCCCTTCCTTGCATTCTGGTGACTACCTGGGAAGACGCTGTTGAATGGCAAGACAGACGTTGTGATTAAACTGCTAAATCGCTGGTTTTTTTTTTTTTTTTCCCAAGAAGTGAAAAAAATCACACGAGAGAGCGTCCCTACCTGTTATTTTTCTCTCTCTGATAAGTGCAATAAAACTGTAAAGGGTCTTTTGCCTTGGGCTGTAACCAGAGGTGATAGTTTGTGGATGGATGTAAAATGAGAAGTTACGGTTCTTTGCAAACAGTAGCTAAGGTGCCTGTAGCAACAGGATGTATTCAGGAAACTGGCTGGTCACTTTGCTTTGTTTTGGCTCATCTCTCTGCCCTTCTTTACTGTCCCTGGCTGGACTGAAGTGTTCAGGCAGCAGCCTGGGGGTCCTGACTTACCAGTGCTAGCTGAGTAACTTGAGAAAGTTGTGTAACTTTCAAAACCTCGGGTTTTTTTTTTGTTGTTGTTGTTGTTTTTTTGTTTTCCTCATGTGTAAAGCGAGGCACTCAGAACAGATGATTTCTTGGGATTGTTGCATTTCCTAGATTCAGTAAATGATATTTTCTCCCTGGATGATAATTTAAGCACCAAAATTAGCTTATTTAAATATCATGCACACACTTAAACAAATCACTTTCTTTTTAAAAAGCAGGGTGTTTACTGTGATAATTTAGCACCAGGGTGGGAGGTGGTGGAAACAGCGGTGGCTATTTTGTTGCTCTAGTCCTTTCCTGTACCTGCTGGATGGGACAGGCGTCCTTGCCCAGCGGCCTCGCCAGAGTCTCTAAGGCCAGCAGATGGCGCACTTGCACAGTCCACACGTTTTCCAGGCTCTCAAGGTAAACAGTACCGATGAGCAAGCATTCAGAAATAGCGGCTACTAATGTTTGAATAAACTGCAATATTTTCTAGGCTACTAAGACCATGACTTTTTGAGCTGGAACATTTACTAATATTTATTATTGTTTGGAAGATAGTTAATCTATAACACTGTCCGCTGTTAACAGCACCCTTCACCTGGGAATCAAAAAAACCTGTAATGAATTGGCTTATTTTTTTCAGGTGGAGAAATTAGGTAGAGGATAAGTTGTTAAGAGCCCTGAAATAATTCAGATCAGACATCTTGGTGATATTTTAAAATTGTCATTCTTACTCTTCCTTTCTTTATCTTTTTTTATTTTTTAAAAAAGATTTTATTTATTTATTTGATAGAGATCACAAGTAGGCAGAGGGGCAGGCAGAGAGAGGGAGGAAGCAGGCTCCCTGCTGAGTGGAGAGCCCAATGCGGGGCTTGATCCCAGGACCCTGAGATCATGACCTGAACTGAAGGCAGAGGCTTTAACCTACTGAGCCACCCAGGTGCCCCTCTTCCTTTCTTTAATGATCCCTTCTGATTGTGGAGGGGAATGTGTGTGTGTGTTGGGGCTGTTGACTGGGGGTTTGGGAAAAGGCATTGACACCTTCCTCACTCTGGACCATTGCCACCTGCCTCAGTCACTGTAACTTTTGACCTCCACAGCCTGTATGTGGGAGACCTCATGATAATGTAGCTGCTTTATTGATTACTTGCTTTGAGCCAGGCATTATCTAAGCAGTTCTCATATATTAATCATTTACTCCTCCCCACAGCCCATAGAGGCGGTAGAATGGGCAAGCGACTTGCCTGAGGTAACAGATCTTTGTAACTTCCTGGGTTCTGAATTAAAGCGTAAGGGTAACAAATTGTTTTTTGGTGGTAACCACTCTGTGCCCAATGATTTTCCAGCTACTAGATCATGAGCTGATTTATATTTTAACTTTTAAATTATGGGAAAGGTACGGTAACCTTGATTGTATCATGTCAGCCTTGGCAATATGCGCTTGTGAGGTTCTTGTGGGTTTAGAAGAGTTCCACAACCTCATGCTTAAGAGAAGCTAGTCATGGGAAATGGTAATGAGATGTGAATGAAATGGGGAAGCTTGGCGACTTAATTACTCCAGTAATAAATATATTCCAAGCGTTCACTTTTTCCATTAGCCACCAATGGCTTCAGGGATATGTAATAAGAAATCAACATTTATTTATTGCAGAAGCCTACGGAGTGCTCCCACCTGCGTACCAGGTACAAGCATTAGTTCATATAATGATTCACAGTTGTGATGAGTCCTGTTTTACAGATGAGAAAACCAAAGTTAGGAGAGGTTAAGTGTCACAGCTAGGAAGGGATTCAAACCAGCCTATAGGGCTTCTGATCCATGCTGATAAGCTGTAGGCTGTGCTACCTCCAGCAGTAGGAAGCAGGTATGTTGGCAGAGAATACAGCAATTTAGTTGGAGTCAAAAACAGAAAGGAACACTTTTGGTGTTGATTTCCTCCTACCTAACAAAAGTCCTGGGATAGCAAAGAATTTCTAAAGTAGTAAGTGAGGGGTGCCTGTGTGGCTCAGTGGGTTAAGCCTCTGCCTTGAGCTCAGGTCATGATCTTAGGGTGCTCAGGCTGCTTCCCCCCCCCACACACACACCCTCCCCTGTCTGTCTCTATGCTTACTTGTGATCTCTGTCAAATAAATCTTTAAAATAAATAAATAAAAAAAATAAAATTTCACATTAAAAAATAAAGTTGAAAGTGAGAATAAAGGAGAATAAGAAATACAAAGAACAGGAAACAGCAGGGAGACCTACAAATGTTTCTTTAAATTTAGAACAATGATCCATTCTTCATTTTCACTGAAGGCTAAACAAGAGGCAGTTGTGTTTTCAGAGTTGTGTTGGAGTACACATTTGGTAGCTTTACCCTCCCTGCTCCTATAATGACGTCAGCCCCCCCACTGCATCTTTCCTAGGGGAAAACCTTCTTTACTGCTAATGTGCATGCAAATTACCTGGGGATCTTGATTAAAAATCTGGATTCTGCTAAGGTAGGTCTGGGGTGAGGTTTGAGATTCTGCATTTCTAACCAATTGCTGATACTGCTTCTCTGGGCCTGGCTGTGAGTGGCCAGATTCCTCCTCTGTGTGGTCTGGACTTGGCCAAAGAAGGTTCTTAACTGTTCTCCTGTCCCCAAATCACAGACCTAGGAGAAACCTGACTTGAGGAGGAAGCAATGAGGTCTATTCACTGAGAGATGCTGAAGAGAAGAAAAAATTGGGGAGAAGGGAGAAACAGAATAAGAGAGAGAGACCTGCTAACATACCTTGAGTTCTGGACACCAGCTTTGTCCTAGAACATCTCAGGCAGACAAGCCAAAAACTTCCTTTTGGATTAAGCTAATTTGAGTAGTTTCTGTTGCTTGTGATTAAAAGGGTTCTAACTCAGAAGTGATTTAGGTTTGATATAAAAGAGAATTCTTTCCTGGGGCAGGAGGGTGGTTGCAACTCTTAACTGAAGATTATTAGGCATAGAAAAGATACTGAGGTGATCTTGGGGGGACTTCCAGGAGACATGCTAAAATATTTAACAACTAGTGGGGCATGGACAATGACCAGTGAAAACAAAATACCAACCACAGTGACATTCCAACAAGCGCTAACTGAACTCCAGCCATGGTCTCCTGGATGCCATTTGTAGCAGGCATGGAATCTGCACTGTTTTTGTATTGCTACGGAATTCTCTAGACATATAATTTTTCAAAAGAGGTTTTCAGTAATGTTTATATAGATACAATGTTCTTTTGCTGCTTATACATTTAAAACTTCAATCTCCCCCAGTGGAGACTTCATTTAGAATAAAACTATCTTATGTTATCCTAAATGTATTAAGTGGAAATGAATATTACAAAAATGTAAGCCCTCAGTGTGCCTGGGTGGCTCAGTGGGTTAAAGCCTCTGCCTTTGGCTCAGGTCATGATCCCAGGGTCCTGGAATCGAGCCCTGCATTGGGCTCTCTGCTCAGCAGGGATACTGTTTCCTCCTCTCTCTCTGCCTGCCTCTCTGCCTATTTGTGATCTCTGTCAAATAAATAAATAAATTCTTTAAAAAAATGTAAATCCTCAATCTTTAGGATTTTTAGGATGTTGGGTGAAGTTAAAAGTGATACTACAATTTGGTTTTATTATACATGGTAAAAATGTATCAAAAGAATCCCAAGAAGAGTCAGTTTTTTCAGAGTTATTATAACCATGTTCGACTCTATCTTTAAATGTGCTATTAATTTCACCCGGAATAGAAAAATTCTTATGCATTAGTAGACAAAGAGCAATGGTGATGGGGGAATTCTTAGTTTGCTTTAGGTCTCCTAACTTTTTCTTTTCTTTCTTTTTTTTTTTTAAGTAAGCTCTACACCAAAAGTAGGAATTGAACTTAAGTCCCGGAGATCAAGAGTCACAGGCTCTACTGACTGAGCCAGCCAGGGGCCATGGCCTAGTTATTTTCAATGTTTTCTCTGCCTGCTTAGTTTAAAGGCAAAAACCCTGCATTAGAAGTTCAGGGTTCTGGGTTTTAGTCTAATGCCTTTTTGGCATTCCACCCTGTACCTCCACCTCCCCTTTCTTCCTCCCCCTGCCCTGAGCCCCAGTCTTTGTCTGCAAATAAACCAAAGGCAAGAAGCTTTTGCTAGGAATAAGGTACTATTCATTGCTCTTAAAGTGAACACAAAGCAAGCTCAGGAGCAGAGAGTAAGATTCTCCAGGAAAAGGAAAAAGGCCTTGATGTAAGGAAGCAACATTCCGGAGCAGCCGGACATTGTTCCAGTCCAGAAGGTGGGTGGTTTCCAAATCAGGGACCACGAAAATAATACTGGAGATCTGTGAGTCCTGAACACCCATCAGGCCCTGGGGACGCACACCGCATGTAGACCTCACACACACCGGGTAGCAGTTTCCTAATACGTGGAAATGCTGCTTGAAGGATCAAATTCTGAAGTTCCTTCCACCAAGAGGTTTGGAAATGAACTCACAGTAGCTTTCTGTTGGACTTTTTCTTTTCTTTTCTTTTTTTTTTAAAGATTTATTTATTTATTTGACAGACAGAGATCACAAGTAGGCAGAGAGGCAGGCAGAGAGAGAGGGGGAAGCAGGCTCCCTGCTGAGCAGAGAGCCTGATGCGGGGCTTGATCCCAGGACCCTGGGATCGTGACCTGAGCTGAAGGCAGAGGCTTTAACCCCCTGAGCCACCCAGGTGCCCCATGGACTTTTTCTTAATATAAATATAAGCTCTAAAATAGAAGATCCTGAGTCTCGATCCTGTGGCACTCCTTCAACTCTTAAGCATGTTAAAAAAAAAATAAGTCCATAATTTTTTTTCCCCCAAACTAAAGGACTTGAATACAAAGTATTTATTCTGAGGTTATTGGAAGAACTGGAGGATCAAAGGGAAGATTCTGCCAATGCAAGGCAAGCTGGAAATGGGGGGGCGGGGCATGTTCTGTGTTTGATGGGGGGTCTCCACCGCCATGGGCGGCTTCATGGATGGCAGAAACAGTTCCAGACAACTGCAGAGGTCTTTTACCATTTGCTTCTCCATCCCAATGAGTAATAGCAGCTTCTTTTTCAGCTCTGGGTGCCTCCACCCAGCAATGTGGGACTTTCTTGACATTCTGTAGAGAACAGGTTCCTCTTCACTTTCCACACAGCCAGATCTCAATTCTAGCTCCTCAAACACAGCCTATCGGAGAAGGAAAGACTTTTCCTTCTAAAGAAATAAGAGCAGAGTTTAACTATAGAGAAAAAAATGGATGATCACAAGAGAGGAGGTAGGGAGGGGGATGGCTGAACGAGGGGATGGGGATTAAGGAGGGCACTTGTGATGTAATGACCACTGGGTGATGCGTGGAAGCGTTGACTCACTCGGTTGTACACCCAACACTAATATGACACTGTATGGTAACCGCACTGGAATTTAACTCAAAGCTTTAAAAAATGAAGAAATAAGATCAGAGAGACTCTAGAATAAGGGACACTGGATGATGTGGGGGCTGAAAACAGGAGGGTTTGGTTCTAGTCTACATATGAAATGTGGAGCCTCAGGACGACTTCCTTAGCTTGTTTCTAGATCCCTGGCAAACAGACATTACCACACTGTCCAGTCTTGGACAGAAGGTTGCATTCGTGTTCTCTCAAATCTGCCTATCTATACATCAGATAGTGACATTTGGGGTCACCTCAGTGAGAATGTCAGCTCTTTAATTTCTTTAAATTATATGTACCTGTTAAATCATAAGAATAGGGTGTGAAAATGGCAAATGTCTTCCTTGGGAGGTTTGCTACCTCCTCGGGCACAGAGTCATCTTCACCCTACCTCAGTTTTTCTACTGTCCTAGAACGATCATTTTCATGACATTTTGTAGATAACTTGGACTTAAAAAGATGAAAACTGAACTTCTTTCAGCAGCAGCTGTTTTTTTTTTTTTTTCTTTTTAATTCCCTGGTCTGATCAGAGGGTGCTCCTTATATATCCTTAGGACTGTGAAGAATTACCTAGAGGCAAGATAAGAGCTCATTAATTAAATATTTCCGTACTGGACACTCATCATGCCTGACAGTTCTCTCATTATGTGCCCCTGAGAGGGATACTAGTTGTCAGCAGCTGATGTAAAATAATTTGCTCACTGCTGCAACTGGAGGAGAAAAGGCTTGATAGCAGTTTTTCATGTCTATTAGGTAAATTATTTGAGAAAAATGGTTTTCACAGAAGGGAAAGTCAAAACATCTCATGAGAAATCTTAAAATAATTTGTTTTTCATGACAAGAAAAAAAAATGAACTTTCTTCAAATGTAAACATCTTTTGTGGCCCTAGGGACCCCTCCACCTTAGCATTTGCTGCCTCTTTCCTCAGGTACAATTCTCTATTTATTATATAGAATATATAGAGAATATTCTATATGCCCTGATATACTCTGACAGAAATACTGAGGTTAAATAATTAAACTGTTTTTAGTGAATGTTGTAAACTGGGAAATCCAGTACTTTGTGGACTTTTTGGTGGGTGAGATCTTTGGGTGTTTTTCAACATTCTTTTCCTTGACAGAGATGAAAATATTTAAAAAATCCATATCTATGTCTGTGATCTACATCTATATCTATCTATATCCAAACCTGATAAAAATTTTGCTTTGTGATTTCATTTTTACATTAATTGTAAAAGCAGAGCTCTGGTCATTTGGCTAATCATGCTGGTTTCCATAAATAAAACTAGTGCATCACGTCCTGATTCCATAGCTGATTACAGCCACATGCGGAAGAATGAAACTGGACCATTTCCTTACATCATACACAAAAATAGACTCAAAATGGATGAAAGACTTAAATGTGAGACAGGAATCCATCAAAATCCTAAAAGAGAACACAGGCAGCAACCTCTTTGACCTTGGCCACAGCAACTTCTTGCTAGACATATCTTCAAAGGCAAGGGAAACGAAGCCAAAAATGAACTATTGGGTCTTCATCAGGATAAAAAGCTTTTGCACAACAAACGAAACAGTCAACAAAACCAAAAGACAACTGACAGAATGGGAGAAGATACTTGCCAATGACATATCAGATAAAGGGCTAATATCCAAAATATAGAAACAACTTATCAAACTCAACATCCAAAGAACAAATAATCCAGTCAAGAAATGGGCAGAAGACATGAACAGATATTTCTGGAAAGAAGACATCCAAGTGACCAATAGACACATGTAAAAGTGCTCAACATCACTCAGCATCAGGGAAATACAAACCCAAACCACAATGAGATACCACCTCACACCAGTCAGAATGGCTAAAATTAACAAGTCAGGAAACAATATGTTGGGGAGGATGCCGAGAAAGGGGAACCCTCCTATACTCTTGTGGGAATGCAAGCTGGTGCAGCCATTCTGGAATACAGCATGGAGGTTCCTCAAAAAGCTGAAAATAGAGCTATCCTATGACCCAGCAATTATACTACTAGGTATTTACTGTACAGTTGCAAATGTAGTGATCCAATGGGGCACCTCACCCCACTGTTTATAGCAGCAATGTCCACAATAGCCAAACTATGGAAAGAGCCTAGATGTCCATCAACAAGTGAATGGATAAAGAAGATTTTATTATATAAAATTGGAATATATATATATATAAGATTATAATACATATAATTTTATACAATAATAATTTTATACAACCACATCTTACATAATCACATATTACATAAAATTGGAATATATATATGGGAATATATATATTCCAATATAATTGGAATTCCCATATATATATTCCAATTTTATATAATAAAATATAATATTTATAAAATATAATAAAATTTATATTTATATATATACACACAATGGGATATAATGAAGTCATCAAAAAATATGAAATCTTACCATTTGCAATGACATAGATGATACTAGAAGGTATTATTCTAAGTGAAATAAGTCCATCAGAGAAAGATAATTATCATATGATCTCACTGACATGCGAATTTAAGAAAAAAATGCAGATGATCATAGGGGAAGAGAGGCAAAAAATGAAACAAGATGAAACCAGAAAGGGAGACAAACCGTAAGAGACTCTTAATCCCAGGAAACAAACTGAGAGTTGCTGGGGGGATGGGGTGGAGGTAGCTGGATGATAGACATTGGGAAGGGTATGTGTTATAATGAGCACTGGGTATTATATAAGACTGACGAATCCCTGAACCCTACTTCTGAAACTAATAATACACTATATGTTAATTAATTGAATTTAAATTAATAATAATAAAATGAAGCAAAGGAAGGCACATCTTGAAGGTCATCAGAGGCTTACCTCCAATGCAGCCCTGGATCCAAAGAGTCTTGCATGCAATTCCTGAAAACTTTCCTGAAAGAAACACTGTTTTAAATACTTCAACACTTCACAATTGGATTTTTTAAATAACTCTGATGCTTAAAGAAAAACATGTATAAAACTAGCTTGATACAAAAGTATCAGATTAGATAAACAAAGAAACAGGACTAAGGTTTATTCTGAAATACAAATGTTGAGGATGCCCCACCCACATCTGACTTCCGCCAGAGTCAATCCTCAGCTCTCCTGCCCCCAGAGCATCTCCCACTCTTGGGGGCTCAAGCTGTCTACAGGCAGGTGCAGCCCAGAGGGGTGGAGGAGTTTATGCCTCCAGAGATAGTTGTCAACCGCCGGGATTAAAACTCAATGAGGTTGAATTACAAGGTGCATTGTACACAATTCCTCTGAGGTAATTCGAAAGAAGTTGAACCCCAGTTGTCCTCAGTAGTCATCAGCTTATCAATGCACCCTTTATTTTCTTCTCCTTCCCTGTCTCAGTCTCTGCACACCCTCACTCCAGTTTTCTGGTCTACTCAAGTAGACTACCTGTACCAACATATCTGCATCTAGCTCTGCTCTTGAGAAAACACACTAAGATGTAGAAATAATTCAATATTAGGAAATCTCTTGGGGTGCCTGGGTGGCTCAGTTGTTCAGCATCTGCCTTTGGCTCAGGTCATGATCCTAGGGTCCTGGGATTGAGCCCCACAATGGGCTGCTTGCTTGGCAGGAGGTCTGTTTCTCTTTCTTCCACTGCCCACACTTGTGTTTCCCCTCTTGCTGTCTCTCTCTCTGTCAAATAAATAAATAGAATCTATAAAAAAAAAAAAAAGGAAATCTCTTCATGTAATTAATTTCATCAGTATATCCACAGAGATAGGCAATAGAATCCTTTGAACAGATTTAAAAAATTTCACTATAAAATTTTTTTAAAGATGTTATTTATTTATTTGACAGACAGAGATCACAAGTAGGCAGAGAGGCAGGCAGAGAGAGAGAGAGGAGGAAGCAGGCTCCCCGAGGAGCAGAAAGCCTGACGCAGGGCTTGATCCCAGGACTCTGGGATCATGACCCAAGCTGAAGGCAGAGGCCCTAACCCACCGAGCCACTCAGGTGCCCCTTAAAACATTCACTATAATTCAACATCCATTCTGATAAGAACTACTGTTAAAATTTGAATGGAAAAAATTTCCTTACTATCTCAAGCAGTTAGGGTTCATTCAAAAAAAAGGGGGGGGGAACCACTCTAGATATGTGAAACAAAAGAAATTTGATATGAAAATTGATTACAAGCATAATGGAAGGATGGGAGGTAGGTAAGGTCACTAAAAACAGTAACTGCAGCGAATGACGAGTATCCTTGGGCTTCAGGGAGATGTTTCCCAGCAGTCAAGGGAATGACAGTCAAGCAGTCAGAGGCTTCTGATTTTTGGTCAGCTGCTACACAGGACTCAGGAGCCTGCACTCCCCACCCACTGTTGCTACTACCCTTGGCCATTGCCACAGTCACTGCTGGTATTGTTGTTGCCATTGCTGCAAGCTGACACTGTCCTCGCTGCTGCTGCCACCAGATAGGCCATCAGAAACCAGAAGTAGCAAGAGGGTTCCTTCCACTTTTCTCATCTCCCACCAGTGATTTTCCATTGGCAGACCAAAAGAGAGAGCATCTGGAAAATGTGGTTTTGGGTATTCTAGCACCCTTCCTATATATATCTAAGCACAAACGTGGTAACCAAAATCCTACAAAACTGAAGATAGCTGGAATATTTTCCTTAATCGTCAGGGATGAGACAAAGGTGCAAAGCATCACAATTCCTTTTTTTAAAAATAGCTTTATTGATATATACAAATTATACAATTCATCCATTTTAGGTGTACAATTCAGTGATTTTTAATATATTCATAGATATGAGCAACCAACAGCACAGTAAATTTCTGGCAATTTTTGTCACCTCAGAGAGAAATCCTGTACTCTGTGGCTATCACCCCCCACCCTGATCTCCACAAGTTTCCTCCATCCAGCCCTAAACAACAATTAATCTATTTTCTGTCTCTTTAGCTTTACATACTCTGGATTTTCATACAAATGTTATCATATAATACTTGGCCTTTTGTGACCAACTTCTTTTGCTTAGTGTATTTTCAAGGTATGCCCATGTCTAGTAGGTATCAGTACTTCATCACCCTTTATGGCCTAATAATACTGCATTGTATGAATATGCCCATATTTCACAACTCTTCTTTAATATTTTTCTAAAAACTGTAATTAGGTTGGCTAATATTTTTCTTTATGTTTCCTTTAAGTTGTAGCTCTTATTTATTATTTCCCTTTAAGTTATAAAAGTAAGCATGACTACTGGAAAATAAAAGAGAAAATTATTTCTATTTTCCGATTATATGATTGTCTACCTTGAAAGCCAAAAAGATTTAAGGAAAAATGATTATAACTAGTTAAAGAGCTCTGCACAGTGATTTTCCTGTATAACAGTCAGTTAGCAAATATTGTGGAAAAATATTTCATTTATAATATCAACGGATGTTTCTATACTTAGAAACAAAAATCAGATGCAGTGTATAGGATACACAAACACACAAACCTCAGAGACAGGAGACTTCCATAATGAGGAAGCTGTTGTGTCGCTAGAGTAAAGAAAATACTGTAAATGTAGTGTAAATTAATTTATAAATATGTTACTCTCAAATGAAAATTTTAATGATACTTATACAGGAGCATTATAAAATAGTTATTGTTTAGCCAGTAGAATAAATGGATGGGAATATATCAGTAAAATGAAAAAAAAAAAAAGAAAAAAGAAAAAACAGTGAAGAGGGAACTGTATTGATAATTCATATATTACAAATAAAAAATAATTTAGGCAGTTTGCTTATGTAACAAGAATAGACAGAGTAATCAGTAAAATAAAACATATAATCCAGAGGCAGTGTTAAATATGAATAAGAAATTAGTATATGATAAAAGTGTAATTAAGCTTCATCATTATTGGGGTGCCTGGGTGGCTCAGTGGGTTAAGCCTCTGCCTTCATGATCTCAGGGTCCTGGAATTGAGCCAGGCATCAGGCTCTCTGCTCAGCGGGGAGCCTGCTTCCCCCTCTCTCTCTGTCTGCCTCTCTGTGTACTTGTGATCTCTCTCTGTCTGTCAAATAAATAAATAAATAAATCTTTAAGAAAAAAGATTCATCATTGTTATTCAATAGGACATCTGACTAGTGATTGCAATCTTGCAGTCATGAATGTTCCTAGTTGCAGACATAAAAAAAAAAAAATTTTTTTTAAATAAGCTCTCTTGTTAACATTAGGTGGCTTTCAGAATTTTCAGAGCTGAAAGAAAATAACTTCTATACCTAGCAAAAATATCCTTCAAAGAGAAGGTGAGGGGCGCCTGGGTGGCTCAGTGGGTTAAGCCGCTGCCTTCGGCTCAGGTCATGATCCCAGGGTCCTGGGATCGAGCCCCGCATCGAGCTCTCTGCTCAGCAGGGAGCCTGCTTCCTCCTCTCTCTCTGCCTGCCTCTCTGCCTGCTTGTGATCTCTCTCTGTCAAATAAATAAATAAAATCTTTAAAAAAAAAAAAAAAAAAAGAGAGAAGGTGAAATGAAAATATTTCCAGGTAAAAACTGAGAGGATTGTTCACAAACAGATTTGCACTAAAAAAAAGTTACTAAAGGAAGGTCTTTTTTTTTTTTTTAAATATTTTAAGATTTTATTTATTTATTTAACAGAGAGACAGAGATCACAAGTAGGCAGAGAGGCAGGCAGAGAGAGAGGAGGAAGCAAGCTCCCTGCTGAGCAGGGAGCCCGATGCGGGGCTCGATCCCAGAACCCTGGGATCATGACCTGAGCCGAAGGCAGAGGCTTTAACCCACTGAGCCACCCAGGCGCCCCTAAAGGAAGGTCTTTAGGCAAAAGCAAAATGATCTCAGAAGGAAATAGAGAAACACAGGAATAAATGAAGAACTGCAGGAGAGGTAAATAGGTAGAAAAATATAATGGAAAAAATTCTATTAAAAAACCATAATAGGGGCGCCTGGGTGGCTCAGTCCTTAAGCATCTGTCTTCAGCTCAGGTAATGATCCCAGGGTCCTGGGATTGAGCCCCACATTGGGCTCCATGCTCAGCGGGGAACCTCCTTCTCCCTCTTCCACTC
The DNA here is from genome assembly GCF_030435805.1 of Mustela lutreola. NCBI lineage: Eukaryota > Metazoa > Chordata > Mammalia > Carnivora > Mustelidae > Mustela > Mustela lutreola. The sequence continues at coordinate 91,885,736 of NC_081296.1, forward strand.
CCCCGCTTTTGTTCCCTCTCTCGCTGCCATCTCTCTCTGTCAAATAAATAAATGAAATATTTTTTTTAAACCCATAATAATAATGAATTACTGGGTTTTAAATATATGCACAGTTAAGGGGCATGAAAATAAGAGTTTAAAAGTGATGGTAAGGTAAATGGAGTTGACATAGTCTAAGGACCTAATATTGTCTGGGGGGTGGCAGAAGAATTGAATAAGGATACAAAGTTCTAAACAAAATATTTGCAAATAGAAGCTATCAGTTTATTTTTAAAAGATAATATATCACAATCAAGTTACTTTTATTCTAGGCATGCAAGGTTGCTTTAATAAAAATGTCAACCAATGTAACTCACCACATTAGCAGAATAAAGGGGAAAAATAATATGATTTTCTCAGAAGACGAAGAATACCCAGGTGACAAAATTCAGTACTTACATTTATTATTTATTACATTACATTACTTACATTTATTATTTAAAAAACTTAGGAATAGAGAACGCTTCTTTAATCTGAAAATATGTGTCTTCAAAAAACCTACAGTAAAATCATAGTTAATATTGATATATTGAAAACTTTCCCTCTGATCCCAGGAATGGGATCACCTGCTGTCATCACTTCTGTTCAGCATTTCCTGGAAATCCTAGGCACAGAAAAAGGCAAACAAAAGAAATAAAATATGCAAAAATTTGAAACAAATGAACAAATACATCTTTTAGGAATTGAAAATGTCATGATTATATGTCTAGATAATTCAAGCAAATTTTGCAGAAACAGTATTAGAATTAATGAGTGAATTTCAGAAGGTCACTGGATATAAAATCAGTATATAAAATTTAAGATATATAATGAATATATACATATACATAGCAGCAAACAATTAGAAAATGAAAATTTTAAAATAATATCACAATATCACTGAAAACATTAACTAGGAGGAGGATCTCATAAAAGAAATGTAAGACTTACACAGGAAATTAAAAAAACTTTAGGGGCACCTGGGTGGCTTAGTCGTTAACATCTGCCTTCGGCTCGGGTCATGGTCCCAGTATCTTGGGATCAAGCCCCATATCGGGCTCCCTGCTCAGCAGGGAGCCTGATTCTCCCTATCAGGCTCCCCCTGCTTGTGTTCCCTCTCTCACTCTCTCTCTCTGTCATAAATAAATAAAATACTATTTTAAAAAAAGGAAATTATAAAACTTCATAAAACCCATAAAACTATAAACTAAACAAGAGATGTATCATTCTCATGAATTGTAAAGCTCAGTGTTGTAAAGACATAGATTCTCTTAAATTCATCTATAGATTCAATGCACTTCCAAATAAAATTGCAGCAGACAGTATTTACAACAAAATGAGGTGATCACGAGGGGTGGGAGACACCGACATGTGCTCTGGAAGAAAAGACTGTCTGCCCAGCTCCTAGGAGCTCTCAGCAATTTCAGGATCTGCCTCAGCTTGCAGAGAACTGCCTTGCATGGAACCTCACCTTTCCCAGGACAGGCTGCTTTCAAGAGCTGAATGAGAGGGGGTATAAACTCGGTGCTGTTTGCACGAACTGTGGGAGGGTTGTGATAGGCAATATTTTCTGCAGACCTCTGCTGGGTTGCTGGAGGCATTGCCAGACATGCACTGCAGTTCTACAAGTCCTTCTTCCCCATCATTCTTTTATCTGTGCTGTTCCCTAAAAAGCACTTTGCCCTCTAAACTCCATCATAATGGATGCTTCTGGCAATCCCCAACCTGAGACAAAAGGCATTCCTGTGAACTGTAAAATACTAGCAAGCAGGAGAAAAACCCACTATCATGATACCTGCATGGGACCTGCAATCTTCGAGGAGGTGGGGGTGGAGGAAAACAGAGGGAAGCAATGCAACGTTTGACCTGAGAAGAGCAGATCTCCAAAGTCACCTGTAAGTATTTCCTAAAAAGCCTGATGGGCTAGGTTGCAATCCATGATAATAATATATCCCATCTGGGAGAGGTTTTGCCAAGTCTAAAAGTGGATCGTACAAGGGGACAGGTGGTAAGGTCTGAGGAAGATGAAGAAATCTAGCCCTTGTGAATTCTCAAAACTGACCACCCACGTTCCCTTCTTAGATGGGGTCCCAGAAGAGTATGACAGAGATAACAGATGGAGGGAAGAGCAGGTGTAGATAAAGGTAGGAGATGGGGACAGAACTGGGGAATATCAGAAGCTAAGCTGCTTCCTTTTTGAACACCAAGAAAGCAGAAGGAGTTCTATGAAGTTAAAAAAGCTGCCCTGAATTATGCCTTCATATAAAAGATTTTTCTTTTTATAATTTTATTTGAGGGAGAGAGAGACAGAGCATGAGCGGGGGGGAAGGAGCCAGAGGGAGAGGGAGAAGCAGACTTCCCGCTGAGCAGGGAGCCTGATGGAGGGCTCGATTCCAGAACCCCAGGATCATGACCTGAGCTGAAGAGAGACACCTAATCAACTGAGCCACCCAGGCATCTTTCCATATGAAAGTTTGGGAAAACTAATTTCATGTGATAAATAAGCCATAGAAATTATTGAGGTAAAATCTTATCTAAACCTGTAAGAAAAAAAAATCACTGCTACAGACAATTAAACCATTCCAGAAAGACAGGCCAGCAGAACAGATGAAAACTATAAACTCCTGTATCAATGTGAATCAAAAGACATGAAGAAAATACAAGACATGACCCACTCCCCCCAAAAAAATCAGAATTAGAAAAACAAGGAAATGAAGTGGTAGAACTCAGAAAGAAATAGAAGAAGAAATACCACATGATCCCACAATCCTGCTTTATCTATCCAAAGGAATTGAAATCAGGATCTTGAATTACTGTCTTCACTCTTAAATTTATTGCAGCATTATTTACAATAATTAGGACATGGAAGCAACCTAACTGTTCATCAAAAGATGGATGAATAAAGAAGATGTACTATGTAGATTCAATGGAATATTATTCAACCTTAAAAAAGAAGGAAATCCTGCCATTGGTGACAACATGAATAAACCTGGAGGACATAAGGTAAGTGAAAGAAGCCAGACATGGAAGGAAAATTACTACTTGGTACCACTGAAATGCGGAATCTAAAATAGTTAAACTCATAGGAGCAGAGAGTAAAATGGTGGCTGCCAGGGCTTAGGGGAAGGAGAAATGGGGAGGTATTAGTCAAAAGCTATGAAGTTCCATTTATTCGAGATGGATAAAATCTAGAGATTTACAGTAAAACAGACTGTCTCTACTTAATAATACTGTATTGTATACTTAAAAATTTATTAAGAGGTAGATCTGATGTTAAGCATTCTTATCAGGAAGTGGTATCAATCAGTCAATCAATAAGGCAAGAAGAAACTTTGGGAGGCAATGGATATAGTTATGGTATAGATTGTGGCAATGGTTTCACAAATGTATACTTATCTCCATACTCAAGTTGTGTCTGTTAAATATATACAGATTTTTCTATGTCAATCATGGTTTTTAAAGTGGCTTTTAAAAAAGAGAAAGAGAGGTGCCTGGGTGGCTCAGTGGGATAAGCCTCTGCCTTCAGCTCAGGTCATGATCCCAGGCTCCTGGGATCGAGCCCCGCATCAAGCTCTCTGCTCAGCAGCGAGCCTGCTTCCCTCTCTCTCTCTGCCTGCCTCTCTGCCTGCTTGTGATCTCTCTCTCTCTGTGAAATAAATGAATAAAACTTTTAAAAAATAAATAAATAAATAAGAGAAAGAATTAGAAACTAAAAATAGTAACTTCCAACATAGATACTAAATTAGAAGAAGGGGTAAGCATTTTAGAAGAGCATTTGAATATTATTTGTATTTATCATGCACATAGGGTTACATGCTTAATCGTAAACATGTGGAATTCCATTCTTTTTTTTTTTTTTTAAAAGATTTTATTTTTTTGACAGAAACAGCAAGAGAGGGAACACAAACAAGGGGAGTAGAAAAGGGAGAAGCAGGCTTCCTGCCAAGCAGGGAGCCCAATTCGGGGCTTGATCCCAGGACTCTGGGATCATGACCTGAGCTGAAGGCAGATTCTTAAAGACTGAGCCACCCAGGCGCCCCTAGACTTCCATTCTTTTTTTTTTTTTTAAAGATTTTATTTATTTATTTGACAGAGAGAGATCACAAGTAGGCAGAGAAGCAGGCAGAGAAAGAAGAAGGGAAGCAGGCTCCCTGCTGAGCAGAGAGCCCGATGCAGGACTCAATCCCAGGACTCTGAGATCATGACCTGAGCCGAAGGCAGCGGCTTAACTAACCCACTGAGCCACCCAGGCGCCCTAGACTTCCATTCTTAAGAAAGACAGGTACACAGAAAAAACTCAGTCAGTGAAAAATGATAGATGACAACATGACTTAGAGAAAAAAACAACAACCCCAAGTTCCCTGACTCCAGAGGAAGAACTTTGAAGAATACGCAGCCAATCTTCCCCGCCCCACTCTGCCTTTCTTACACACCGGAATACTCTCCTGCCCAACTTGCCAAGGGCTTTCCCGCCACAGTGATGTGGGTTGGAATCTTTCTGATCTCGGACAAGTTATTCAACTTCTCTAGGCTTCATCTTCTTGATCTGTAAAAGCAGATAATATATATATATTCTACCAGTGGTTTAATAAATGAACTAAAGTCTACAAAGGATTGGGCATAGAATAGTAAGTGCTCAGTCAATGTTAGCACGCTTTCTCATCACTCATGAGGTGACCCTTCAGTTGAACATATTTGGCCAGGGCCCAGTACCCAGATAATTGGTCAAACATTATCCTAGATGTTTCTGTGAAGATATTTTTAAGATGAGATTAACATTTAAAATCAATGGCCTGGGGCACCTGGGTGGCTCAGTTGTTAAGCATCTGCCTTTGGCTCAGGTCATGATCCCAAGGCCCTGGGATGGAGGCCCGCATTGGGCTCCCTCCTCTGTGGGGAACCTGATTCTTCCTCTCCCACTCCCCCTGCTTTTGTTCCCTCTCTCAGTGTCTCTCTGTGTCAAATAAATAAAATCTTAAAAAATAAAAATAAAAAATAAAATCAATAGCCTGATTGAAGTAGATTCCCTCCACAACATAGATGGGCCTCATCCAATCAGTTGAAGTCTTAATTTTAAACAGGCTGACCTTTCCCACCAGAGAAAAGGGAATTACACCAGCAAATGGCCTTCGGACTCAAACTACAACTCTTCTCTGGGTCTCCTACTACCAGGCCCATCCTGTAGGATTTGGACTTGCCAGCCTTGACAATCATATGGGCCAATTCCTCAAGATAAAAGTCTCTCTATGTATACACACTCTATTGGTTCCATTTCTCTGGACAACCCTGACTAATACAGCATGCAGTATGTAAGGTAATTATTTAGTGCTGCATTAAGAGCATAAGCCCTTTATGGTGGGAACTGCATACCTAGTGTTTCTTATCACCTCTACCTATACCTTACCTAGCATCTACCACATGATAGGTTTTTACTAACTATTTATGAAATGAATGCTTGAATGTACAATGAATGCTGTAGAGGGAATCTGAAGGGTGAAGGCTTTCATTGAATTTAGGAAGTTTTAGAAATATAAAGTCGATAAAAACCTCGGGTATAGTTTTTTTCATATAAATTTCCTTTTGATTTGTTACTGAGAAGATAAAGTCTGAGGCTCTATAAAAAGTATAACATTTGAAGAGGGGGAGACTTTGTTCATTAGTTGGGAACTGGGCAGAAAATTGGTGGTTTGAAGACTTGTATTGGAAATAGCACACGTAGCAAATACAGAGGTCGTTCTGTGTGGTCACCAGCCATGGGCCCCTTGAGAGATGCCATTAAACCACAACAACATAAATGGGAATAATATTATCTATTTACCTATCATCATTTTTTAAGTGACCAGAGGCAAAGAAATGAAAAAAAATCAGAGGGACAAGAGAAAAAGGTCATTTCTTGGACTGAATTTCCAATTTGAGTAAAAAACAGAGTTTTAAAGTCTGCTACAAAGGGTCAAAGGGACCAGATCACAAAACTAGAAGGAGTAAAAATGCGATTTAGAAGCGGCGGAGTGGAGTCTGGCTCAGAAAGCAAGCTGAAGCTGTTTGCCACTAAAGAACTTTGGAAGAAAAGGATCACAACACAGTGAAAACTGAAAGCTTTCGGCAGCAATGAGGAAGAGAGAATGCTCCAGAAACTTGAGGCCATCCAAAAAGAGACTATGAAAGAATCTCTGGAATGTCCTTTTTCCCCACTCCTGGCTGAAGACTAGGCCCCAAAGCTACCCCCCCCCTTTCTCTAGCCCACCTTATCTTATGAATCCTGCTTATGACTGGAGGGCCTGGGAAGATGATGCTTTCCCATTGATTACGTTTGGTGTGTTCTCCAGCGATGGCCTTCTCTGGCTCTTACAAAGGCCATTCCAATTCTAGAGGCTGGGACTTTTCTAGGGACAAACAGCTGAGGGAACAGAGAAGCAGGCTTTGTGCCAAACCCTGAACGAAGCACTCTCCATATAGAGTCTGAATGGGAGTTGTCTTATCTTTTACTTTTATGAAAAACTGCTTTCTTTTCCTCTCTCCTCATTCCCTCTATCCCTCTCTGTCTACTCCCCCCTTCCTTCCAAAAAACAGTTAATTAGCTGGTACTATGTTCCTGACACTGTTTCTATGTGCCAGAGACGGATCAATGACCAAGACAAAGTATGTGTATTCATGAAGCACGAGTTCTAGTGGGGGAGAAACACGTACAAAATATAGAGAATTTCGGACAGTGACAACAGCTGAGAATAGAGGGACTGAGAGGTGCTGTTTTTTAGGACTAGGCAGGAAAGTCCTCACACTGACGTTGAAACCTGAATGATTAGAAGGAGGCAGCTTACGGAACTCTACGGAAATATGCTCCTGGACAGAGGGGACAGAGTCAAGAATGTGGTGTGTTTGAGGGATGGAAAGAAGATCAAAGAATCAGGAGCACAGTGGGCAAGGGAAAAATGGCAAGAGATGAGGTTGGAGAGGGATGTAGCGGTCATATCACATGGACTTTGGAGGCCAACGTAAAGAATTTGGATTTTATTCTAATTGTCGAGGGAAGCCATTGGCAGCTTTTAAGCGGGAGAGTGATGCGATCTGATTTATGCATTCCATATATTTTTGACCTTTTCACTTGAGCCCTGGCTAGTAATTTTGAGCCCTAGCAGTGCTATTAGAAAGCCTCAAATTACCAGCTCTAAATCAAATTGATCAGAAGTGCTGTCACCCTTAGTAGAGAGTTGAAGTCAACATAGGAATCAACCCAATTTAAAAATGAGCAAAGGATTTGAATGACATTTCATAAAAGAACATATATGAATGGCTGTTAAGCACATAAATAGATGTTGAACACTGTTAGGAAAATGCAAATTAAAATCACAGTGACATGTCACTATGGGCACACTAGAATGGCTAACACTGAAGACAGACAGTATTGAGTGCTGGTAAGGATGTGAAGTCACTGGAAATCTCCTATGGTGCTGATGGCATAATAGTTCAGCCACTTTGGAAAATACTTTGGCCATTTCTTATATTTTCACTTTACTGTAGGATTCAGAAATCCCCTCTTAAATATTTACCCAAGAGAAATGAAAGCACATGTCCACACAAAGACTTGTACACATATACACACGTCCAGAGCAGTTTATTCGTAACAGTCCAAACCTGGAAACAATCCAAATACCCATCAACAGGTGAATCGATAAACAAAGTACGGTGTATTCATACAGTGAAACTCTACTCAGCAGTACAGAGGAATGAACCACAGCTACAAACAAGTGGGGATAAATATGAAAACTATTGTTTAATAAACAAAACATTGTTTAGCAAAAGAAGCCAGATGAAAGACAGTATTTAATGTGGGATTCCACTTCTATGAAATACAAGAACACACAATAGTCCACACTGATAGAAAGGAGATCAGTGTTTGCCCCGGGGCTTGGGGTAAGCTGATAAAAGCCTTGAGGAAATTTTGGGAGATGATGAAAATGTCCTGTATCTTGACTGTAGTGATGATTACAATTGTGTAAACTCATCAAACCATATATTTAAAATGGGTGCATTTTATTGAGGTGAATATAAAAACCAGTAGGAAATACTTGCAGTGTATTCCCACGAGGGATGCCTCTCAGAAAAGCTTGTAATCTCAGGTGCTGTCAAACCTTGTGGAATCAAGACAGAGACAAAACTAGCTTCTTTCTTCTTTCCTTCCATTTCCCACTTCCAACTCCAAGTAGCCCCAAGGGTTATTCTGTCCTCCACCCTCACCCTTGAAGCTTTGGTCACAGAATTTCCTGCCTCGGTTGTATGGTTTACATCACTGGACTCCATTTGGGTGACCCAGAAATCTCATCTTCCAGGAGCATGGATCAAGTTGGTATCACCAGCATTTCTTTGGGAATACTGGCTAATTCACCCTCTTACACCCTATTGATAGGCCCACTTTCATCAGGTCATTTTGAAAGACTTCCAGTATTAATCTATTCTTAATTTCTAATCTATGTGCTATGTTTTTTCTGGAACTATCCAGATTACTATAATTCCCTGTATTCATCATTTATTCCCGACATTGATAGAAATAACGTATATATGCTTTACAGACAGATATATCCTTCATAGAGGAAACAGAACTCTCATAGATGCCAACAGTTAAATGTGCCACTGCAGAAAATGAAGAGAAGACTTTTTCTCTGTCAGCACCCTAACTGTGGGGTGCCTAAAATTGGGTCTACCACTTGAGTAAGTGGCTGAGTTAAATATTTTGACTTGAATTTCATAACTTGTCACAGTGATCCCATTGGCAGTAGAGTGGTGGGTTGCCAAGAAGGCAATTAATTATCTCTCTGTCTCCCTGTGTATTTAAATTTCGTTCCTTCTCCCTAAAGAGAGGTGATGCTATGGCTTACAACTAATATGCTCTTGCAGAGCTCTCCACACCAATTAGAAGGGTTCTGTGTTATGACACTCTTTGATAGGATGTTATGACACTCTTTGATAGAAAGCCGCTGTCCCATAAAAGCAGAAACTTCATTGAAAGTACTGAGAATCAAGGGTGTACTCTAGACACCCCGAATGGGAGGGGACTGTGCTCACTGGGTCCATCAAACAAAGCTCTTCCCACATAGGTCTTTCCATGCAATCCATCTGGTTCCCTGTATTGATCTTCTAGCTCCACCCTATTTAGTACTCAGTTGGATGGAGGCCTATAATCTAGCATTTCTAAAGTCACTACTTGGGACTCTTATGTGTTTATTGAAAACTCTGAAAACCCTCTTCTGTGAAAGGTGAAATTGCCTGTAGCATAGCAGTGGGCAGAGGGGGTTGGGATTAATTCTTGATGAGAGTCATGCTTTTCTCTGGGAAAAGGTGAGAGTCATTGCTATAAACTATGCTATGACACTTCTTAAAATCATGAATTTTAACATCCCCAACTCTAATTTTCCCGTAGAAAGGCTTGCTTGTGGTCTCACACCAAATTGCCCTGTCTGGAAAATAGGAAATTTAATCTCAGAGATGTGAGATCAAGCTGATATTTACATAGCATCTAAGATTCTTAGATACTATTGCATTCCCATTATTATCAGGGCCAAGAATTGCATAGATAACTCAGTCATTGTTTCCATTATTTCAGTCCCGTTTCTTATTTAGCTTTAAGTAGAGCCAATTCAAATAACAAAACGATAACAAACCAAATGACATCAGACCAGAGATTCACAGTGTACTGCTTTTTCCTACTCCTGAACCTCTTCTGATCAAGGCATCAAAAATCTTCGGTAGGGGTCAAGCTTTATGGGAAGATGATGTACTATTAATTCAACTGCCTAGTGTTCTATTTGGCTGAATAATTCCTGACATAGAAGTACTCATTCTCATCAGTACTTTTGAATCCAAATAGGTTCTAACCAGACCTATGGGGAAGAATTAGGTTGAATTAGGTGATAACTTTCAAAAATGAGTAAAAATGTTTATGTTCATTGTAGTGTCCAATTGCTCACCTTCATCTTGGAAAGCCTTCTAGTTTTTATACAAAGAAGAAGGATTTAGGAATGTTTACCCATGGTACTTCCTGACCGATATATTCTAGCAAAGATTACCCTTTCATATTCCTATCCATCAAAACCTGGCAGTCATTACTATACTGGTAGGGCTTTTGTTTTGTTTTGTTTTTGCCTGATGCTTGAAGTAAAGGAGAAGATACAAAAATAGGTGAGGCCTATTCCTGCCTTCTGAGGGCTTAGGTCCATCTATCATCAACATAAGAAATCTTTGAAATGGATGGATTAGTTCTCTGCTATATGAGCTTAACAATTTCAATAGAAAATTGTTAATTTATTTGAAATTGCTTGAAATTTATTTGAAATCTGTAATGGTTAAAAAATATAGTATTATAGAGCTTTCTACTTGAATTGAGTGTTAGAAGCTTAATCTAAAGTCACTTCTGTCATTTTTCTAGCTACTTCCCATTGAAATTCCTTCATAATTACCTGTACTCTTTTTTCTAAATATATTATTTATTGTTATGATGGGGAGTAGGGAGAGCCCAAGCAGGGGGAGTTGCAGGCAGAGGGAGAGGAAAAAGCAGGCTCCCTGGCTCAGCAGGGAACCCGATGCAGGGACTCGATCCCAGGACCCCAGGACTACGATCAGAACTGAAGGCAGATGCCCAACCAACTGAGCCACTCAGGCACCTCTACCTGTATTCTTCTTATCAAGAGCCAGTGAAGTTAATCTCATAGTCTGTATGTGTGTCTGTTCTCCTTGTTTGGTTACTTTATTGGTTACAACACAGGCTAAATTTCTCTTAACAAAGAAACCCAGAAATGCACTAGCCCTTCCCAAGAGGACATTCAAAGATCTGGGCTACGGAGTCAGCTCTGTCATATAGAACATGTGGCTTCCATGTTAAGCATCCAAGGTCACTACCTCAATTAGTGTCATTTTTTAGTCAGGGGAACAGGAACAAAAGAGGTCCATGGCAGGTAGCTTTATCATTACGGATGTGAATCAGAAGTGCCTATATCACTTCTTATCCCTCTCATTGGCCTGAACTTAGTTATGTTGCTACTTCTAGTTGTAAGTGAGGCTGGGAAATGTACTATCTTCTTCTAGTTGTAAGTGAGGCTAGGAAATGTACTGTCTAAATGTACTGTCTCCTGGGTGGCAGGAGATTCCATTATTTATTTATTTGTTAAATAAATTTATTAAAAATTTTTTGGTAGGGGCACCTGGGTGACTCAACCCATTAAGCATCTGCCTTCAGCTCTGGTCATGATTCCACAGTCCTGGGATCAAGCCCCACATCAGGCTTTCTGCTCAGCAGGGAGTCTGCTTCTCCCTATCCTGCTGCTGCTCCCTTAGCTTGTGCTCGCGCACGCGCTCTCTCTAAGAAATAAAATCTTAAAAAAATTTTTTTTTTTTGGTAATGTCTATATCCAATATGGGGCTTGAACTCATGATCGCATGCTCTTGTGACTGAGCTAGCCAGGTGTCCCCTGAGATTCTATTATTTAAAGGAAGAAAGAGAGAATGCATACTGGCCAATAACTAGCAGTCTTTGCCATATTCACTTATTCCTCCATCAATTTTTTTTTAAATTTTATTTATTTATTTTGACAGAGAGATCACAAGTAGGCAGAGAGGCAGGCAGAGAGAGAAGGGGAAGCAGTCTTCCCGCTGAGCAGAACTCGATGTGGGACCCGATCCCAGGAACCGAGCTGAAGGCAGAGGCTTTAACCCACTGAGCAACCCAGGCGCTCCATTCCTCCATCAATTTTAATTCATATGTGACCACTGGTCTCTGTTTCATTCCTGCTTTCACCGGCGATATAAGCATGTGACTAATAGTCCCTGCAAGCTACAGCTGGACCAGAACAAGAATACAAGAATGTTGCTGATCCTTGGAGTTAGCTTCTTCTTCTTCTTTTTAAAGATTTTATTTATTTATTTGGCAGACAGAGATCACAAGTAGGCAGAGAGGCAGGCAGAGAGAGAGGGGGGGAAGCAGGCTCCCCACCGAGCGGGGAGCCCGATGCGGGGCTTGATCCCAGGACCCTGGGATAATGACCTGAGCCGAAGGCAGAGGCTTTAACACACTGAGCCACCCAGGCACCCCAGGAATTAGTTTCTTATATGTCACTATACTTCTTATCTATCTACCTATCTATCTCATCTGTTTTATTTGTCCTGTTTGCCTCAAATTCTGATAGAAGTTTGAACCCCTTGGGTTTGGGTAGATTCAGTCAAGAAATCTATATATATTTTATTGGGAAAGAAACTGCATGCTAATGAGTGAGTAGGAGTTAAATAAGAGTAGAAATAATTATAAAGCACCTGTCAAAAGTGAAGTGCTATAGAAATGCTAAATAATGACACTAATAAAAAACTGATTGTCGTGACTTCAAAGGAAGTGTTAAGTTGGAGTGTTTTGACGTGTGTGGCATTTGAATGATCTAAATAGGTGTTTAGACACTCACATGAGAGACTGTTCTATCCACTCAAGGGAAACAAGAGTCTGTTCTACCCACTCAATGTTTTGATGCTTCCGTGAGAATTTTATCGTCTTTAAATATTATTTTAAAAGTAAGGATTGTGCTGCCTTTATTAAATTCATATAAAGGAAGGACACTGCCTAACAAAAACAGTGACCTTCTTCTCAGACTGCCTTGCTTTGTACCTTTAGTTCCTGGAGTCTCTCTCTGATCGGACCCAGTGCCCCAGAATCTGTGTGTTGACCATACACACGAGTAAGGACTGCGAATCAGTAGTGAACTCTTGTTAGAGTGAGAGCTTTGGGTTAGGGAACTTCCTTGTTTTTTTAAAAACACATATCTTTAAATATGTCAGCAACAAGAGCAAAAAAGCAACTAAAACCAACAAAGCCAATTCTTTAAATATTTATTAAATACAGGGAACCTTACCAAAGGCAAAAATGTGGTGATTTGAATGTTAAGGGAAAGAAAAAATGGATTATATTGCAGTTTTATATCAGCAGTTTTAAAAGAAGTTAGATACTTTGAACTGTAAACATCCAAATGTTTGAGATATCCCCAAGCTCAACACTGTCAGTGCCCATGCATGCTTTGATTTAAAATATTAATTATAGGAGCAGTTGGCTAATTAATTATAGGAGTTTGAGCCCCATATTGGGTGTAAGGATTACTTAAAAATAAAATCTTTTAAAACATATTAATCCTAAAATATTATTTCTCTTCTCACATGGGGCTCAAAAAACAAAATGAAACAAAAAATAAAGTATTATTTAGCAAAGTGGTGACATCCCAGGCTCTGGACTCAGTCAGAGTTGAGTTTGGATCTATCTGGTCATCTTGGGCCACCACAGGATCTTTCTTCTCCATACCTCAGTTTCTTCACAGCTTAAATGGATATTAGAATAATAATAGTACCTGCTTAATAGTATTGTGAGAATTAAATGAGATCATGCATGCGAAATACTTGCCTTAGTATCTAAAATATGGGAGATACTCTGGGGTGCCTGAATAGTTCAGTCAGTTGAGCATCTGCCTTTGGCTCGGGTTGTGACCCCATGGTCCTGGGATTGAGCCTGACTTCGAGGCCTGCATCGGGTTCCCTGCTCGGGGGAAAGCCTGCTTCTCCCTCTTCCACTCCCCCTGCTTGTGTCTCTTCTCTCACTGTCTCTCTCTGTCAAATAATTTTTTTTTTAAATCTTTAAAATATGGGAAATACTCAATGTTAGTCTGGCTTTTTGCTTTTCCTATTTGCTGGGATATTCTGGGAAGGGCAGCAGTTGTCATCTTTTCTGCTGGTGATTTCAAACCTCACCTTCACTGTGGTGTCATAGAAATGGCAGTATAACTTAGTGGCTGAGCTAAAAATTCCTAGCTCCACCAATCTCTAGCTGTGTACCCTTGGTGGTGAGTTGGTTAACCTTTCTGTGCCTGGGTTTTCTCATTTGTAAAATGGAGATTTGAATAGCACCAATGTCACAGGGTTTTGGGGAAGACTAAAAGGTATATAAAGTACTTAGGCCAATGTTTGGCACATGATAAATACTCAACAAATATTACATATTATTAATTTCAAAGCGTAAGGTGATTAGTTTTGTTTGTTTTCAGTAAAATGAATAGGTTTTGGGTATCTAGATTGGCCACTTTGAACACTGTTGATTTCCCCATTTTAAGAGCAGTTCTTTCCAGTACTTTGTGGTTTTTTTTTTTTTTTAATTTTTCTTTTTTATTTATTTGACAGAGAGAAATCACAAGTAGGCAGAGAGGCAGGCAGAGAGAGAGAGAGGGGAGGAAACAGGCTCCCTGGGGAGCAGAGAGCCCAACATGGGGCTCCATCCCAGGACCCTGGGATCATGACCCGAGCTGAAGGCAGAGGCTTTAACCCACTGAGCCACCCAGGCGCCCCTACTTTGTGGTTTTTAAAGTGGGTTCTCAATTGTAGGTGGTGGTCCAGGGTGCAATATCATGAATAAGTGAAAGAAAAAAACCCCAAACTGGGAATCCAACTTTCTGACTTTCTGTTAAGAGCTTAGTAATAACACCTACCTTCAGAATTGTTACAACATATTTTTAAAGATTTATTTATTTATTTGAGAGAGTGAGCAGGGGGAGGAAGAGAGGGAGAGGGGTAAAGAGAATCTCGAGCAGACTCCCCCTTGGACACAGAGCCCAGTGAAGGGCTCAATCTCATAACCTTGAGATCATGACCTGAGCTGAAATCAAGGGTCAGACGCTTAACTGACTGAGCCACCCAAGTGCCCCCAGATTTGTTATGATAGATTCCAATGAATAAATTTGGGTATTTTATTTTTTCTTTTCTCCTATTTAGCCTCTTAATGAAGTAAACAGATGGTAGACAACTGGCATCATGAGTGAAGAAAACTGGCACCGTAATGATTAATTTCTTCTCCCAAACAACATTTGAGGATTCTCCTAGTGTCCCCAACTGGTCATTCATAGTTTTGACAGAGAGGCCTGAGAGCTAATGAGGGTGCAGGGAACAGCTGTGTGTGGCTGCCCCCACAAAGCACCTGAGGCAGACACAATATGGATGATGAGACAAACTCCAGACATCACTCTTAGAAGCCCCTACCGGTGGCCCACAGTGCTGGAAATCCAAGTGGTCCTGTGAATGCTTCAAAGGCAGGAAGCTTATCTCATTAGACTTTGTTTCTCCTGCATCCAACACTGGCATACGGTTAGCATTTCAAAGTGGCTTATTAAACAAATACCTCAAAGTAAAAAATACTTCTTTATAATTTTGTGTTAGATTTCATTTTATTTAGATGTTGCTGGTGCCTGGAGAACTGAAGTCATCCCTTCTTCAATTTAAAATATAGATCTGTCTACTTAGCACTTCGTTCTTTCAGAGGATGCCTGCCACCAAATGTTAAATTAAAACATCTCTATGAGCAATTGAAAAGGCAGCTACGAAAGCATTATAGATGCTTCAGAATATAAGTGTTGTATTTCACTATTCTATTATTATTTGAAGGTGTATTGTTTAATTCCTTGTGGAGCTTATGCTCTGAGGTAAAGATTTTTTTTTTGAAATTATTATTATTATTATTATTAGAGAGAGGGAGGGAGAGGAACAGAGAAAATCTTAAGCAGGCTCCACACCCAACATGGAGCCCAATGGGGGGCTGGAGCTCACAATCTTGAGATCATGGCCTGACCTAAAATGAGGAGTTGGACACTTAATGGACTGAACCACCCAGGCACCCCTCTGAGGTAAAAATTTTAATGCTTTCTCCTTGGGGCAGAGGTGAAGGCAGTGGGGGAAAATGGCTCAAGTTTGGGGGTTTCTTTCAGATGTTGTGCATGGGCATTCTCAGAGCAATTGTCCTTGCTCTTGTCTGGGAAAGTCAAGGTGGTGGCTAGCCTTTTCCTGCAGTTACCCCTTAGCCAGGGCATGGACCTGGGAAAGAATCAGACACAAGCAACAGGATGTGGCTCACTCGGTGGGTTCTCCAAGAGAGCACTTGGACCCACCTCTTGACCCACCTTTATCTTTCAACAAAAGGAGGAAAGTGAGTTCCTTCCAGAGCTTGTTGAGATGCTCCTTGGTGCTGGGCTCAGGCAGGATACAGCCGCTGAAGTGTAGTACATTTTAAAAACTCTTTCTGGGAAATGAAAACATAATTTTGAAGTAGTCTATAATATTGAAATGCAGCACTCTGCTTCTTTTCGAAGCAAGACTTGCTTTAGGCTCACTGGGTGCAGAAGGGTCCTCAAGGCGAAGAGGCTCAGAGACAGCAGGAATGGGATCTTAAGAAAGATATCACTCATTCTATGAAACAAATTGCTCTAATTAAAAAAAAAGAAGTGTCATGTTAGCAAGAGTAGCTCAATTGGTAATGTGACGGTGGGAACAAGTTGTAAAAAGCCTCTGTAGAAATATCTGGTCTACTGATCTGTAATTTGCTGTTTTGGGTTGTGATGAAAGGGATTGGAAATTGATAGCTAGTGGTCTCTAACACTTCTGGCCATTCCCTACTCCTTTCACTCTCCTTTCCCAAGAATAGAGACCTTGAAAAAAATTTCTCTTCCATTTTCCTTCCCATCTTCTGTCTGAATATTTGACTGCATTAGGGAGAGATGGCTGAAGACAATATTTTTTTTCAACTTATGTCTGTTTTACCCATCACCCACAAATTCCTATAAACTTTGGAAGACTTGGAGATTTATTAATTTGTGCATTTGTAAAAAATTCTGTGCCCTTCATATTGAAAGAGCACTACCAAAAGGAAAAAAATAAGATTTGTTGAAATACACATAAATTTCGAGATCATAAACCTCTGTGTCTACCTAGACGTCCTATTCCCCCTTTTCACCAATGTTTATATCCTTGCTTTTGTTTGATCCCATTTGTGTGAATTAAAATATTTTGCCACCTGTTTGTAGAAGTGATAAAATTTAGACAACTTTATTTATTTTTAAATTTATACAATTTTAATCGAATCAGATTGCCTATTGGTGTAAGAAATTCTCATCTGTTTTGTCATAGAGAGGAAATACTATATTGATGTAAAATATACATGTCTAAGGATTATAAATCTGTAGGTTCTTGGAAGTAAATGCCAAATTTACAGACTTCTTTTTTTTTTTTTTTAATACCAGTGCTTCTCCAAATTCAATGTTCATACAGATCACCTGGGGATCTTGTTAAAATGCAATTCTAATTCAGTAAGTCTTGGGCAGGACCCAAGATTATGCATTTCTGACAATCTCTCAGGTGCTGCTGATATTCTGGAACACATTCCACACTGGAGAGCAAGCATCTATACACATTTGCATTTTACTCTCTTTGGTTCCAGTCATATGATTCATTGGTTGGTGTAACTCAAAGTTGGCTTTACTAAGCATGATTAAGTTACAAAATTTGCAACTTTGGCACTGAGTTGACAATTATCAAGCTCCTTTTTTTAAAACAAATTTTATATTTTTAATTTTTTAAAAATTCAATTAGCTAACATACAGTACATCATTAGTTTCAGATGTAGAGTTCAATAATTCATCAGTTGCTTATAACACCCAGGGCTCATTATATCCTGCGCCCTCCTTTAATGGCCATCATCCAGTTACCCTGTCCTCCCACCCACTTCTCCAGCCACCCTCAGTTTGTTTTCTATAGTTAAGAGTAGTTCCCTCTTTTCAAAGGAAGACAAGTGGGATTCTCAGGTGGTGTTCATTCCTGAGACCCTCAGATCCCTTCTGTGGTTGTCTAATAGTGCTCTAGATCTTCTCCTGTGTCTCTTAGTCATGTGGGATTATATTTTCCATTCTAGATATCAATTAAAGATGGGTGTTTTTAAAAAATGTACTCCTATTTCAAAATATTTCCTCATCAATGACTTTTTTACCTAACTCTCTGAAGAATATTCAATAATTTGACTAGAACATGAGAGTCCCTCTTCATACTTTTGGCTGATTATAACACATAAATAAATAATTATCTAAATTAAGTAGGGATAAAATGATTAAAATTTCTTACATTTAGTTGTTTATGTGTTGGCCCTCCCATTAGTCTATAAATCCTTTGAGGGCAGGGTCTATGTATGTTTCATTTTCATGTAAGTGTAATTGCCAATAGAGGTTTTAGAGAGAGTTGGCATATCATAAATAGTGGACAAATTAAATTCAATTATCCAGTGGACACGAAGATTCTAATATAATAAGGTCTCTAAAAATGATAATGACTGTTCTTGGGAAAAGCCTAGGGTACTTTCTCTTCTTAGGACTTGAGATACTTCAGACAAGCCAGTGATCCCATGTTGTTCTCTGAATCTTCGTTTTCCCTACTTATAAAATGGAGATAAAACATTTTTCATTAGTGAAAAATGGTAAGAGTAAGCTGTAGGTTTGAGTGTTCAGTGATTCTAACAGTCTGTTTTGCTGGACATAAAGGGACTCAGGGAATATAAAAACATCCTGAGAAAGAGCAAGACTCCCTTGCCCACTGGCTGAGACAATGCTCAGTGTTTTTTCTTTTTTCCCCACCACACAAAAAGGTTAGATTTTCTAGCCTCTCTTGTAGCTATCTGAGACCACAGGGTTAAATTTTGGAAAAGGCAGTATCAGTCAAAATGAAGTACACTCTTTCTAGACCTCATCCTTAGAAACCTTCCGCATGAACTCTTTGTCTTCTCCTGCTGTTCTTTGGTGGCCTTGGAAATCACAAATGCCAGATTGTGCAGCTGCAAGATGAAAGCACCTGTGTCTCTGAGCTTGGAGGATAGTTGCCCAGGAGAGCCACATGACCTGTATTGGATTGCGCTGAGGATAAGAAATAAACCTTGACTGTGTTAAGCCACTGAGATTTTTGCAGTTGTTGTTGTAGTAGCCAGCATTAATCATTCTGATTAATATACCTCCTTATATCTGTAAGAGATTTCCTAGACCTGGGGAGAGATGAGGGATGAAAGAGGGGAAAAAAATGAGAGAGAAGTGTTGGTGGGCTTGGAAGAGGAGGACTGGGCATGAAGATATCATGTGAAGAGCAGGAGAGCCAGTGTCCAGAATCAGCCTAGCTTCTACCTGTAGAACTTCCCCTTACCATCACTGAGAGCTATGTTTACTGTTGGTCCTATTACCCCAGGAAAGAGAGGAAAGAAAGCTAGTAAATCCCCTATTTACTGGGCTTGAAACTCATCTGTATTTCAAGACTTTTTTTACTGTAGAGCTTAAACAGGTTGACTCCTCCTCTACTTCTCTCCTTCCCCATATACATCAAGTTCCTGGAGTTTTGTGAAACACATCGCCTGAAGATGGTCCCTAAATATCCAATAGGGGGATGGTGAAATGGAGTAAAAGCTATAAAGAGTGCCCCAAAGCAGGTGAGTGAGAAAAAATATAACATCGTTATAAAAATTACCAACATGAAATGATGTTTAATATATGTCTGGCACTGTGTCCAAGGCTAGACCCATGTCATCTCATTTAATCCATCCCTTGTGAGAAGTTACTATTTTTTTTTTATTTAATAAAAACCAAGGCATAGAGAGCGTTAAATAAATTGTCCTGATCCCACAGCTAGTAAATGAAAGACACCACAGCAGTTTCCCATTGCTCTTAACGTAAAGATTAAATATCTCCATGTGCCTTACAAAATCCTATATGAGCTGGTTCTTGTCTATAAACTTTTTCCTTTTACTTGCTTGCTTTTAAACTGGTATCATTTACTCATCCTTCAAATCTCAGCTGAGAAGTCACTTACTCGGGGAACTCGTTTTTTTTTAAGATTTTATTTATCCATTTGACAGAGAGAGAGAGATCACAAGTAGGCAGAGAGGCAGGCAGAGAGAGAGAGGGGGAAGCAGGCTCCCCACCGAGCAGAGAGCCTGATGCGGGGCTTGATCCCAGGATCCCGAGATCGTGACCTGAGCCGAAGGCAGAGGTTTAACCCACTGAGTCACCCAGTTGCCCCACTGGGGGAATTCTTCCCTGACCAACTTCGAAAGTCTGAAATTCCATCAAGTTCCCCTGCTCTCCACACTCCTAGCACCTTGTACTCTTCTATCGTGGCACTATCAGAAACATTTATCTGTATTACACTTGGAGTACTGTCTGTCTTTTCTAGAATGTACTCACTGTGAGGCAAGGACTAAGGGTGCTTAGCTCATTATCTCTGCCTGGCACATACAAAGCTCACAGTAAATGTTTGTTAAGAGAATGAAGAAAATGAATGACCCTTAGGTTTTAAATTGGTCTCTAGAATAAATATTGATAGAAGATGGGATGAGAGCAGGAGAGCAGGTAAAGAATATTGCTGTTTGAAAAGAACTATGAGAACCTCATCACTTAACATGTATTCTTAACAGTTTCATTGTGTTGAAAAGAGAATTTTGTTTTCTTTTTTTATTCTTTTCACAGTTTTGCAGTGAGTGGTACTCTTATTAGTTTTTTTCTTATTAGTTTTTGAAGGTAGTATTATTTCTATAAGAAAACTTGGGGTTTTTAATCTTCTGAGTGACTCTGAATTTATTACGAAGGATTCTTAAGGTTATAAAAATATTGAGCATTGTATGTAGATTGATTAAATGACATGCCTTCTATTTAAAAGATAAATATAGATGCTATTATAACTAATGCAGTGTATTTACAAGCATTAACAAATCCACAGTAACTTTTTACAATTACGTATTTTCCTCAATTAGCAGATTTAAGTATTTTCACTTCTTAATATTAAAAATAAATGGCCCTCATTCCTAAGTGGTAAAAACTTCTAGGTTAAAGAGAGCTAAATCTTCTAACCCTATTATGAACCTAGTTTTAAGATGTTATTGAAACAAATGATCTGTTATGTACTAATGTTCTAGTTTTACATTGTATTTTTACATTCCTCATGAAAATCGGTTTCTTAAATCAAGGCCATCTCCAAATTGTGTTTGATTTTTCTTTTTGTGAGATCTCTCTTTGGCTGGTTGGTTACTCACTCTCTCCTTAGCTTCTAGTACACAGAGTACTCACAGACCAGTTACTAAAGGCAAGAATTGATAATTAAGGGAGAATATAAATTAATTTGACTTCTTACAAAATCAGGAAAATATTGTCATGCTATGAAAAATTTTATTTGTTCATGTAATTACCAATTTGACTATACTAGTGGTAATTAAGAAAGTGAAATGGTTTCTAACAAATCAAATTTCTTACACTATTTCTTCAGTGTATTCTATATATGCATATCTCCAAAATAATTTTCCAGATTCCTTATTTTAACATTTTAGTTTCTGCTCAAAAATTTGCAAGGGCTTCAATTGCCTACAATTTAAAGCCCAAGTATTTTATCTTAGTATGCTATATTCTCCCTAATTTACTTTTCTGTTCTTTTTTTCTCAATATGTCCCAACAAAGCTGCTTCAGGGGGGGCAGTTAAAGATGTGGTTGAAAGCAAGAAAAACTCAGGTCAAATTCTGGCTGTACCACTTGCTCCCAAGTACTGGGCTGAGTGCCTAGCAATAAATCCATGTCATATTTATATCCTAAGGCGGCTTTATAAGGGGCATTATTAGTATGACCTTGATTTTACAGGTGAGAAAACTGAGGTTTACAGCAGCTAGATGGCTGGTCCAACACCACACAGATCAAGTGTATGGGCTGAAAAATGAGAGAGATTTTCAATTTCTGAAAATAGTCTAAACACGCTGATTTTTTCATAAAAAGAAAATAATTGAGCCATGAATAATTTTGAACATACTTAAAGAAACTTTATCTAAAAAAGAGAATTTGAACAGTACTATAGAGTTAATGAAGTAGAAATTAATTTATTTCATACTTTTATCCTAGAATTTATTTAGAAATAAAGCTTGTCATTTATAGTAGAAGAATAAAGTTGCTTTTAGAAGGGTGTGGGGAAATAACACCAAATAGGAGTCAGGAACCTCTTTGGAAGGTTTGTTACTGGGCATGCCACTTAGCCTCTCCAAGCCTTAGATTTTATATTCTAGAAGGTATGCCATAAGAGTCTTCTTTCTGATCTCACAAGATTATTTTGAGGCTGTGTGAAAATACTAGAAAATGTCCTAAAAACTGTGAAAATATAAGATACTATTATCATCTATTCAAAATGTGACTTTTTAAAAAAATATCAATAGAGAATAAAATCATACTATTTCTACTATGGGACTAAACCTTGATTATAGGAATACTTTTATCAGGCCATAATATTTTTTCCCATTTTTACCTACACAATTACATAGACATTTTTATTAATTTTATTTTTAATTAGCACAAAAAAACTACATTTTGATTGTTGGGTGGGTTGTTTAAGAAAATTGTTGGAAGCTTAGTCAGCTAATGGATATTAATAAGCAACTTGTCCATGAGTTTTAAAATATATCCAGGAAAACTTTAGCCAGTTGCAAAAATGTCATTGGCTTTTTCCTTTACCCTCTTTATTGATGCCCTTCCTTACTGTACCCAAGTTCCTGATGTAAGAGAGTAATAAGCAGACAAATCAACATTCCTTCCTATACAGCAAAGCAACTCGTCAGTGTATGGGAGGGTTCAAAGTTCACAGAATCTGCTTACTTTGGTTTTTTTCAGAATATGTGGCTTTGCCTGATTGTAGCCTATAAAGTCAAAACTGTATTCATGTGGGAAGAAATGAAGGACATAAGGCTCTAGTTTTTGCATAAAGATAGTAAAAAAAATATGAGATGCACCATTTCCATAATGCTACACTTTGCTTTTGCATTTGGGATAGATTTTGTGAAAGCATGTCAGTCATTCACTAACATTTAGCTCTAATATGAAGTGGCATATAGTAAACAGTGCCAAAGATGTAAAATGCAAGAAAAATGGTTCATAGAATACAAAGCATTTATTCCAAATGCTCTAGAATACAAAGCATTTATTCCAAATGCTCATTAAAATAAATGAAGGTAAGTGGATAAGCCATATATTTTTATTTTATGCTCATATTTGGAATAGTTTCATCTACTTAGAAAAGAAAAAAATTTAAAAATATGAATACTCTCCATGAAGCTGAACCAAAGCATTTGAGAATTTTTTAGTATAAAATAGTTTTCAAGCAGAAATATTTATGTGCTGGATTTAAAGGAGAAGACTTAAATGTTTGTTTCAACAAATTAAATGCTTCAATGATGATGTAAAACTATAGGCTCAAAACTGTTTTTGAAAGTTTTTCAAACCAAATGCATTTCTTCTTTTGAAGACACACACACACACACACACACACACACACACACACACTCTAAAAGGATCTGGACTCATGTTAGGATTTCCTTCTATAAAGGATTCCTTTTTCCAACTCCACTATGCCTTTTGCTGTGAATTGTTGAGATAAATGCATTATCAGAGAATAAAGGTTTCTTTCCTTTTCCAAAGTCATATTTCAGATTAGCTGATAAAACTAAGAATGTACATACTACTACTTATTTTCTCGCATTGGTATGCTGGTGGGTTTAAACCCATCTGTTGATGTTGCAGAATGTACTTAGTCAAAGCAGAAGTTAGGCAAGAGATTGAGAAACATGGACAAGGTAGCTTTCTCAGAGTTAGATTCAGGCCTTAACCAAGTTGAGGAAATGGAATGACAGGGTTTTTGTTTAGTTTTAGTTTTTGTTTTTAATTTATGTAGCTTCTGAAGTCCCTGGAAAAGGGCTTTGTTCATTGTAAGCACTTAGTATTTATTGAATGAATGAAGGAAAACTCAGGGAAGAAAAATGACTTCCCTCTACCTTGCCTTCCCATAATGGTGGTGATTAATTAGGGTGGAACTGTCCCATGTTGACCTTTTGGAATAGAAGTGGGATGGAGAGAATGGATGCTTGAACTTGGACCTTCCTAAATCATTTCCCCTGGTTTTAGCACTCCCAACGGAGGAATTGCCTAGGGATCTGAGGTAGGACCCTTTCTTTGGCTCTGTTTTATATTCAGTGCTTGTTTGGTAAGGGCACATGAGTGAGCCTCATCTTCCTAAAATGCCAGGCTTGGATAAGTACAAGTGTACTTCTGTTTTTAACTGTCTGTTTCCATCCAGCTACTGAAATCAACCTGTTAGGGTACTTTGGTCTGAGGAAGATTTGAGTGGAAAAAATATTTGTATATCTAAGTCTTCCTCAAACATTGGAGAGTATTATGGTTTTTCTCCTGTGTTGGACACACAGGAATGCTTTTAGGTGGGACATCATTTGCCAGCCTTGACTGAATTCCAAACATGTTACCACATAATTCTGTGGTCTGTTCAATCCTGTCTTCTATCTTGGGAAGCAGCAGCCGAGGCTTCCCAGAGAATAGGTTTTCCAGGTCCTTCATTAGTCTTCATTGGTACCTTCATTGATTACTTCATCTAAGTAATTTAGATGGTCATGTAGGTACGGATTTCCCAATAGTTCTCGTTTCTTCCTTCAGATAAGGCATATTTCTAATTCTAGATCAAATTCTGATCACTGACTTTAAAAAAATCCAGTAGAGTCATGATTTGAAAACTGAACTGCAGATTTCTGTGAACTCCCATCTCCCACTCTCTTCTCATGAACTTCCCTCCTGTAGATTCTAAGGTCATTCAAAGAATACTGAGCTGATCAAAAGCAAAATGTCTTTAGATATCAGACACTAGTTTCAAGGTATTCTTGGGATGTTCTCTATAGTGGAATTATGAGTTTTCAGGATTTCTAGTTAGATGTGTATAAACAAGTATTTAAAAATTAGTTTCTAATTAATAGTAATTAGAAAATTATTTCTGCCTGAAAAATTCAACAGGCATTATTATTTGAAAAGTTATTAAAATCAATGTGTTGACAATAAAAAGACTTCATTTCTCATCCTCACAGAACTTTGGGATTTTCTTTCTTTCGTCTTGAACTTGAATCATGAAATATTTTAATGGAAAGGTATCCCTTAATTAGGGGAGGATCAGTAGTTCCCTGAGTATGATAAATTTTTTCTCAATGACAAATTTCTCTCTCTTATTTAGAAAAGAAGTATGAGAAGTAAAATTTATTAGGTGGAATATAGTTTACATGATTTTCTTTATAGCTTACAAATAAATATTTTATCTTTGTCTATGTATAGACACTGTGATATCACTGAGTGTTTTGTAGGCATCGTTGATGATGAAGCAAAGCAATTTGTGTTCATGTTGTACCCAGATACAATATTAAACCCTAATTCTTGTCTCTGTGGTTCCTAAAAACTTCAAATTAGAAAAAAGTGTGGTTGAGAAAGGAGGTTTTTAAAGATGGCTTATTCTGGGCGCCTGGGTGGCTCAGTGGGTTAAGCCGCTGCCTTCGGCTCAGGTCATGATCTCAGGGTCCTGGGATCGAGTCCCGCATCGGGCTCTCTGCTCAGCAGGGAGCCTGCTTCCTTCTCTCTCTCTCTCTGCCTGCCTCTCAGTGTACTTGTAATTTCTCTCTGTCAAATAAATAAATAAAATCTTTAAAAAAAAAAAAAAAAAAAAAAAAAGATGGCTTATTCTTTTAATAGGTACAGAAAATCCAAATATCTTAATCATAATTTTAACATTATAAATATTATTAATAAAACTTAACAGTCAATCAACAATAGCATATTTTAGCATAACACTGAAATAAGAAAGAAAGAAATGTGGAGAAGTTGTAGTGTTTCCCACTGTTAGTTTACAAATAACAATATTTAAGCACAAAATATTAAACCAACATAATTAAGGCTCTTATACCTCAAGAGTCAGTTAGCAATAATATTGAAAGTATCTAAATTACTAAATGGTAGAGGAACATACTCCCGTGTAGTCTAGCTGCACCAAAATAGAAATGTCAGAATTGAAGTCAGCATAATGTTTTCTCAAGAACAAATCAGGCTTCTGCAGTTGGTTTGAATAAGATGTCTGAAGTGTGAACATATACAGTTGACTGTCATACACTGTGACCCCTCTGGGGCTCTCCTCTGCTGGGTTCATGCTTCTATCATAAGTGTAGCTTCTTGAAGGCTAGTGTGAGAGCTTTTGAGTGGAAGAGTAAATTTCCTAATATTTCTCCTACTTCAGGGAGTAAGTGGAAAAAGGGGGGGGCTTAAAGACACATTCTTTTATGCAAACATTTTTCGAAGGTTCAAAGGTGGATGGGTGAAAGTTGCATGTCAAGTCTAGTAGTACTTGAGCAGCTGCAGATTTCCTACCATAGAAAAAATGGTGATCTTATGGTTGGTTCAGATGTATACCTCAAGATAATTGAAACTTTCACCAGGGGTTTTGGACTTTCTATAAGAAAAAAACAATAATTGGAAATTGTTCATTGTGAATACATTAGATTTGTACAGACAAAACATTCATGAAGTGCAATTATAGCCAGTGTTGCTATATTAGTATGAATGTTAATAGCATGTTTGTTTTGGAAATGGGTTATGCATTCTGATAAATGTCTGCTTTAATCTAGTCATCTGTGTATCACTTGTCTAAGTACTCTCATTTAAGATGCCATATCCCTTCTTGTAGCAATAAAGGGGTAAAGCAACATTAATATTAAATAATTAGAAAAACAAAAGGGGAATGATTAAACATATTTACATAATTGAAATAACACTGTGTCGCAGTGGGAAATCGGGACAATGTTGTCTCCTTTCAAAGTAATTCATAATTCAGATTTTTAATTATGGCATATTCATTCATTTAAAGATGATTCTGGATGAGAGGGCCACTAATGAAATACAATCATTAGCATCTAAACAAAGTAATTTACAAAGTCTCCTTTAGGGGAAAAGATTTCTAGAACATCATCAATCACACAAGATATGCAAAAACAAGCAATTAAACCACACACAAGAACTACAACAGCCTTATATATCAGTAATGTACACATGAAAACATAACTGATTACAATGATTAGACTAGGGTAGTGTGGTTAATTTGTATTTTATGTAGTGATTCCATGGAAGAATGCACCCGGACAGACACATTACACACAAGAGGAACTTCATTTCATTAATACTCACTTAAAACACATGACCAAAAACACCCAAAATACAAACCTTGAATTTTGAGTTGTTGCCTGTTCATCCACATGGGATCAAAATCCTACATAGTTTGATAAAACCTCTTACTCTCTCCTGCATCTCTTTTTGCCTGCTGTTTACTTTTATAAACTGGCAAAATGTGCGATTAGGAAAGTATTTTGTGAGAGGCAGGTGCTGCATTGGTTTCTCATTATTTGTTCAAATCCTGCTTTAGACCTCCAATGACAAAGTGTTTCCAGCCCTCATAGGGTCCGCGATTTACCAGCTCTTCCTCCATATACAGAATTACAGATTATTAAACATGCAGCAGGCCTAAATGGATAGGACCATTCTCTGACTTCTAATGCCTGTGTTCGGTATCTTGCTAAATGGACCCACAAAAAGGCTGGTTTCAAACACAGCTCCTGCAGGCCATCTTAGAGTTGTTGAAAATCTATACTACTTACTTCCGCCAGTAGAATTTTCTTTGTGAAGGTGGAAGGAAGGCTCGGGTGGAAAAAGAGAAGGAATTAAGAGAGCAGTGTTGTGTTGAGGAGGGGGAACTCCGTGGAGGAGGCCGGCACCCCTGGTGTAAGCTGAGCTGCCTTCGATAACCACCAGCTACAGAAGCCAAAATATGCTCTATTGGGTACTCGAAGGATAAAAATACTGGTTAATTTTCAACAGCGCTCCTTCATTTGACTTTACAATTTACAACAGTGAACATTAATGCAGGAATAGCTTGGTTGAGGAGGAGTTTAAAATTAGAGCCCCTCTTCTCATTAGCCCCAACAGCCTGACCCAGGGTGACTGAGAAGCAATTTGTCGCCAGATTCTCATTTTGCTTCTGTTATGGCTCCTTGTAAATGAAGCGCGGCAATTTATTGTAGCACCTCTAGGAGTCAAGAACATAATGTGTAAAACACATACAAAAAAAAATCTTTCTTCACATTCATTAACACCCAGCACATAGAGGCTGTTCACTTTTCTCTCTAATGAAGTGTGGGGGGGGGGGGATCTTAAATCTAAAGCTTTCCATCATGTGAAGAAGTCCTCTTCAGGCCATTAGACGGAGGCTGAGTTGGAGTGAAGAAGGGTCAGTGACAAAACCAGAGAATGGCAATAGGAGGAAAAATAGAAAATGGATAAAGGAGGAGACTTTAGAAGCCTCGAAGAATGGAAAGTACATTTTTGGCATCCATGATCAACCCTTCTTGTCTCTTAGTGTATTTTCTGTTGTCAGGGAAGAAAAGAAGATGTGACGTTTTCTATAGCTGGAAATTGCTCTTGTGTTTGGCCAATTCTCATTGCTTCACCCCTGATCTGACCCTGTAAGCAGCATTAAGTTAGGTTCATTTAAAGATCATATTGTCTATAATCTCTAAAACACGTTTGCTTGTTTCCTCTCCCCTCCCACAGCCTGTGTAAGAAATTGCGATGTTCGTGGTTTTAATGCACTCTGTGTAATAGGCTGCTAGGGCCGAGGGCTGGCCATAGGGTTTTAGCTTGCTTCCATGATTAATTCTGATTAATGGTTTGGTTTGTGTGGGGTCTCACAAATGGCACCTCCAGAGGAACCGAATGACAAATTACTATATGGAAAAAAATACACGAGGGTCCAGGGCTGCCCTTTTGGATTAAATGCTGAAAGTTGTCATATACTGTACTGATTCTCTCACCCATTTTATGATGTAGTAAAAGGCACTCAGTACTTCTGGCAATAATAGTGGTCTTTTAAAACTCATTTTAGAAAAAAGTCAAATATTGAGTTTATAGAACCAGGTGAAAATGTCAGCAAAATTGGATAGGTTTTCTTTGGAGGGTTTAGTGAGTGTTTATGAAGTGCCAGGTACTGTGCCAAGCCGATTAAATGACTTAACTAAGTTACTCCTCACAACACCGGGTTAGTATAATTAAAGTAGGAATAGGAGATTGAGCGTAGTAATATCAAGTACAATAATAGGATCTTCCTTCTTCCCCATGATGCGGTTGAGGAACCCAAGGTGAAGGGAGGTAGAATTACGTGCCCAAAGTGAGAAAGAAGCAGAGCTGGGATTCCAGCCCAGTCCATGTGTTGCAAAGACCCATACACATCATCTCAACATACCACTCAGGTGGGGGCACCTTTTGTTTTAAACTCCCAGAACAAGTTCCTCTTCTTGCTTCTATTAGATTTAACAAACATCAATTTTTTTGATGGTACAGGTTAAAATTTCTCTTTAAAATACTGAAATTTGGGGGCGCCTAGGTGGCTCAGTGGGTTAAGCCGCTGCCTTCGGCTCGGGTCATGATCTCAGGGTCCTGGGATCGAGTCCCGCATCGGGCTCTCTGCTCAGCAGGGAGCCTGCTTCCTCCTCTCTCTCTGCCTGCCTCTCTGCCTACTTGTAATCTCTCTCTGTCAAATAAATAAATAAATCTTTAAAATACTGAAATTTGTAATGCCAAAGCAGTTAAACTTCTGTTTTGCCAAATGCATCACATTTATTGTAGGGATTAAAACCTGTCTGTCTCTTTTCTGCCTAACCCAACTGATCAATGTCCTTTCATATGCTGCCTTATATTCACCTTTCTTAGTCACACTCTTAGTTATCTGAGATTTAGATTGGGGTCGTGTCAGCCAGTTCTGGTTTTTAATATTTTATTTGTCCTCATTCATAACCTGCATGTGTACTGACAAAGCATGGTTACTATCTGAAGGTCAAAATTTGTCACACACAAAAAAGGTAAAATTAAAGAAATTTAAGAACAGTTGTCTTGGGCAGTTTGGGTGTGTAACAAAAATATCATAAATTGGATGACTTATTTGCAACATAAATTTATTTCTCACCATTCTAGAGGCTGAAAATCTGAAATTGGGGTGCCAGCATCATTGGTTCCTGGTGAGGGCCTTCTTTATGGTTGCCAAAGGCTGCCTTTTCACTGTGTCCTTACAAGGAGAAAGAAAATTAGTTAGCTCTCATTTCATTTTTGTTGTTGTTGTTTTCTTATAAGGACACTAATTTCATTTGAAAGGGCCCCATCCTTTTTACCTAATGATCTACCAAAGGTCTCATCTCCAAATATTGTCACGTAAAGATTAGAGTTTTGGCATATGAATTTAGGGAAGATAGAAACATTCAATCCATAACTATTCAACTAAAGCACCTTTTGTTACAATCCTAGATTTCTCTCTGTTTTGATGTCCCAGGTCAGCACCTAAGTGCTGCAACTAGACTAACAGTCTGACCACTGTCTGAAGCTCATTCATGGGTGGGGTCTTGGATTACCTCACTTGGAC
The DNA here is from genome assembly GCF_030435805.1 of Mustela lutreola. Taxonomy (NCBI): domain Eukaryota; kingdom Metazoa; phylum Chordata; class Mammalia; order Carnivora; family Mustelidae; genus Mustela; species Mustela lutreola. The sequence goes on from NC_081296.1 coordinate 91,915,916, forward strand.
AGCTCCTGCTACCTGCCAACTAACTGTGTGAGACAGTGACCCAAGCAGTTTAACAACTGTGATATTATGATTGATAATCCGTATGTATTTGGTCTTCATTCCCTTTTCTGGCACAGAGCTCCTAAAGTCCCTGGGATTTCCTAAGTGATGAGAACTTTAAAGTTGTCTTTTGATGTTACTTAGGTGACTTTTAGACCGCACCTAAGGATGGGGGCTGGTTGCTGGTGGATCCAACCGTGTGCTTAGAGGGACAGAACCTTTGGTCCCACCCCTTGACTTCCAGAGAGGGGAGAAGAACTGGAGGTTGAGTTCAGTCATCAATGGTTGATGATTCCATCAGTCCTGCCTTTGTAATGAAGCTTCTATAAAAATCCAAAAGGGGAAAGTTCAGAGAGCTTCTGGATTGGTGGACATGTGGAGATGCTGGAGTACTGGCACCCTGGAGAGGGCAAGGAAGCCCTGGGTCCTTTCTCACACACCTTGCCCTAGGCATGTCTATCTGGCTGTTCCTGAGTTATATATAGCCTTTCATAAGAAACCAGTAATCTAGTTAGTAAAATATTCCTCTAAGTTTTGTGAGCTGCTTTAACAAATTAATCGGACCTGAGGAGAGGGTCGTTGGAATCTCTGATCTGTAGCAATTTTGTCTGAAGTTCAGATGATAACCTGGACTTGCCACTGGCATCGGAAGTGTGTGTGGGAGGGGGTGGGGCGGGTAAGAGCAATCTTGTAGGGCTGACCCTTTTACCTAAGGAATCTGACGTTATCTTGGGTAGACAGCAGTAGCTGTTGGGGAAACACATTCCCCTCCACCCTCACAGGTTAGAAACCGGGGTCAGAACACCCTTAATAATGAAAGAACATTAGATGCTATGGCTGATCCCAGTGTCATCTGGTGGCTGTGATTGTGTGTATTTATTTCTGCCAGACTATTTGCTCCCCATGGACAGAATGTGTCAGTCTTACTGTGTTCCTAAGGGAATGACATGGTGTTGCCATGCAGTATAAAGTTGTCACTGAAGGAAAGATTCTTCTTTAACAAAAAGAGTCCTGGAGCATCTGCACTCTGAAGGCTTTAGACAAACTTGAGCAAACATGACATTGACTGTAAACTGGGGGACAAGCAACTTCTAATTGTCTATTAGTTCTTGGAGCCATTCAATTCCTTTGATTTAACTGTGTTAGTCTCCCTGTAATTATTCTATTAAAATGTAGTGTGATTTCTGAAGTCTAAGAGAAAAATTTTCCCACCTAATGCTTTGTGTACAAAATATTAGCTGTGAGTTAATATTCTAAACCTTTATTACTTCCTTGCCTGGCTCAAAAAAACACATTTGTACCTACTGTCTGCAGTCAGAATAGGCTAGATGCTGACTTAGATGTTGGGGATATAAAGATGAAAAATTTCTGTTCTTAAATTTAAGAACAGTGGGGGGAGACAGATGCAGAAACAGATGCAAAAAGGGTAGCTTTCTCACTGATAATGTTGAGAAGCCAAAAGCTTTGTTTATACATCTGGTTATCTGAGTTTGTGTAGTTGATATATTTATTACTTACCTTCCACAAAGCTGCTTTGGTGTAGTCGACCCCAAAACACAGATTATTAAATCATTAAATCAAACAATCAGATTATTAAATCATGCTCAGAGATTGAAATAAGTACATTCAGTATCTTCGGAACAGTCTCATTCAGTTAAACCCTGATCTAATTTCTATACGATGCCATTTAGGTATATGAGGGTTTCTTATGTGCCCATAAAATCCAAGAGGCAAATTTACAGTAAAGCTAAATTTCAGGGTATCTCACCCACATGGGGCCCTAGAAATGAGTTCATATGGCCAAATGTCTTAGCAAAACTTTACAAAAGAAGATATTTTAACCACTGTGGTCTGTGCCTTGGTACTTCAACTTCCCATCCATCACACTTCCCCTCAGGTAGGGTAGTGCATTAGTGGCCTTGAGCAGTTCTTAGATACAACCAAGTGGAAATTGATTTGGAATACATATTATTTGGATTCAGTGGGATCATTTATGTAGCCTGCAATCTCTTCTGCATACAGTTAAATTATTCTAGCTGCTCTAGTCTTGACTTGCAAATTGAAATGAAATATACTGAATTTCAGGGGACCCCGAATAGTCAAAACAACTGTGAAAAAGAAGAACAAAATGGGAAGACTCATAGTTCTTGATTTCAGAACTTTCTATAAGGATAGTAATTAAAACAGGATGTTACTGGCCTAAGGGTAGACACATGGACTGATGGAACAGAATTGAGAGCCCAGAAATAAACTCTTATATATATGGTCGGTTGATTTTCAACAAGGACATCAAGGCCTTTCAATAAGAAAAGAACAGTCTCTTCAACAAATGATGCTTGGAAAACTGGGTATCACATATCAAAAAAATCACTTAAGTATTCTGTAGCCAGGGGCACCTAGCTGCCTCGTGACTCTTGATCTCAGGATTGTAGGTTCAAGCCTCATGTTGGAGGTAGAGATTACATAAATAAATAAATAAATAAATAAAATCTTTAAAAAGAAATTGTTCTGTAGCCCAAAAAGCAGGAGAAAAAGTATATTACAGAGGTATGTCAAGCAGTTGAGTAACACAAGTATTACAATACTCTTACGGATTTTGTGATACCTTGATAACTTTTCCAAATTGATTTCTTATTCTAAATAAGTACTCACTTTCATACCTAATTTTGTATTCATAATTTTTTTAAAATTTACTCTGAAAGTGTTCCCTACCATCCCCAAAATAGTAAAAGCTTCATAAAATCTGCATTGACCTCTGGAAACTAGGTAGTGAGTCTCTAGTAGCCCAAATAGCACAGATAATGACAAATGAAGTAAGGCTGAGTTCTAGCTGAACCTGCTTCCTTGGCTGGGTGCCCTCATGTAAGGTACACACTGAAAATTCTACACAACAGCCCTATCACCTGCTATCAGATGTTTCTATACACACACCCGCACACACACACACACACACACACACACACACACACACACGTTTCAAGTGGGGTTTGATCTTCTCAGTGTAAAGTTAGACTATCTTCTTCTAGATACTAGTTTTTCAAAAGCGTTAATGATGGCAGTTTTTGGCCCTGAAGTGATTTAGCGTTCTGTTTATATTTTTATTTTTTAAAAAATATTTTATTTATTTGTCAGAGAGAGAGTACACTGGCAGGCAGAGGCAGAAGCAGGCTTCCCGTCGAGAAAGGAGCCCTATGTGGGACTCGACCCCAGGACACTAGGATCATGACCTGAGCTGAAGGCAGCCACTTAACTGACTGAGCTACCCAGGCATCCCGTGCTCTGTTTTTATTAATTGAAAAAGTATTTATTAGGTATATACTCTGTTCAAGACCCTGTGATAACCAAAAAAGATGAGTGAAGCCAGATTTTGTCCTCAAATCAGTCTAAGACATATCTGTGTAGTACAATAGAATAAAAAACAGTGATGTGTCTCACAGAGGTTCTTGGAAACTATTATGAGTACAGTGATCATATAATGTGTTGTTCAAACTCGATACTTTTGAGAGTGAAAAAAGACACTGCGAATAATTAAATTGAGACAACAGGCAAAAAGTGGGACAATCCAGGCAAACCAAGACTTACGGTCATCCTTGTTATGGGGAATTGTGAGAGAGGAAAATCATAGTGAAAAGGGATATTTGGGATAGTTTTTTGTGTCAGCTTGACTGGATCAGAGGATGCCCATTTATCTGGTTAAGCATTACTTCTAGGTATCATCTGTGAGGATGTTGCTGAATGAGATTAGCATTTGAATCAGTGGACTCAGTAAAGAAGTCCATCTACTCCCTAAAGTGGAGGCTCTCATCACCTCTTTCTTCCCCTTCAACTGAGATTTACATCTGCTTCCCTGTTTCTCAGGCCTTCGTACTTGAACTGAATTACACCACTGATTTTCCTAAGCCTCCAGCTTGCAGAAGGCAGATGGTGGCTCTTCTCAACTTCCATAGCTGGGTGAGTCAATTCTTCATAATAAACCTGCTTTCATATCCTATTGGTTTGGTTTCTCTGAAAAACCCCTACTAATAGAGCATCTATGTTAGCTGTAGAGACTGAGCCCAGGGGACAGACAAGTAACATAAAGACATAGGAAGAAAGTAACAAACCATTATTTTGAACACCATTTGTCTTAAGGTTGACTAGACCATGGTGCTTCTGACCCTTCAGAGAAATGTCCATTGTACATGATTTTATGACAGTTACAAAACTCAGAAAAATGCTAATAGGATTACACATCTCTGAGTAGTCTCTATTCTAAAGTCATGTGTCAAAAAGTATTTTTTTTTTTAGCAAAGTTGAAAGCATTTTCTTAGGAGATAATGTTTTATGATCAAAGGCTGTTTTGAAATTGTAACATTTTACTGTCTTTCCTACCTTTATCAGGGTGTCTGCAACCTGATTAGTTTCTTAAAAGATTATTATTTCCCTGTGTTCAACCCACATGTCTGCAAGGACAGGGGTAAGAACAACCAATCAAAGCCCAGAGTTTAGAAATGGCCAACTATCATGAGGAATAATCCATGGACTATTTTAGATAAAATTCTGACAGCTTGCTCTTGTGACAAAGATGTTAACAAGGAAAGAAAATGGCACTAATTTAATCTATTCTTATAGTTCATTTTAAAATGAGACTAGCATGACACCAAGTTATAATAATAAATACTATAGTAATTTCACAATTCTTCCTACATGCTGTTCACACTCCTTTCACATGCAAATTTGCCATCCATTGCTTCATGACAGTGATTTTAAGTGCATTAAAGAATTCTGAATTTTCTTATACTTGGTCTCCTAATTATGTTGCAAGAACATACACAGAATAGTACCATATACTGGCATTTTCCTGATTTATAGCATCTCTTCTACAGTGAGTTCCCCTTTTCTCCTGACACAGATATGGGTTCTTGGACATAGTAACACTAGTATAAGTTGATTACTACTTCTATAGTGATTAGTATAGGAGTAATAATCAAATAATCACTAGGAGTAGTGAAAGAGAGAAGTAACATTTTCCAAAAACTAAGTCATTGTGAAATACCCAATACATCTTTATATGGTAGTACAAATTAACATTTATAAAAAGTTTTTTTTTTTTACAAGATCACTTGGGTGCCTCAATCATTTGAGTATCTGACTCTTGATCTCAACTCAAGTCTTGATCTCAGGATTGTGAGTTCAGACCCTGCATTGGGCTCCACATTGGACATGTAGCCTGCTTAAAAACAAAACAAAACAAAACAAAACCCCATAGAGTATATATAAAAGACATATCTAAAGATTTTCCCGTTTTTGAGAACATGTTTGAAAAGGCTACATAACTGTGAAGAAAAAATACTTAGGATCATTGCTTTTGAGCATCCCACTTTCTAGTGTACTGGATGCAAAGCACAGCATTGATGTTGTGTTAAAAAAAGTAGAAATGCGGGTCCCTGAGTGGCTTTGTTGGTTGATCTTAGTTGGTTGGCTAAGGTCATGATCCTGTTGCCCAGGATGGAGTCCTGCCTTGGGCTCCCTGCTCAGTGGAGAGTCTGCTTCTCCATCTGCCCTGTTCATGCTCTTTCTCTCTCTCATTCCCTTTCAAATAAATAATTTTTTAAAAAATAAATATTATAGAAATATTATAATTGTTTAAGGACTGTGAAACCCGAGCCAATTAGGATTTCTTCATACGTGTCAGTGAATGCTAGGTCTACTATTCTGGATGAATTTGGAGTTTGGGATAGGCCTTGAAAAGAATGAAAAGTCTGGAGAGAGCACCTTTCCCTGAGTTAATCTAGCTGATCCATGAAAAGGTAGTATCCAAAGGTAACTCAAAGTCAATATATTGGAAAATCCTTTACTTTGGTGAAACTATGGAGAAGGGGTAGTTGGTCTCATTATATGGTTTTATTTATAAATACTATGCCCATGCTTGGTGATTCAGTGGTGAGAGATTGTGGGGCAATGAATTAAAGTGTCTACTTTCTGGGAAATGACTTTTGTACTTTTCCCTGTGAATAGAAAATTGTGACTGAGGAGTGTTCCAGGTGACAGCCCTTCTCACCTATTTCTTTAGCTTCTTGCTCACCAGGAGAGTGAAAACAAGGCTCTGACTTTGTCAGTAACTTCTCTGCTTGCTTGTTTAATTAATTAACCACCACCTCAGAATTCAGCTTAATAGCCTTAATTATGCAAAAAAACAATACACTGTGTAAATTAGTATACACCAGACGTGACATAATTACCAGGGCAGGGTGGACAACATTTTGTTGAAGTGCGGCTTTGAATGAGTCATTTCAATGCTGAAAATATATTTTTTGTATTTGAGAGCTAATGTACTGAATTGTTCTTTCAGAAACCTGGTTCCAATTGCTCTAAAATGCCAGGTAGGTGGAAAATAATAAATTCTGTGTCTTTTGAGATAAAAACCACATTTTGTAGTATACTGCTGGGTGGCACAATCACTGTAATTTAGGAAGGTTGCTATTATTGTATGAGCAAACTTTTTTGGTATTATTACTGTTTATTTTAATGCAGGGACACATTCTCTAGTAGACACATAATGAAAATGGCCCTGTATTAAAACTGTTTACCTGCTGTTTGCTGAAAGGCGTTGTAAAAATTAGAAATAAAAAAGACCTCCTGTCACCTAGCCCATCCCAGGCAGGGCAGAGAAAAAGATTATACCCTTTAGCAGCTTTGCTAGGGAGCCAAAAATAGATCCCACTTTTCACATGTCTCACTGAGTAAATTGTAGGTGGAAGGATGAGATCGTTTGTGTCAATTCAGGAAGAAAAACAGTATTCCCACAGATGTTGAGAAAGAGGGGTACCAATTTATTGAGAAATAAATTGACTGAGGTCCCACATTTGAGGAATTTAAGGTCAAAACAATTCTTTTTTTAATTCCTCAAATTGAGTGTGCTGAATTGTGCAATTATTTAGAGCTTCCCTGTTAACTTATCCAATTATCTGTGTAAGCACATAGGCATTGGAAACAGAGTGGAGAATGTTCTTCTTTCTGGAGAGAAAGTGCAATAAAACACTGGATTGCTTTGAATTTTACTACCTCCTCTTTCCTTTCTCAAGGTGCAAAGGAGCAAGAAACAGCAAAAGTGTACATAAAAGCAGGAAGAAGCAGATGAGTCAGGAGAGGCCTAGGTAATTCACACCAGAAATGAGCCCTCAGACATCAAGGGTTGAAGTGACACTGCAGTGATAAAGCTGAATTAGCCCTTGGCAAAATTGTGAAGCAGTCCCGGGTCAGCCCTTCTCTTGGTTTCTGAGACATTTTCTATCCTTTTCTGCCACCTTTTGCCTTTCCTGTCAATACCCATCCACTCCCCTTTACCCTCCACTGGAGCCCAAGAAACTCCCCTAGTCAGTGAAAATCTTCACCAAACTAAGTCAAAACAAAACAAAAAACAAAAACCCCAAATCCGACGTTAGCTAGTTACCCATTTATTTTGCAAAATCGGTGTCTCTTTATGGCCCCTTCCTCCACCCTTTCTGTCTGACCTCCACTGTGATTAGAGAAGGGGTTACTTTGCAAGTCTTAGACCCTTAAAGCTTTCAAGGACTTTCATATGAGTGACAGGCAGCAGCTAAATGGCTCCAGGGATCCCCACCTGCTAGAGTTTTGCCTGTGTGTAACTCCCTCTCTTTGAGTGTGAGCTGGACCTAGGGTCTCACGTCTAACAGAATGTGGCAAAAATGATGAGATGTCACTTCTGAGATGAGGGTGCAAAAAGTCTGTGGCTTTTTTCTTAGGAAAGGATCTTGCACTCTCCCCTGGCTTGCTCTGAGAGAAGCTGCCTGCCACATGGGATATGTCTTATGGGCAGGAACAGAAAGGGGCCTTCAACCAACAGCCCGCCAATGACAAGAGTCAGCTTGGAGGCCGCTCCTTCCTAGGCCGCGTGAATCCAGGCATAGTTGACTGTCTGCCCGCAATTTCGGGAGCAACTCTGAGCCAGATGTGCCCAGGTTCCTGACGCACAGCAACTGTGTGTCACTGAATAAACGTTCACTGTTTTAAACCTCTAAGTGGGGAACAGATTACACAATGAATAATAAACAATGAATCCTCTCATTTATAACATAAAAATGAATTTCAGTTAAGAGGATAATCAGTTGGTTAATTTGGTTAACCAAATAGTTAAATTAGCCCTGTATTGCCAACATCAGAACTCACCAGTCTTGCGGGGTGTATGCTTGGCTGAGGAGCCAAAGGGCGGGAGATGCGCGTGAAGCTCCCCTCTGGGGATTACCGCCGACCGAAAATCTGACGTATCCCTGCCAACCCAGGAGGAGCTAAACGGCAACGCAGGGGGCGTGGTTTGGCCTGGCTACTGCACCTGTGCTTGCGCCTGCGCCTGCGTGGCCTCATGGGGCTGTGGAGGCCACAGAGATGAGAGGCGCTTTCCTGAGTTTGGAGGTCCCTGTGGCTGCAGAAGGGTCACCCATCGCCTCACCACAAGGTACTTTTGTGGGGAACCTGGTGCTAACTTCATTTGCAGTGCACTTACTTTTGTGAGTTTTATGATTGGAACATGGGGCCAATGAGGTCCAAATTTTGGACTCATTTATGAACCCGCGTTGTCGTGTTAGCTTGGCTTGTAAATTTTGTCCTTCGTTCCAAGGGAATTCCCACATTTAACTGACTGTGGAACGCTTTCTTAAACAGAATCTCGTGAGACTACTGCTCTTAAGGAACACACTTTGGGAAACATTGATAAGGCGTTTCCTGTTAATGGGTTTATGGATTGTTGGCAGTTTTTAGCCATTGTAAATAACTTCTTTGGGAACATCTTGAATTGTTTCCTACAGCACATCCCCAAGAGAGGAATGGCTGAGTGAAATAACATGGTAGGAAATTTTGATAGAAATTCTCAAATTACTCTTCAGGAATATTACACCTGTTGGGCTGGCAGGAAGGGCTACTAAAGATGGCGAAAGTTCCCTCCACAAGACCTGAGCTCGGACAGGAGAACAAAGGCCCAAGCAGGAATCTGAGACCCCCGCCCCGGGCTCCCGTGGACCAATGGGATCCCGATGAGCAGGCGGGATATCCAAATAAGGGAAACTTCCAAAAGACCCCTGAGCTTCCTCCGAGACCCCTTAAAAGCCCCCTCCTCCCTGCCTTGGGGGCGACTTCCGCCACTCTGCTTTCCAGAGTGGCGGAACCTCGCCCGAGGGTGCCCACCTCCTCCGGGCGCAACTTTCCTGGCTCCCCTTCTCCTGAGCCCTGAAACTTCACCGGAGAGCGTTTTTAATAAATCTTGCCTTGCACCCACTTTGCCTGGTGTTGTGTTTATCTCGCCGGAAAAAACTTTACATTTGGTGCCGAAACCCGGGAAGGAGATTGAGCCCCCACACAGTGGGGAGGCTCTCTCCTTTCCCTGGCCGAACTGGACCTGCCTTTCCGAATGCCACTTCCGAAGCTGTGGTGAGTTTCCCCGATTCCGCACCTCCTTCCGGAAAGCCCTGCCCTAATCGCGGCTGCGTCAGGGTGGACCCCGCCGGTCACCAGGTGACCTCCGTGACTCCGAGAGGCTGGGAGACGTCCTAACCTCTACGGCAGTCGACACTGTTTTTCCGCAACCCAGTGGTGGACGAGGGGACGCCTTCCTCCAGCCCTTGGGTTGCCCGGCAACGAATCGTGGGGACCTCCCAATCCAAATTCGACCCTAAAACATCCCGGGGGTGTTTTAGGCCTGCTGGCCAATCTTAAAACCCTGGAACTGGACCAGGACCTGCGAAAACGATGTTACTGTACTGTCGCTTGGCCACAATACCGATTAGACAATCAGTCCCAATGGCCTTCGGAAGGCATGTTTAACTATCAGATTTTCATGGACCTAAATAACCTCGGCAGGCACCAAGGCAGATGGGCCAAGGTCCCTTATGTCCAGCTTTCTGGACTCTGCACTCTCGCCCCTTCCTCTGCTCTCACTGCTCCACCTCTCAGGTCCTCTTGGCCCGCTCCCCTCCCCGTCCCCTGCCACCCACTGCTCCCAAAGACTCGGACCTCTCCTCCCCATCTCCTCTCTCTGAACCCCCGGAGAGCTTCACCCATCCACTGACAAGAGGGCCTCTGGTTCCTCCTCCTCCTCCTCTTTACCGCGATCCTTCACCCCAAGGTCCCTTAAATTCAGGATTTCTGAACCGGCGCTCTCGTCTACCCCTCCTTCTCCCCCTCCCCACTCCTATCCGAACTCCTGACAAATTTATCCGCAGTAAACCGGAAACTCCAATCAAAGTTTACTGAAGGTCAAGTAGGCTCTTGTTATTTGTTAAAATCTGCTAGCAAAGAGATGGCTAGAACTGCTGGTTAATTGTGTGTCTCGGAGTTTTAATGGGTCATTCTTAAGGTAGCATTCAAAGTCTTTGGTAACCGTTAACCGAATGGGATAAAATACCAGAGCGCTGGTCCCAGAACTAGGTTTACGCTTTTGAAATCTGTTGGTAAACACCTTTTGTGCTTAATTGAATTCTGTTGTAACAGCCGCAGGGCTACTGTTTGAGCTAGATCCTTTCGTAAAGAATGGAAGGGGAGACTGATCACCTCCGATTAGCCAGGGATACCCAAAGGGGAGGGTGTCCAATCTGTTTGAATCTGAAGAGTGCCTGACTGCGTGAATGTGTCTGTGTGGCTCCAGCAGCACTAGGGCTCGAAAGCCCCCCGCTGAGTTAGTCTGCCCCCCAAGGGAGGTTGCTGGAGTTGAGGAAGTTTGAGTTCATGCGCCCTTCTCTCTACAGGACCTTTCCCAAATTGAGAAACGTTTGGGCTCCTTTTCGGCCAGTTCTGATAACTATATTAAAGAATTCCAGTATCTGGCCCAAGCCTATGACCTCACCTGGCATGATTTACATGTCCAGACCACCACCCTCACCATAGAGGAGAGGGAACGCATCCAGGCTGCTGCCCGGGAGCACGCGGATCAGGTCCAGCTCACTGATGCTGGAGCCCGGGCGGTCCCAGCTGTAGAACCAGGTTGGGATTATCAGGATGGCCAAGATGGCCACTGGTGCCGTGACCGCATGGTCCAGTGTCTCATAGCAGGCATGTGGCCAACCTCTAATAAGGCCGTTAATTACGACAAGATTAGGGATATTGTCCAGGCCCCTACGACAACCCCACCATATTTCTTAACCAGTTGACCTAACCTTTAACCCAGTACACTCGCTTGGACCCTGCCTCTCCTGCGGGGGCCACGGTACTGGCTACTTATTTTATCTCTCAATCGGCACCGGATATACAGAGAAAGTTAAAGAAGGCTGAGGAGGACCCTCAGACCCCCATTTCTGACTTGGTGAAAATGGCATTTAAGGTTTTTAATTCCCGTGAGGAGGTGGCTGAGCTTAAATGACAAGCCATATTCCAGCAAAAGGTTCAGTTGCAGACCCAAGCCTTGGTAGCAGCCCTGCGGCCGGCCGGCTCCGGGAGCCAGCAGAGAGGGGAAACCCATCGCACCCCGCCGGGGGGCCTGTTTCAAATGCAGGGCCGAGGGACATTGGGCTCGCCAGTGCCCCAATCCAAAGCTGCCAACTCGGCCTTGCCCTCAATGCCATTTGATGGGCCACTGGAAATCCGACTGCCCTAACCTCGGGGTATCTTCGGCGCCTCAATGTGGGGGACCCCCCGAGACAGTAAGTCTGGCCTTTCAACTGCTTGGATTGGAGGACGACTGACGAAGCCCAGACTCAGCCACCCCTCTCACCCAGGCCGAGCCCAGGGTTATGCTCCAGGTAATGGGTAAGTCCATCTCTTTTTTGCTGGACACAAGGGCTACCTACTCTGTTCTGCCTTCCTACTCGGGACTTACTCGAACCTCACCAATTACTGTTATGGGGATCGATGGGACCTCCTCCAATCCTAGGGTGACCCTTCCCCTTACCTGTAGCCTGGATGGGTTTCCCTTCCCCCACTCGTTCCTATGATTCCTTCCTGCCTGGTCCCTCTACTGGGTAGGGACATTCTCCAGAAACTGAGGGCAACTATCTGCCTCTCCCCTTCCTCCCCTCTATCCACCTCAACCCGTCTCATCCTACACCTCTCCACTCCCTCGACCCCCGCTCCAGATGACCTACCTACTGTAGACCCTCAGCTGTGGGACACCTCGGAACCCATCATTGCTTCCCACCTTACCCCGGTTAAAGTACAGCTTAAGGATAACTCTAAGTTTCCCTCAAGCTCAGTTCCCTATTTCCTTAGCCCACCGCCAGGGCCTGAAACTATCATAGAACGGCTTTAACGTCAGGGACTCCTGATCCCCATCATTTCCCCCGTAACACCCCATCCTCCCAGTACGCAGGCCCTCAGGGGCTTATCGACTGGTACAAGACCTTAGGCTTATCAACGAGGTCGTGGTCCCCCTCCACCCAGTCGTTCCTAACCCTACTGTCTCGCATTCCCCCAAACACCTCTCACTTTACTGTACTGGAGCTAAAGGACGCTTTTTTCACCGTCCCCTTGCACCCTGATTCCTATTTTCTTTTTGCCTTCACCTGGGAGGATCCTGACACGCATGCTTCTGGACAATTAACTTGGACTGTTCTACCCCAGGGGTTCAGGGACAGCCCTCACATTTTCGGCCAGGCCTACAGACTTAACAGCAGTGCGTCCTTAAGGCCAGTACTCTACTACATATGTGGATGACCTCCTCCTCTGTAGCCCCTCCCTCTCGGTCTCCCAAGACGACACCTCCACCCTACTTAGCTTTCTGGGGGCCAAGGGATATCAAGTACCCCCCTCTAAGGCCCTCAACATGACCTTAGGGCAGCCCATCACGGTCTACTCTCCTGCTGACTCACAGAGCTCCTTAGCCGATCCCTGGCCCATCTGACTCCTCGTCTCCAGCTATTCCATCTGCTATTCCTAGAGAACCCACATCTCTCTCTCTCTACCTCTCCCCGCTTAAACCCTACAACTTTACTGCCTATACCCTTGCCAGATAAGGGGTGGATCTACATCCAGGACAGGATTGCCCTGCCAGGCAATCTGGTGCACACCTTGATTACTGACATCCACCAATCCCTCCATAGTGGCCCATAGGCTCTCCACTAATTTCTTCAGCCATTGTTCTATCATCCTTCCTTATCTAAGGTAATCGAAGTTGTCCACAGGGCTTGCAAAACCTGTTCTGCCGTGAATTCACAAGGAGGAATCCAGGGCCTAACCAACAGCTCCGAGGTCATCAGCCGGGGGAAGACTGACACCTGGACTTCACTCCCATGCCTCGCCATAAAATACATTCACAGGCTGGATCGAAGCATACCTCATGGCCCGGGAAACAGCAGACATAGTGGCTACAATACTCATCGAGCGCATCATCCTGAGGTTCGGATTGCCCCGGACCCTCCAGTCAGACAACGGACCTGCCTTCATCTCCAGTGTAACCCAACAGGTAGCTGAGAGCCTCAACCTGGAAACTTCACATCCCATACCACCCACAGTCATCGGTAAGGTAGAAAAGGCCAACAGGCTGCTCAAAGCCCAACTCACCAAATCTACCCTAGAAACCCATCTTTCCTGGCCTACACTTTTGCCTATGGCTCTCACCAGACTCCTGGCTACGCCCCCCACAGGTCTTCAGGCTTAAGCCCATTTGAATTACTATACGGCCGGCCCTTTCTTAGAAATCACAGCCCTCCAGCCATTTCCCCGCCTCTTTTATCCTATCTACCTTACCTCACTCTATGTCTTAGGGATACCCCTCCCTATTGACTGGCCACTCCCTAACTTCAGGGCCACAAATAATACGGTCCATATGGGCCCCATCGGGGGAAACATACATATTATTAATGTGTCCTCCCTTACCACCGCAGCTGCCATATCACTAATTCCTCCCTCCTGTACTGTACTCCCTCGGGAATATTTCTCTTGTACCCTCCGGGAATCTATCGCTGCCTGACCACTAATGACTCCCTGGGCTGTATATTCATTCTACTATCTCCTACCACCATCTACTCTGAATCCCAGCTGCTGTCCATCCTATTTCCCCAACACCATGGAGGAAGGGCTGCCCACCTCCCATTCATAACAGGGGCAGGAATAGCCACAGGGGTGGCAACTGGAACAGCGGGGATAGGAACCTCCATAGACTTTTTTCTTACAAACTCTCCCAAGCCCTGAATGATGACACGGAACGGGTTGCTGACTCCCTCACAGCCCTACAGATGCAAGTCACCAGCCTGGCAGCCTTAGCTCTACAGAACCGACGGGCCTTAGACCTTCTGACCGCCGAAAAAGGGGGGACCTGCCTATTATTAAATGAAGAATGTTGTTACTTTGTTAACCAATCATATAGTTACCTCCAGGATCAAAGAACTCAGGGATTGGATCCAAGCACAGTGGCGAGACACATCCTCCTGGGGCCTGGACCCCTACAACTGGGTAACCTGGCTGCTCCCTCTGGCGGGACCTGTAAGCATAATCCTCCTCCTAATCTCAGTTGCTCCCTGTCTTTTCCGGTACTTGCAGGGTCGCCTACAAGAACTTGCCTGAGTATCTGTCAATCAACTCCTCCTCCAGCCCTACTCTCGCCTGCCCACTTTCGACTACCCCCATGACGACGCCCCCTGTCAGCAGGAAGTAGCCAGAACCCAGTCGACGCCCCTGACAACATTATATTAAGCAAAAGGTCGGAATGTTGGGCTGGCAGGAAGGGCTACTAAAGATGGCGAAAGTTCCCTCCACAAGACCTGAGCTCGGACAGGAGAACAAAGGCCCAAGCAGGAATCTGAGACCCCCGCCCCGGGCTCCCGTGGACCAATGGGATCCCGATGAGCAGGCGGGATATCCAAATAAGGGAAACTTCCAAAAGACCCCTGAGCTTCCTCCGAGACCCCTTAAAAGCCCCCTCCTCCCTGCCTTGGGGGCGACTTCCGCCACTCTGCTTTCCAGAGTGGCGGAACCTCGCCCGAGGGTGCCCACCTCCTCCGGGCGCAACTTTCCTGGCTCCCCTTCTCCTGAGCCCTGAAACTTCACCGGAGAGCGTTTTTAATAAATCTTGCCTTGCACCCACTTTGCCTGGTGTTGTGTTTATCTCGCCGGAAAAAACTTTACAACACCTTATTGTGTTTTCCCTAAACTCTGTCATTGGAAATTGCTATAGTAAATATTTGTCAATTTAGTAGGTAAAAAATTATGTATGTGTTTTAAAGTACACCTAGTTTATTTGATTATTAATATAGTTAAACATTTAAAACTTTGGTGAGTTGCTTATATTTGTACTTTCCCTTCTTTTTTTGTCATTATTTTTGGAAGTTTTAAGTATAATTTCGTGTAAATATAAGTGCTTTGAAGGCAGGTCACTGAGTAAGTGGTTAGAATTGTGATAAAGGACAGAGGTTGGAGGCATATTAATTTAGATAGCTTGGTTGAAGACCACTCAGAGAAGGTGACATTTGTTTGTCTGAAACATCTTTTATTTGCTTTTGTACAAAACATTGTCCAGATTCAGCTTCACCCTTCCCATTGAGCTCTTCAGCGGATTGTTCTGTATGAACAACATTAAAAACTTCCCCTGGCTTCCCCTTGACCAAAGTAAATGGGGAACCCAGCAAGAGGCCAGAGGGAGGAAGGGGAGAAATCAGGGTATCTATTTCCCTAAACCTCTTGCCTCTTCCCCCAGTAGTTATCCCAGCCTGATGAAGGTCATTGCCTGTGTCAAGGCAACTTTCTCTTCTTGAACCTTTCTTGATTCAAGTAATAGCTCTATCTCATCATCCCCACCCCCAGCTCTAGCAACGTAAAGCTTCATCTCTTGTAGTTTACCTAACCCCAAGCACACCTTTATAAGTAGTCTTTGCAAATAACACAATCTTTAAATTATTGTAGTGTGCCATCTATTTCCTTTTGAGACCTACCCATATCCTTTCTGCTAAGCCAGTTTGCCCATCTTCCTGCTGCTGTGAATGTTTGCTGCTAATGGCTTACAACTGTGCACTTCAGAAAATTGCCCTTGGGCTCAGGGAGCCTCCTTACTCAGAAATGCCCCAGAAGTTCAGCTCTCCCATCCTGGGGGCAGCCTGCAGCCCTTGACTGACTGACTGATGTAAAGGGGCAGGATACAAAAGTCTAAACTCAGCCTTGGTGACTAGAAAAAAACAACAGAAGGTGATGAGTCATACCAGATACTGGGCAGTAATATGAATCTGTATTATTTAAAACCTTGAGGTACTTGCCTGGGTAGACAAATAGAATAACACAGAATAGACTAAAATCAAACCAGGGTATATTTGGGAGTTTTATATATGAGAGAGGTGATAAAATCAGTAGGAAAAGGTTGAACTATTTAAGAAATAATTCCGAGAATATTGGCTGTGATACAGTACAAGATAAATTAAGATTTCCATATCATCTCATTCACAAAAATACATTTCAGATAGGTTAAAATTCTAAATTCCAAAAGCGAAACTATAAAGCCAAAACATGGGAGAATTTCTTTATGCTATTAGTATTATTAAGTTATTATTATTATCAAATAATAATATTATATTATTAAATATATTAAATTAAATATTATATTATTAAATATATTATTATTATTAAATTATTAAATTATGCTGTTAGTATTTTTAAATGCAAAAAGTAAAAAGGAATATCTTGATAACTTTCCTACATTAAAACAGAAAACTTCTGTGTGATAAAAGGTGACAAAAATGAAAATACAAGTCATAGAGAAAACAGCTACAATTCATATTACCAGTGAAATATCTGTCCAGAATATATAAAATGCTATGAGAAATTGAAAATCTCAAAAAGAAATATTGTCAAAAGATATAATAATAAATTCGTAGAGGAAAACAGATGTCCAGTAAATATATGCGAAGATGTCCAACTTCCTTTGTAATTAGGAAATGTGAATTAAAACAAAGGTACAACATTTTATATTTTAAAATTTATTAATTTTGATAATATTAACTGTTAGTGATGACATGGAGAAATATGAACTCTAACACACAGCTGGAGGGAGAGAAAATGGATCTAATCACTTTGGAAAGGCAATTTGGAAGTAGCAAGTAAAATCCGACAGTGTGTATACTCTGTAACTCAATGATTCTATTTCTGGAGCCTGCTTATCCAGGAGAAACTCATGCAAGGAAGCATGTACAAAGACTTTTATTTCTGAATTATTTGTTTATTTTACAAGGCTAAGACGACCTAACTTTCTGACAATAGGGCAATGGAAAAATACATGGTAGTTTGACACAGTGAAGTTGGGTTATGGACATTGGGGAGGGCGCTGTGGTGAGTGCTGTGAAATATTAAGCATGAGGATTCACAGACCTGTACCTCTGGGGCAAATAATACATTATATGGTAATAAAAATAATTAATAAAAAAGGATGAAAATGAATGAACTAGATTTGAATGTGAAATTTCAATATGAAAAAGTCTTAAAAACATAATATTGGAGGTTTAAAAAAAGGTTGAGTATAGATATAGTACAAACATTTAGGACGTTTACTCAAAGGAAGAACAAAGTGTGTATGAGTTTGTTAACATTTATTTTAGGCAGGGGTTATTTCTGGATAGAAGGTGGGATCATACTTGTATTTGCAGCGGTTTGGGGGTTTTTTTGACAATAAAGATAATCTAAAGAGAATAGTTAAATAAAAGCAAAATATTAATAGAGATTTAATCTTAGTAACAAGTATATCAATATCTCATACATTTCCTATAATTTTTTATTTGGCATAAATATAATAAAACAATGTAAAAAAACCACGTTAAAAATATATAGAAAAAATTAAAATGAACAATGAAAATCATACATCTTTAAACAATACCTAAATTATTTGTGTTAACATGGCTCTAAAACACTAGTTAAAAATTTGTTAATGAGGAAGATACTTGATGTAAAGAATTAATAAATACGGGTTTGATCTTTAAAAAAGTCAGAGCCTTTTGCCTCATGTAAGATATCCACATGTTGCTTTCATACTACAGAACTCCCCATGGGAGAAGTTGTTTTCAATTCCAGAAACCAAAACGTTAAAACAAGAACATTATTTCAAAAGGTAAGAGAACACTGAAAACAATATTTTGTAATTAATGTTTTTGCTTTAATGTTCTGGTTTCTGGGATTTAAAAAGCTTCTCCATTAAACTATACATAAAAAGGGTGCTTGGGTGGCTCAGTGCGTTAGGCCTCTGCTTTCGGCTCAGGTCATGATCTCAGGGTCCTGGAGTCCTCAGGTCATTGGGCTCTTTGCTCAGCAGGGAGCCTGCTTCTCCCCTTCCCCCTCTGCCTGCCTCTGCCTACTTGTGGTCTCTCTCTCTGTCAAATATATAAATAAAATCTTTAAAAAAAACTATACATAAAAAAATAATTTAAAATATATCATCTAGCATTCTAGCTAGTAATTTACTATCAGTTAACTATTATAAATATAATATTTATTGTTAAACATTAATAGATGATAAATAATTATAAAATAATAATTTGAAATAACATGCATTAAAGAATTTAAAATGTATTATCTGGTATTTTTAGCTATATATGTAGGTATTTTACGATATCTAGTCTGCTAGAAACAGAAGCTGGAGGCGGTATATATGCAGATACTTGAATGTGATAAAGAAGCAATCTATGCAAAAATTAGTTCCAGAGAGAAAACAAAGTTCTGGGACAGGGATAGTTTATAGAGTGTTCAAGAATTGTCAGTGCAAGGGTGCCTGAGTGACTAATTCATTAAGCATCAGACTCTTGATCTCAGCTCAGATCTTGATCTCAGGGTGGTGAGTTCAAGCCCCATGTTGGGCTCCACACCCTCTAGAGCCTACTTAAGAAAAAAAAAAAAAAAGAAAAAGAAAGAAAGAAAGAACTGTCAGTATAGCAAGTGTAACTAGCATGATGTAGCAAGGGGGGAGAATAATTGGAGACAATGTCAGAGACGAAATAAGGCCAAAATAGATCCTGTTGGAGTTGTGTAGGGCATATTAAGAATCTTGGATTATTCAGATTTTGGTGGGAAACCATAAAATAGTTTGATTAGAGGAATGATGTGATATGATTACGTTTTTTAGAGGTTACTCTCTTTGTTCTATGGAATATAGTAAGGGGGTCAGCTGGCTTTTGAAGTAGTCCAGGTGGGAGATGATGATGACTATATGGATTATCATCTCTGTTCCCAAAATCAACAAAAGCACTGAATACTCTGGCACATGGGTATTATTAGCATGTCTTTTCTTACCAGCATCATTCCTCCCCTTATTTCTTCAGCTGCTGTGAGGCAGGGCACTTGGAAGAAGAATTCATTAATGGGATTTTTTAATGCCATAATTTTACTTCTGCAAACTCTGCTTCCATTAATTACTTTCAACATGGTATGTTTTAGTAAATTCCACAGTTAGTCTTCTTGGCTAAGGTAATTTCTCATCTAGTTCCACAAATTACCTGGAATATTTTATTGAATTAAATAGAGTATCTGGGTGGAAAGGCTGTTTATGGGCAGGGCATCATTTATTGCACATAAGTACCATTATTCATCATTATGCTCATTATAGTACAAAGGCTTTATCTGCTTTTGACATCTTGCCCTTTAAAGCAACCCAATTTTGGCTGCATGTGGAGGTTTAAGATGAAGTACAGCCCATTTTTCTAATGATGGTGCTATAGAAGCTAATGGCAGCATAAACCACTCTAGACAACTAAGAACAACTTGAGTAGTACTTTTAAATACTTTTAGAGGAAAATCTGAAAATCTATCAAGAAGGAAAAATGGAAGTTTACTTTATAATCAAAGAGCTTTTGATTCTTGTTATTACCATCATGGATAGGGAAAAAAGGAAACACACCTTAATATGAATCGAATTTATGTGCATGTGCCTGCATGGGTAATACTCTCTACAGAGACCTTGATTAGGAGAGAGCATGCATTATGAGGAATCAGAAGTTGAGTTCAAGTGTGAGTCAAGTTCTGATCTGGCAATTTGGTGAGTGACCTTAGGCAAATCAGTTTGTTTCCTGGGCTGCTTGCTCTAATATTCCACAGTTGTATAATCTCTCTTTGTATGAAGAAGGGGTGATCAATACCCATTTGACAGGTGTCTCATTTGTGGATAACTACTTGACAACTGTGATATTTGCCTTTGTAAGTATGATTTCCCAGAGGCATTGACCTCAAAATTTTCTGTCTGCTGCTCATGATGTATCATAGGCTTAACAATATTTTTCCACGATGAAGATAGTGCTGATAATGAAGTTGGAAGTCCATACATTTGAATGTTGTATTTTTAATCTTTTAATCTCTTTTATTACGAACCCTTCTAAGAATGTCTTAAGAAATATCACTATAGGAACATAACCACCCCTTATACTCACTTTTTTAAAAATTGTGATATATTGGTGGTATATTTTATTGATGATCTATTTCCTGTGGGATATGTCTCCCTAAAGAAAGTACAGGGTGAAAATGAACTATTAGGTATTTAGCTTCTTAACTTAGGTACTGCTTTAAATGTTCTATTTGTGCTTTAGAAATTTTCTATTTGTGCTTTAAGTTTCTGATATCACTTACCTAGGAGTGATAAGAGGCAAGAAAATGTGAGTACTGGAAGGCGTGGGTAAAGGAGAGGATAATAATGGGTTTCAGAGTTTAGGTCAGGGTGGTCGGAAGAAAAATAAAAGTGGAAGTATGAGGGTGGAAGAGAGGGGAGGATTTATTCTATTTACCCAAAAGCTGTGTTGGTAATACATACCTTATAACAAGTCATTCATTCATTAATTTGTTGAATAGTTGTTAAATAATGTTATGCAAGGGGTGTGGGAATCAAATACAAATAGAATATCATCAAATAGTGAGAAGAGATCATAGTTTACAGAAGAGATGCAAAACAGTTCTTTGGATGTCTGGAGAGATAAGAAAGTGCTTTGTTATTCTTGAGCAGGTCAGGGAGATCTCTAGAAAAGAGGTCTTGAAGGATGGTGGAAGTTTTTCACTCTGGCAAATATTTAATGAATGTTTATATTGAGGCAGGATTTCTTCTTGCTGCTGGAGATATGGAATTAAACAACATGAAGTCCTTGCTCTTGAGGAACCTTCATTCTGGAAGGAAAAGACAGAAGATTAGTATTCAGTGTTACAGAGAAAAATAAAGCAGAATAACAAGAGTTGAAAATAATGGGTAGTTCTATTTTATATAGGGTATATGCAGGAACGGATTCATTAAGAAGATGACTTGAGCAGAACCATGATGGAAGAGGGTGCAAGTGATGAGGATATCTGGGGTGAGCATAGCAGTTGGGGAGATAAGCATGCTAGACATGTTTTAAGTACATTAAGGAGGCCAGTGTGGCTACAATAAAACAAGCATG
The DNA here is from genome assembly GCF_030435805.1 of Mustela lutreola. Taxonomy (NCBI): domain Eukaryota; kingdom Metazoa; phylum Chordata; class Mammalia; order Carnivora; family Mustelidae; genus Mustela; species Mustela lutreola. The sequence goes on from NC_081296.1 coordinate 91,937,257, forward strand.
AGAGAGAGCAGTAGAGTATGAGATCATAGAAATACCAAGGGGGCCATATTATGGAGGATCATGTAGCCTATCTCAGAACTTTGGATTTTACTCTAAATAAGGTGAGAAATCACTGGAAAGTTTTAAGTTGAGCAATATGATGATTACACTGTTGGCTAAAGAACAGATCTTGTGTGAATTGGAGAGGGGGCAAGTAATGGTAGAAGCAGGGAGGCTTGTTAGTGGGTTATCATGACAACCCAGTTGAAGAGTGGTGGTGGTTCAGATCTGAGTGGTAACAGCAAACATAATGAGAAATAGTTGGATTTTGGATATATTTTAAAATTAGAACCCAGGGGATTCACTCTTGAATTGGGTATAAGAGTAAGAAAAAGAGAGTAGTCAAGGATGACTCCAAAGTTTCTGACATGGAGTAACTGCAAGGTTGACAACTAATCTTAGATGACATGGAGCAACTGATATGGTGAAAGCTGCAGAAAAGCACAGGTGTAATGGGGGAATATGGAAATTAATATTATGTCTTAATATTTTAAATTTTAAGTGTTTATTTATTAGACATCCAGGTGGAGATGTTGAGTAGTTTGTTGGCCATATGAGCCTGGAGTTCAAGGGACGAATTGGATCTAAGGAAATGAATTTGAGAGTTGCTTATGCAGAAATGGCATTAAAGTCCTGGACTAGATGAGATCTAGGAAGTAAGTGAAGATAGAGGAGAAGTTTTAGTATGAACCCTGGATTACTCTGACATCTAGCTCCCTGGATGATGAGGGAGACATAGTAGCCCAAGAAGGAGCAGCAGTTGGTTTAGACATACGAAGAATGAATGATGTCCCAAAAGCCAGGTGAAGAAAGTATTTCAAGAAGAGGGGAGGGACGCCTGGGTGGCTCAGTGGGTTAAGGCCTCTGCCTTTGGCTCAGGTCATAGTCCCGGGGTCCTGGGATCAAGCCCCACATCAGGCTCTCTGCTCAGCAGGGAGCCTGCTTCCTCCTCTCTCTCTGCCTGCCTCTCTGCCTACTTGTGATCTCTATCTGTCAAATAATAAATAAAATCTTAAAAAAAAAAAAAAAAACAAGAGGAGGGGAATTTGCAACGTCAAATACTGCAGATTGGTCTAGCAACATGAGCATTTAGGATTGTCCATTGGATTGTTGACCTTTATGAGAGTAGTTTTAGTGAAGTTATGGGGACAAAAGCCAATCTGGAATAGGTTCAAGAGAGAGTAGGAAATGTTTGTAGCCATCATGTCAATGGCCATGAATTTGAGATCAATAAATTCCAACTCCAGCTCTTGGACAAAGGTAGTTTCCTGTAGAATCACTTTGGAGACTGGAAAGCCCTTCACCCACCTCCCTTCTGGTAACCCATCCCCTCACCACCTCCCTTTTGGTAACCATTAGTATGGTGGAAGAGTCTGTTTCTTGATTTCTCTCTCTCTCTCTTTCTCTTTGCTTATTTGTTTTGTTTCTTAAATTCCACATATGAGTGAAATCATATGTGGTATTTGCCTTTCTCTGACTTATTTCCCTTAGCATTATGCTCTGTATCTCCATGTCAGTATAAATGGCAAGACTTCATTCTTTTTTACAACTGAATAATATTCCACTATATATATACACACACCACATTTTCTTTATCCACTTACCAATCAGTGGACACTTGAGCTTCTTCCATAATTTGGTTGCTGTAAGTATATGAGAGCTTGTATTGCTATGAATTAGTGTTTTTGTATTCTTTGGGTAAATTCCCAATAGTGAAATTGCTGGATCATAGGGTAGTTCTATTTTTAACTTTTTGAGGAACCTCCATACTGTTTTCCACAGTTACTGCACCAGTTTGCATTCCCTTCAACAGTGCACAAGGGCTCCTTTTCTCCACATCCTCACCAACACCTGTTGTTACTTGTGTTCTTGATTGTAGCCATTCTGATAGGTCTGAGGTAATATCTCATTATAGTTTTGATTGCATTTCCCTGATGATGCATGATATTGAGTATCTTTTTCTTTGTCTCTTGGCCACGTGGATGTCTTCTTTGGAGAAACATCTGTTCTTGTTTTCTGCCCATTTTTAATTGGACTTTTGTTTATTTCCATTGCTGTGCAGAAGCTGTTTACGTTAACAAAGTCCAAATAGTTTATTTTTGTCTTCGTTTTCCTTGTTTCAGACTTATCTAGAAAAAAGTTGCTACAGCTGATGTCTGAGAAGTTACTGCCTTTGCTCTCTTCTAGGATTTTTCTGCTTTTAGGTCTCACATTTAGGTCTTTAATCCATTTTGAGTTTATTTTTGTTTATGTTATAAGAAAGTGGTTCAGTTTCATTCCTATGGATGTAGCTGTCTAGTTTTCCCAACACCATTTGTTGAAGAGACCATCTTTTCCCCATTAGATATTCTTTTCTGCTTTGTTGAAGGTTAATTGTGGGTTCATTTCTGGGTTTTCTCTTCTGCTCTATTGATCTATGTGTCTGTTTTTGGGCCAGTGCTATACTGTTTTGATTACTACAGCTATGTACTATAGTATGAAATAAAAAACTGTGATGTCTCCAGCTTTGCTTTGCTTTTCTAAGATTGCTTCTTTTGTGGTTCCATATAGATTTTAGGATTGTTTGTTCTAGCTCGTGAAAAATGCTGTTGGTATTTTGATAGAGTTTGCATTAAATGTGTGGATTGCTTTGGGTAGTATAGATATTTTAACAATATTTGTACTTTCAATCCATGAACATGGAATGTCTTTCCATTTCTTTGTGTCATCTTCAGTTTCTTTCATTAGCATTATATAATTTTCAGAGTACAGGTCTTTCCATCTCTTTGGTTAGGTTTATTCCTAGGTATTTTATTATTTTTCATGCAGTTGTAAGTTGGAATGTTTTCTTAATTTCTTTCTCTGCTGTTTAATTATTGGTGTATAGAAATGCAACAGATTTCTGTATTGATTTTGTATGCTACAACTTTATCGAATTCATTTATCAGTTCTAGCACTTTTTTGTTAGAGTCTTTTGCGTTTTCTGTAATAGTATCATGTCATCTGCAAATAGTGCTTCTTCCTTATTGATTTGGATTCCTTTTATTTCTTTTTGTTGTCTGTTTGCTGTGGCTAGGACTTTCAGTACTATGTTGAATAAAAGTGGTGAGCATGAATATTCTTGTCTTCTTCCTGATCTTCGGGGAAAGGCTCTTAGTTTTTTCCCCCATTAGAATGATGTTAGCTGTGGGTTTTTCATATATGACATTTATTACGTAGAGGTATGTTCCCTCTAAACCTACTTTGTTGAGGGTTTTTATCATGAATGGATGTTGTACTTTGTCAAGTGTTTTTCTTATTGAAATGATCCATGTTCTTACCTTTTATTGATAGGATGTATGATATTAATTGATTTGTGAACCACCCTTGCAACCGGGGATAAATCCCACTTGATTGTGGTGTGTTCTTTTTAACATATTTTTGGATTCAGTTTGCTAGTATTTTGTTAAGGATTTTTGCGTCTATATTCATCAGAGATATTGGCCTGTAGTCCTCTTATTTTGTGGTGTCTTTATCTGGTTTTGGTCTCATGGTGATGCTGGCCCCATAGAATGAATTTGGAAGATTTCCTTCCTCTTCTATTTTTTGGAATAGTTTGAGAAGAATAGGTATTAACTCTTCTTTAAATTTGGGAGAGTTTGCTTGGAAAACCATCTGGTCCTAGACTTTTGTCTATTGGAAGTTAATTTTGATTTACTGATTCAATTTCTTTGTTGGTAACCAGTGTTCATGTTCTCTATTTCTTCCTGTTTCAGTTTTGGGAGGTTATATGTTTCCAGGAATTTATCTATGTCTTCTAGGTTGTCCAATTTGTTGGCATATAATTTTTCCTATATTCTCTTACAGTTGTTTGTATTTCTGTGGTGTTGGTTGTTACTTCTCTCTCCTTTGTGATTTTGGGTTCTTTCTCTTTTTCTCTTGATGAGTCTGCCTAGAGGTTTATCAATTTTAGTGATTTTTTTTTTTCAAAGAACCATTTCCTGATTTTACTGATCTTTTCTATATTGGTTTTTTAGTTACTATATCATTTATTTCTGCTCTAATATTTATTATTTTCCTCCTTCTTCTGGTTTTAGGTTTTGTTTATTGTTCTTTTTCTTGCTCCTTTAGGTGAAAGGTTAAGTCATTTGAGATTATTCTTATTTCTTGAGGTAGGCCTGTATTGCTATAAACTTCCCCTTTGGAACTGCTTTTCCTGCGTCCCAGAGATTTTACACTGTTATGTTTTTATTTTCATTTGTTTTCATGTACTTTTTAAAATTTATTCTTTTATTTCTTTTTTGACCCATTCATTGTTTAGTAGCATGTTATTTAACCTCAATGTATTTGTGATTTTTCCAGATTTTTTTCTTGTGGTTGAGTTCTAGTTTCATAGCATTGTGGTCAGAAAGATGCATGGTATGACTTTGATCTTCTTTAATTTGCTGAGGCTTTTTTTTTTTTTTTTTAGACTTTAATTTTTTATTTTTTATAAACATATATTTTTATCCCCAGGGGTACAGGTCTGTGAATCACCAGGTGGCTTAATATGGGATCTGTTCTGGAGAATGTTTCACATACACTTGAAATAATGTGTATTCTTCTTTTTTAGGGTACAATGTTCTGAATGTATCTGTTTGATCCATCTGGTCCAATGTGTCATTCAAAGCCATTGTTCCTTGTTGATTTTTACGTTAGGTGATCTGTCCATTGAGGTAAATGGGGTGTTAAAATCTCCTACTGTTATTGTATTATTATTGACTAGTTTATGTTTGTTAATAGTTGCTTTATGTATTTGGGTGCTCCTATGTTGGGTGCATAAATATAAATATTTGTAATTGTTATTTTTTCTTGTTGGATGTCCCCTTTATTATTATATAGTGTCCTTCTTTGTCTCTTGTTACATCATTGTTTTAAAATCTAGTGTGTCTAGTATGACTACTGCTACTCCAGCTTTTTTTTGACATCTGCATGCATGATAGATGTATCTCTGTACCTTCACTTTGAATCTGCAGGTGTATTTAGGTCTAAAATGAGTCTCTTGTAGGTAGCATATAGATGGGTCTTGTCTTTTATCCACTCTATCACTCTGTGTATTTTGCTTGGAGCATCTAGTCCACTTAACATTCACAGTAATTATTGATAGATATGTATTTGTTGCCATTTTATTGTTGTTTCTGGAGATTTTCCCAGATCCTGTCTTATCTTTCTCTTTTTCATGGTTTGATGGTTTTCTTTAGTGGTATATTTGGATTTCTTTCTCTTTATTCTTTGCATATTTAGTAGTGGTTTTTGATTTGTGGTTACCATTAGTTTTTTTTTTTTTTAAGGTTTTTTATTTATTTGACCTGGAGAGAGAGCACAAGTAGGCAGAGCAGCAGGTAGAGCGAGAGGGAGAAGCAGGCTCCCCACTGAGCAGGGAGCCCAATGTGGGACTCAGTTGCCAGAACCTGGGATCATGACCTGAGCTGAAAGCAGCTGCTCAACCGACTGAGCCACCCAGGCGCCCTACCAGTAGGTTTATATAACAGTATATAGCAGTAGATATTAAGTTGATGGTAATTTAAGTTTGAACCTGTTCTTTACTCTTCTCCTTCCCACATTTTAGGTATATGGTGTCATATTTTACATCCTTTTATTTTGTGAGTTCCTTGACTGATTTTTTTTACAGAAATATTCATTATTCATTATTACTGTTTTTTTGTTACCTATCTTCATACTGTCACTTTTGGACTTTCCTTTCCATGTAAGGTGTCCTCTTTAAAATTTCTTGCATGGCTGATTTAGCAGTTATAAAGTCCTTTAGTTTTCATCTGGGAAACTCTTTATATCTTCTTCTATTCTAAATGATAATTTTCCTGGATCGAGTATTCTTGTCTACAGCTTTGTTGTTGTTGTTCAGTGTTTTGAATGCATCATGCTACTTTCTTCTGACTTGAAAAGTTTCTGCTGAAAAATCCCCTGAAAGCCTTATGGGGTTTTCCTTATATATTATTGTCTTCTTTTGTCTTGCTGCTCTAACATTTTTTTCTTTATCACTGTATTTTACCTTTTTAATTACAATATGTCTTGGTGTGGATCTGCTTTTGTTGATTTTGTTGGAGGTTCTCCATGCCTCCTGGATCTGGATATCTGTTTCCTTCCCCATATTAAGGAAGTTGTCTGCTATTATTTCTTCAAATAAATTTTCTTCCCCCTTTTCTTTCTCTTTTTCTGGGGCTCGTATAATATGAATGTTATTACATTTGATGAGGTCACTGAGTTCCCTAAGTTTGTTCTCATTTTGCATAATTATTTTTTCTTTCTTTTGTATAGCTTGAGTACTTTTCATTACTGTGTTTTCTAGGTCATTAGTTTGGAAGGTCTCCTTCTTCCAGCATGCTGTTCATTGCATCAGTTCATATTTGATTGGTTCTTGTCTACCTCTGTGTTAAAGGTCTCACTGATGTCTTCCACTGTTCTCTCAAGTCTAGTGAATATCCTTATGATCTTTGCTTTAAATACTCTGTCAGATGTTTTACTTATATCTGTTTCACTTAGCTCTCCAGCTGTGGCCTTCTCCTGTTCTTTCATTTGGGACAAATTTCTCTGTATTCTCATTTTGTCTAAGTCTCTGTGCCTGTTTTTCTGCATTAGGAAAGTCATCAGTATCTCCTGTTATTTTTTAAAAAATACTTATTTATTTTAGAGAGACTGTGTGTGGGAGGGGTAAAGGGAGAGGGAGAAAGACCCTTAAGTGGACTCTGCTCTGAGCTTGGAGCCTGACGGGGGACTCAGTCTCACAAACCTGAGATCATGACCTGAGCCAAAACCAAGAGTTGGAGCTTAACTCACTGAGTCACCCACGCGCCCCATTACCTGTTTTTGAGGCTAATGGCCTTACGAATAAGAGGTCCTGTAGAGCCCTTCTGTGTAGTGTCTCCTCTTCCCCAGGGCCTGGCACTTTCGGGAATGCCTCTAGTATGTGCCACATGTGCTCTCCTTTTGTTTTCTGGCTGCCTTATCTTTCGTGCTGGTTATTTGCAGAGTCTCTCCTTGCTTGTTGTGGGCGGTGTTTGGTTCTTGGTTTGAATGTGGCGTGTTTTAACCAGCCGTGCTCTGGTCTCCTTTTGAAATGAGACCTGTTGCCGTGCTTGGGAACTGAGGCTCCGCAAAACTCCCGGGAAGGGAGACACAGTGTTGTCAGGGATTTGGGCTTGTCTTCTTGGGGAGGGGCCTACCATGTTGGGACCAAGGCAAACGTGTCTGTGAACTGGGAGGTTCCACTGGAGCATGGGAGTTTGAGGTTCAGTGCAGGCAAGTTAGTAATTGTAGGTAGCCCTGTGCTTGTGCTGATGGTGCAGGGAGGGAAAAGGTGAGAAAATGGGGCCTGCTGGTTCCTTTGTTCCTGGAGGGAGATCCCTCCAGGAATGCTGCCTCTCTGGCACACACTTCAAGATGAGCAAATAACCTCCCCACTTTGTCCCTTAGATTTTCTCCAGATCACTATTTTCATGTTATGTCCATGGGCTCTTTGCTCTGCCTTCTCTTCAAAAGGATCCCCAGTATTTTCGGGCTCTTCTTAAGCCCAGTCTGCTGACTTTTAGAACTCCAGGCTTTAAATCCTGCTGTTTACAAGAACTCATGAAATTTGATCTCTCTAGCTTTCCTAGTCAATTACTATGGGGATTCATTTCCACCTGTGTGTTCTAGTCTATGTTTTACTGTTATCCATCACTGAAGTTTCCTTTCTACCACGGTGGCACTATCTGTTTCTCTACCAAATTGTGTCTCAATACTTCCTGTCTTCTTCAGTATGGCCTCTTTTCTGCTTTTAGTTGTGGAGTTTATTCTGCCAGTCTTAAGGTCAATTTCTGGGATATTTAGGATGATTTGATAGTTACCTAGTGTATTTGTGGGACAAGGTGAGACTAGGGTCCTCCTACTCTACTATTGTCTTCCTTAAAGAAAAATTTATTAAATGTTTCCTTGAGCAAAATTTTTGAAATGCTTTATGCAGAAATATATCAAAAGGATATTTGGCATACAGAATGAAGAGGTGGTTAATGGCAAAAGAACCATTAGAAAAACAGACTTAGAAATCTAATAGATGAAAAATTAGAAACCTTTTTTTTTAATGAAAGGAGAGAATTAGGCTCTGATTAAGGGATTGTATGTGACAGTAAATTGTGCTACAATATCTGCTTACCCACAAGGAGCTTGATGTCTAGTTCTGCTCTATTATGAAATATTACCTAATACTGGTACTTCTTCCCAAATGACTTTCAAGTATTTGACAGGATAGTTAGGGTAAAGCTTTATATTTTAAGACTTCCAGAATTATTATTAAAAATTTTTCCTTTAGATCTGTTTAGTACCTAAGAGGGTGTTATATTTTGTTTTGTTAATCCACATATGAGTATTCTACTTCCAGGGCTCATCTGCCCTGACCAAATAGGTAGGGGGATTCATGGTATAAAGTAAGAATGTCATAAAAATGTTTCCATTAGTAAGTGGATGCTTTATATCTTCTGTAAAATGGTAACTATGTCATAATGCTGGGAATATTTTTTAAGCATTAGCATTTGTTACATACAGATTTTATTGTTACAAAGAAAGATATGATTAAAAATAGCCACTCACTTTTCCCACTCTTAAATATATATGCTAGTTTATTTCTTTCTTTAAAAAAACTTTGGGGTAAATTGGAAGGGGAGGTGAATCATGAGAGACTATGGACTCTGAAAAATAATCTGAGGGGTTTGAAGTGGTTGGTGGGGGGGCGTGGGAGGTTGGGGTACCAGGTGGTGGGTATTATAGAGGGCACGGATTGCATGGAGCACTGGGTGTGGTGAAAAAATAATGAATACTGTTATGCTGAAAATAAATAAATTAATTAATAAAAAAAACTAAACACAAAGTATGAAGTGGAAAATATTCTGGCTTTTGACAAATAAGACTTCTTTCTTTTTTTTTCCTTTTTAATTTTATTCCAATTCATTTAATTAACATATAGTATATTATTAATTTCAGAGATAGAGTTCAGTGATTCATTGATTGTATGTAACACCCAGTGCTCATTACATCACATGCCCATCGCCCATTTTTCTCCATCTACCCCCTCCTCCAGCAATTCTCAGTTTGTTTCCTATGATAGATATGACTTGAATATTCAGGTTATGTCTGAATGCAAAACATTTTTCTAACAGAAGAACAATTTCCTTGTTTGTATCCAGTAGTATTTATAAAACAAAATATATGAATTCAATAATTTATCTAGTCTACCTCTTCCTAAAATAGAAAGCCAATTCATTTGCTGTTTGACAGAGAGAGAGAAACAGGAAGAGGGAGAGGAAATGGAGAGGAGAAGAGGAATGGAGTCAGATAGTATAGACATGTTCATCATGTTTAATGTTAGGAATTGTAATACATTACAGAAATGGTCACAGGTTCTTCCCATTCCTGTATATATGCCCCTTTGCAATGTTATCTTTCAGATCCTTCAACAAAAGTTGGAATCTACTCTACCTTAAAGTTTTGTTGTCCACATAACTTTATTTGGCCTGTTGGACTCTGACAAATGTGTTTACCCTCCTGCTACACTTCAAGGGTGTTTGCACTCTTGTTATACTTGAAGCTCTTAGATCACCCATATGCTGAAGGATGAGAGGCTGTGTTGAGGAGACCCAAGATGCCTCAGCCAATAATCCATCAGGATCTGGCCAACAGCCCAATAACCACCAGTTAGTTGTGTTACTGAAGCCATCCTTGAAAATCCAGCTAGGAGCTTACCTGCCATTTGATAAAAGAAGGAGAGATACATTGATGAAAGTGTTAAGCAATTAGAAATATATACTATTTATACCTTTCTTGCTAACTGTTCTTACTCAGAGGCCTGTAGCCAGAGGCATGGTGCCTAACTGGAATGGCCTGATCGTGAGCCCCACTTACATAAGGCTGGTAGCACCCATGTGGTTCAACCAAATGGCACAGAAGATCTGAAAACACAAGGCTCAGCAAGCCAAGGCGTGCCACATTGCTCTGATCCTTGTGTCTGGACCCATCCAGCCTTTAGTGAGGTGCCAAACTGCAAGCTGGCAGGGGCTTTAATTTTTAAGAGTTAAGTTTGGCTAGCACCCTCAAGAAGGTGGCATGGACCACTGAAACTGAACAGTTTTCATTGCTCACATGGGGTTGGTACATGTTCAAATTCTGACTGACTCAGATAGCTCTTTGGAGAATTCTAAACACTAAACATTAATTAATAATTTAAACATTAAGTTATGTTGATCTAGACAATATCTTCTAGAAAATAGAAGAGGAGGGAACACTTCCTAACTCATTTTATGAGGCTAGCATTACCTTAATACCAAAACCAGACAAAGACCTTATAAGGAAACAAAACTACAGACCAATAACTTTCATGAACTTAGAGATAAGCATTCTCAATAGACATGATGATGTACAGATCAAATTCTAAGGAATTACAAAAAAGCTACTAGAGCTAATGATTGTCTTTAGCAAAGTACAGAATACAAAGTCATTCTATAAAAATTGTATATGTCTGTAAATATATATATTGGCATATGTAATACATACATATATATGTGTGCATATGTGTGTGCATGCACCCTGCACACCCTGCAGTTTTCTTATTAAAATTTTTAAATTTTTATTTTATAAAAATATTTTATAATCTTTTATTTCATATTTTATATTTTTATATATAGTATTATATTATAAATATTATATTTTATTAAAATGTTTTATTTTGTAAAAAATTTTTACTTAATTTTATTTATTTAATAAAAATTTATTAAACTTTTAATTAAAACTTATTAATAATTTTATTAAAAATAAAATTTTAAAAAATATCATTTACAGGGACACCTGAGTGGCTCGGTGCGTTAAGCCTCTGTCTTCAGCTCAGGTCATGATCTCAGGGTCCTGGGATCAAGACCCGCATCAGGCTCTCTACTCAGCAGGAAGCCTGGTTCTCCTTCTCTCTCTCTGCCTGCCTCTCTGCCTACTTGTGATATCTCTCTGTCAAATAAATAAATAAAATCTTTAAAAAATATATCATTTACAAGAGCATCAAACAATATGAAAGACTTGGAAATAAATTTAACAAAATATGTGAAAGATCTGTACACAGAAAAGACACAGTGATTAAGACGTAAATAAAGATACCATTTTCTTCTTTTGGAAAAATCAGCATTTTTAAGATGTCAGTCTTTCTCAGATAGATTTATATTTCCAATGCAATTTTAACAAAAATTCCAGCAGTTTTTTTCTGTGCAAATTGGTAGACTGATTCTACAATTTATATGGAAATGTAAAGGTTCTAGAATAGCTAAAGGATTTTGAAAATTAAGATCAAAGTTGAAGGACTTACAATATCTGATTTCAAGACTTTCTTGATGAATCACTGAATTCTACTCCAGAAACAAATATTGCACTGTATGTTAACTAAAAGTTAAATTAAAGAGAAAGAAAAATACTTTCTTGAAGCTACTACCGGTAATCAAGACAAAGAGGAATTTGTATAAAGATAGAATATAGATTAAGGACAGAGTAGAGAGTTAGAAATTGGTCTGTTGCTGTTTGACAGAGGTGGCAAGGTAATTCAATTTGGTATAGGTCAGTTTTCTCAGTGAATGGGGCTGGAAACAGAATATACAGGTGGAGAAAAAATAGATCTTGACCTTTAACTCACTCCATATACAAAACTAACTAAAAATGGAGCTAAGCATTAGATCTGAAACAATAGACCTTCTAGAACAAAACATGTTTTGGGATAACCAAAGATTTCTTAAATTACAAAATATATATAAGAAGAAGAAATTGATAATTCAATCTTCAATAAATTTTCAAAATTTTTTACCAATAATGTTAAGGAAAAGAAAAGACAAACCACAGAGTGTCAGGCTATTGGCTGTGCATGTAACTAACAGAGGTCTTTTATTCAAAATGTATAAAAACTGTATCACTCACTAGAAGATAACGCAATAAAAATTAGGTGAAATTTTAGACAGTTTTAGACATGTGGATCACCAATAAACACATGAAAAGATGGTCAGAACCATTAGTCCTTAAGAGTATGCAAATTAAAATCATTATGAGCTATAACCACACACCTACTGGAATGGCTAAAATTTAAAAGACTGGCATGAGCAAGTCTTGGCGCAAATATGAAACTCTCATATGTTGGTCTTGGGAATGTAAAACTGTATAACCACTGTGAAAAATAGTTTGATGGTTTAATATAGACATTCTTTTACTTTACAACCCAGCAAATGAATTTACAGGTATTTGCCCAAAAGGAATGAGTATATGTTCATATAAAGACATGTACATGAATGATTATAGCTTTATTATAACAGCCAAAACCTGGAAATAGCCCAGAACAAATTAAATGTGGAATATTAGTGTAATGTAATACTATGGAACAATTTTAAAAATCAAACTAGTGATACATGAAACAACATAGAATCATATTCCCTGTATTATATATGGAATCATGGTCCCTAGTTCAGAATACACGCACAAATCAATTCTATGTGGATCTTTTTGTGGGAGGCCGCAATAAAGCTTGAGACGAGGACCAAACCAGGCCCTGCCTTGTACCTCCTTTAAAGTCAGAATAACTTAACAAAAGGTTAGGACGGGAAAAGTTGAGTAGCACTGAGAAAGGGTCTGTGCTATGTGTTGTGCGCTTGCCTAGGTGACTTCCCACACGCTTGCTAAACAAATGAGAACAATTCGGTTGGGGTCAAAAGTTCGTTGCTGGTCCTTGCTGCCATAATTTACTTTCAAGTTTTCTGTGTAGCCCATAAATTACTTTCAGAATTGCAGTATTTGTACTGGCATCAGCCATTTGGCGTCACGAGGAACTCGTGGTTGTTTAACTAGACACAGGTGTATTGCTTCTCCTATTATCAGTATATATATGGCCTTAGTGCTTTGAATAAACTTAGCACTGTAGGATATCCTCCTCAGTGCTCCTCATGCCCCCATCTCTTTGCTTCTCGAGTTCTTTTCTTCATCCTCTTACCCTCACGTTCCTGGTCAATTTGTCGTGCTGGCCATGACATCTTTTAAAAAAATTAATAGAACATTAGAAAAACATTAGAGTAGTTTTTCATATTTTAGATTAGTTTCTTACATTTTACAGAAAAATTGAACAGATAGTGTAGTGAATTCTCATATACTTCCTCTTCTCTGTTCACAGCTTCTTTTAGTTTTAACAATTGGATAACCAATATGGATACATTATTTTAAACTGAAGTCCACAATTTACATTAGGGTTCTTTTGATGTTGTACAGTTCTGTGGGTTTTGTGCATAATGTCGTATATCTATCATTACAATATCATACAGACTGGTTTCACTGCCCTAAAGTACCCCATGCTTTACCTGTTCATCTCTTCCATCCCACTCCATGAACCTATAGCAACCAATGATTTTTAAATTTTTATTTATTTTTTAAAGTTTAATATAATTAACAGTGTTATGTTCATTTCAGGTATACAATATAGTGATTCAGCAATTCCGCACATTACTCAGTGTTCATCACAATAAATGTACTCTTAGTCCCCTTCATGTATTTTAGGCATTCCTCTCTCCACCTCTCCTCTGGCAACCGCTAGATTGTTCTCCATATAAAAGAATCTTGTGGGTGTTTTTTTGGTCTGTTTTTTCTTTGTTCATTTGTTCTTTTTCTTAATTTCCACATAATGAGTAAAATCATATGATATTTGTCTTTCTCTGACAGTATTTCACTTAGCATTATACCCTCTAGATCCATCCATGTTGTTGCAAATGGCAAGATTTCACTCTTTTTGTGACTGAATAATATTCCATGGTGTGTGTGTGTGTGTATACACACCACATCTTCTTTATCCATTCATCTACCAATAGACATTTGGGTTGCTTCCATATTTATTGTGAGTAGTGCTACAATAAACATAGAAGTGCATATGTCTTTTTGAATCAGTGTTTTCATTTTCTTTGAATAAATACCCACTAGTGGAATTACTGGATCATATGGTAATTCTAGTTGTAATTTTTTCTTAAATATTTTATTTATTTATTTATTTATTTGACAGAGAGAGAGAGAGAGAGATATCACAAGCAGGCAGAGAGAGAGGGGGAAGCAGACTCCCCGTTGAGCAGAGAGCCCAATGCGAGCCTTGATCTCAGGACCCTGAGATCATGACCTGAGCTTAAGGCAGAGGCTCAACCCACTAAACTACCCAGGCGCCCTCTAGTTGTAATTTTTTGAGGAACCTCCATACTATTCTCCACAGCGACTGTACCAGTTAGCATTCCCACCAGCAGTACATGAGGGTTCCCTCTTCTCCACATCCTCACCAACACTTTTTATTTCTCATGTTTTTATTTCAGCCATTTTGAGAGGTATGAGGTGATATCTCATTGTGGTTTTGATTTGCATTTCCCAGATGTTGAGTGATGGTGAACATCTTTTTTATGTGTCTGTTGATTATCTGAATGTCTTTGGAAAAAGGTCTGTCCATATCTTCTGTCCATTTTTAAGGTGGATTATTTCAATTTTTGGTACTGAATTGTATGAGTTCTTTCTACATTTTGGATATTAACTCCCTATCAGATATATCGTATGTGGATATCTTCTCCATTCTGGGGTTGTCTTTTTCTTCTGTTGATGGTTTCCTTTATTGTGCAAAAGCTTTTTATTTTAATGTAGTCTCAATAGTTTAATCTTGCTGTTGTTTTGCAAAAGGAGACATACCTCGAAAAATGCTTCTATGACTGATGTCAAAAAGATTACTGTCAATGTTTTCTTCTACAGATTTTATGGTTTAAGGTCTCTCATTTAGGTCCTTAATCCATTTTAGGTTTATTTTTGTGTATAGTTTATGAAGGTGGTCCAGTTTCATTCTTTTGCATGTAGCTGACAGTTTTTCCAACACCATTTGTTGAAAAGACTCTCTTTCCCATTGTACTCTTTCCTCCTTTGTCATAGATTAACTGACCATACATTCTGGGTTTATTTCTGGGCTCTCTATTCTCTTCTATTGATTTATGTGTCTCTTTTTGTGCCAGTACCATATTGTGCCTTTTTAAAAAAAATTTTCCTTGAATTCCATTTAATTCACATATCCTGTATTATTCGTTTCAGAGGTAGAATTAGTACTATGTTGTTTTGATTACTATAGCTTTGTAGTATGTCTTGAAATCTGGGATTGTGATACTGTCAGTTTTTTTTTTTTCAAGATTGCTTTGCTATCTGGGGTCTTTTGTGGTTCTATACAAAAGATTGTTCTAGTTCTGTGAAAAGTGCTGTTGGTGTTTCAATAGGGATTGCATTAAATATATAGATTGCTTTGTGTAGTATAGATATAACTATATTGGTTTTTCCAATCCATGAGCATGGAATGTCTTTCCATTTGTTTGTGTCATCTTCAATTTCTTTCATCAGTGTTTTATAGTTTTCAGAGTTCAGACTTTGACCTCCTTGGTTAAGTTTATTTTTATTTATTTATTTTTTTCTTTTTGGGGCAGTTGTAAATGGGGTTGTTTTCATAGGCTATTATATGCTTAGGCTATTATATAGAAACCTATTGGTAACCACAATTCAAAAACCTATAATAGATATGAAAAATGTAAAGAGAAAGAAATCCAGTCACATCACTAAAGAAAGCCATCAAACTGTAAGAGAAGAGAAGCAGAAAGGAACAAAGAAGAACTAAAAAATCAACTGTAAAACAAGTTAACAATAAGTTGCTATAACAAGTTAATAATAATTTGTTATTGACAAGTTAATGTCAATAACTTATTGACATTATTGACCAAAATGTCATTAAGTATATACCCGTCAATAATTATTTTGAATGTAAATGGACTAAACACTCTAATCAAAAGACATAGTGTGATTGGATAAAAAAGCAAACCCAACTATATGGTGCTTAGAAGAGACGCATTTTAGACCTAAAGACACCTGCAGATTACATCTATCATGTTAAATGGAAGCAAAAAGAAGACTGGGGTAGCAATACTTATATAAAACAAAATAGACTTAAAGACTGTAACAGGAGACAGAAGGACACTATAAAATCATAAACAGAACAGTCCAACAAGAAGATATAACAATTGTAAAAATTTATGCACACAACATGAGAGCACCCAAATACATAAAGCAACTATTGGCAAGCAAAAAGGAAGAAATTGATAGTGATAAAATAATAGTTGGGGACTTTAACACCCCATTTACCTCAGTGGATATCATCCAGACAGAATATCAATAAGGAAACTGGTTTTGAATAACTCTTTGGACCAGATGAACCTAATGGATATATTCTGAACATGCTGTCAAAAAACAGAATATACATGTAACATTCTCCAGAATAGATCACATGTTAGGTTACAAGTCTCAGCCAATTAAAAAAGATTGAAATCATATCACACGTCTTTTCTGACTACAGCACTATAAGAAGTCAATCACAAGAAAAAACCTGGAAAGACCACAAATACATGGAGGTTAAATTACATGCTACTGAACAATGAATAGATCAAGTAATCAAAGAGGAAATCAAAAAATACATAGAGACAAATGAAAATGAAAATACAAGAGTTCAAAATCTTTTGGGAGGAAGCAGGAGCTACTCTATGATGGAAGATCAAGAACAATACAGACCTACCTCAAGAAGCAAGAAGAATCTCAGGGTGCTTGGGAAACTCAGTCATTAAGTGCCTGCCATTGGCTCAGGTCATGATCCCAGGGTCCTGGGATGGAGCCCCTCATTGGGCTCCCTGCTCAGCGGGGAGCCTCTTTTCCCTCTCACACTTCCCCTGCTTGTGTTCCTTCTGTCGCTGTCTCTCTCTGTCAAATAAATGAATAAAACCTTAAAAAAAAAAAAAAAGCAAGAAGAATCTCAAATAAACAACCTAACCATTATACCTAAAAGAGCTAGAAAAAGAAGAACTAATGAAATCCAAGCCAGTAGAAGGAAGGAGATAATAAGGATTAAAGCAGAAATAAATGAAGTAAATTTTTAAAAACTGCAGTAGAACAGATGAATGAAATCAGGAGCAGTTTCTTTGAATAGATCAACAAAATTGATAAACCTTTAGCCAGACTCAGAAAAAAAGCAGGGGGGGGGGCTCAAATAAGATCAGAAATAGAGGAGAAATAACCAATACCACAGATATACAAAGGATTATGAGATAATGTTATGAAAAAGTATATTCCAACAAATTGGACAACCTAGAAGAAACGGATAAATTCCTAGAAGCTATACCTCCCAAAACTGAAACAGGAAGAAATAGAAAATTTGAATATACCTATTATCAGCAATGAAATTGAATCAGTAATCAAAAAACTTAAACAGAAGTACAGGACCAGATGGCTTCACAGGAAGATGCTACGAAATATTAAGAATTAATACCTATTCTTTTCAACTATTCCAAAAAATAGAAGAGGAAGGAAATCTTCCAAATTCATTCTATGAGGCCAGTATCACCCTGATTTAAAAAAAACAAACAAACATGATGACTCTATAAAAAAAGAAAACTACAAGTCACTACCTCTGATGAACATAGATGTAGAAATTCTCAACAAATTAGCAAACCAAATCCAACAATATACTAAAAAAAAATTCACCATGATCAAGTAAGGTTTATTCCTGGGATGCAGTGGTGGTTCAATATTAAAAAAATTAATCAATGTGATACATCACATCAACAAGAGAAAAGATAAGAACCATATAATTATTTCAGTAGACACGGAAGAAGCATTTGACAACATATGACATCCATTCATGATAAAAACCCTCAGCAATGTAGGTTTAAGGGGAATATACCTCAACATAATAAATGCCATATATGAAAATCACTAACTTCATACTCAGTGAAAAGTGGAATTTTTCTTCTGCAATCAAAAACAAGACAAGCATGTCCACTGTTACCACTTTATTTATCACAGTACTGAAGTCCTAGCTGCAGCAGTCAGATAAGAAAAAGATAGAAGGCACCCAAATTGGAAAGGAAGAAGTAAAACTACCACTGATCCTTTTATGGCCTCTGTAGTTTTACCTTTTCTAGTATGCTCTGTAGTTGGAATGATATATAGTATGTAACCTTTTAAAAAAGGACTGGCTTTTTTACTTAGCAATATGTACTTAAATTTCTTTCTTTTTTTAATAACTTGATAACTCATTTCTTTTTAATGTTGAATAACCTTCCACTGTCTGAATGTACCATAGTTGGTTATCCATGTATCTGTTGAGGGACATCTTGGTTGCTTCCAGTTTGGGGCAATTACGAATAAAACTACTGTAAATGGTTTTGTGGACTTAAGTTCTTAACTCATTAGAGTAAATACTAGGAGCCCATTAGTATTTGAATGGTAAATCTATCTTTAGCTTTATAAAAACCTGTCAAATTATCTTCCAAAGTGGCTGAACGGTTTTGCATTCCTACCAGTAATGATGAGAGCTCTTTTTTTTTTTTTTTTTAAAGATTCTATTTGTTTATTTGACAGAAAAGGACAGCCAGAGACAACACAAACAAGGGAAGTGGGAGAGGGAGAAGCAGGTTTCCCGCTGAGCAGGGAGTCGGATGCAGGGCTCAATTTCAGGACGTTGGGATCATGACCTGAGCTGAAGGCAGCTGATTAAGGACTGAGCCACCCAGGTGCCCCCAGAGCTCCTCTTTTTACATCCTTACCAACATTTGGTCTTGTCAGTGTTTTGGATTTTGGCCGTTGTAATTGGTGAATGATGATACTTACTGTTGTTTTAATTTGTAATTCCTTAATGACATGACATTGAATATCTTCTCATATGCTTACTTGCCATATTTATGTCTTTTTTTGTGAAGTGTCTGTTAGTTTATTTTTTTAACTGGGTTGTTTGTTTTCTTATTGTTGACTTCTAAGAGTTCTTAGTGTATCTTGGGTACAAATCCTTTATCAGATATATGTTTTTTAAAGATATTCTTTGAGTTTGTGGCTTGTCTTTTCATTCTCTTAACCGTGTCTCTCTGCAGAAAATTCTAATTTTAATTAAGTCCAACTTACCAGTTCTTTCTTTCACAAATTATTCTTTTGGGATTTTATCTAAAAGCTCATTGTCAAGCCCAAGGCCACCTAGATTTTCTCCTATGTTATCTTCTAGAAGTTTTATAGTTTTGCATTTTACAGTACGGTCTGTGATTCACTTTCAGTTAACTTTTGTGAAAGGTATATATGGTCTGTATGAAAGGTAAGGAGTATCTAGATTTTATTTATTTATTATTATGTTAGGCACCATACAGTACATCATTAGTTTTTATGTATTCATTCATTCATTCATTCATTTATGCTTCTGGACATCCAGTTGGTCCAGAACCATTTGTTGAAAAGATTCTCCTTTCTCCGTTGGGTTGCTTTTGCTCCTGTAATTTTCCTTTCTTGTAATGTCTTTATCTGGTTTTGGTATTAGGGTACTGCTGGCCTAGTAGAATGAGTTGGAAGATATTCCCTCTGGTTCCATTTTCTGGAAGAGACAGTAAAGAATTACTATCATTTCTTCCTTAAATGTTTGGAAGAATTCCAGTGAAACCATCTGGGCCAGATGTTTTCTGTTTTGGAAGGCAATAAATTATTGATTCAATTTCTCTAATAGATATAGGCCTATTCAGATGGTCTATTACTTCTTGTATGAGTTTTGATAGATTATACCTTTCAAGGAATTAGTCCATTTTACCCAAGTAATCAAATTTGTAGTCATAGAGTTGTTCATAAGTTACTTATTATGCTTTCAATAGCCATGAGAGCAGTAGTGCTATCTCCTCTTTCATTTGTGATATAAGTAACTGGTGTCTTTTCTCTTTTTCTTTCAGTTAGCCTGGATGAAAATTTATCAATTTTGTTGATCTTTTCATAGAAACTACTTTGGGTTTTTTTTTTTTATGTTTTCTATTATTTCTCTACTTTCCATTGCATTGATTTCTGCTCTGATATTTAGTAGTTCTTTTCTGCTGCCTGTTTTAGGGTTATATGGCTCTCTTTCTCTACTTTTCTAAGATAGAAGCTTAGATAACCAATTTTAGAATTTCTCCTCTAATATTGCATTCAATGCTATAAATTTCCTTTTAAGTACTGCTCTGACTGCATTTGACATATTTTATATAAATATATTTTCATTTAGTTAAAATATATTTTGAAAGATTTTATTTATTTGAGAGAGAGAGAGAGTACACATGCAGGCATGAACAGGGGAGGGGCAAAGGGAGAAGCAGACTTCCCACTGAGCAGGAAGCCCAATGTGGGGTTCCATCCCAGGACCCTGGGATCATGACATGAGTGGAAGACAGATGCTTAACTGACTGAGTCTCCCAGATACCCCTAGTTAAAAATATTTTTTAAATGTTCTTGAGGGGGAAGCCTGGGTGGCTCAGTGGGTTAAAGCCTCTGCCTTCAGCTCAGGTCATGATCCCAGGGCCCTGGGATCGAGCCCTGCATATCAGGCTCTCTGGTCAGCAGGGAGCTTGCTTCCTCCTCTCTCTCTGCCTACTTGTGATCTCTGTCTGTCCAATAAATAAATAAAATCTTTAAAAAAAATGTTCTTTAAACTTTTTCTTTGACTCATATGTTACTTAGAAGTATGTTGCCATATATCTGAATATATGGTTTTCTTCAGGTACCTTTTTAATAATAGTTTATTTTAATGAAGCTGTGGTATGAGAGCATACTTTGTATAATTTCTGTTCTTTTACATTTTTACAGCTGTGATTTATAGCCCAGAACGTGGTCCATCTTGATGAATATGACTGTGATCTTGAGAAGAATGTTACTGTGCCATTAGATGAAGTATTTTATAATGTTTTTGGTTTCTAGAATTTCCTTTTGATTTTTTTTATTGGAGTTTATATCTCTGCTTACATTATCTGTAAGTTCTTGCATGTTGTTCATTTTTCCTATTAGAGCTTTTAACATAACTACTTATAGTTATTTTAAATCCTGGCCTGGTAATTCTAAAATCATATCAAATCTGAGTCTGTTGCAAAGCTTGCCTTGTCTGTTTGAGCTGTGTTTGTGTTTTTGTTTTTTCCACTCATTAATATGTCTTTTAATTTTTGTTGAAAGCCAGACAAAGCATTGAGTAAGAGGAACTGTGGTAAATAGGTCTTTGGTATGAGATTTTGTTTAGCTAGAAGTTAGACTGTTTTTGTTTGCTGTGGCTTCAGGTGTCAGTTCTTCTGTACCTTTGTTTTTGCTCCCTCTGTGTATTTGGGTTTTCCAAGGAACTTTTTAAATAGTCTGTGTCTTGCAGTTGTCTCAGTTTTAATCCTTTATTATCCTGGAGCTCTGTTGATACGGTGGTAAGATATTGGGAAGGGAAATTGTTCTGTTATAATTATGTGTATATATATATAGAGAGAGAGAGAGAGATACAGATATATAACTTACATAAATATATAATACACACATGGACACACGTATGTGTGTGTGTGTTTGTATTATGGCAAGAGTCCCTGGACTATGACTTAAAAAGAGTTTCTTGGGCTTTGTGCCCCGCCCCCCACCCTGTGTGAGACTGAAAGACTAACAGAGGCTGGCACTGGTTCATTGTCCTTGCCCTGGTCAAACAAAGCTTTTGCAAAGTAATTTCCCTTGGGAGCTGGTCTTTGTTAAAGAGAACAGAAAGAAAAATAGAAAGCTTTAGGCATATTTCAAAATATATAATTTCCCCTTGTGTATATTTCAAAATGATTACTTTTCCTCCTTCTGGAGCTGGAAGCAAGAGGGGATTTTTCTCAGATGTTCACCATGACAACTTGATGGGTCTCTTGAAGGTAAAACTCATGAAAGTATTGAGATCTCCCTAAGGCTGAGCCCCCTGATGTTTTTAACTTTCAAGCCAGTTCACACTGAGTGTCCAGCAATTTGTCAATTAAAATTTAAGCATCCCTGTGGGTGCTGGTTCCAGATAGTAGATTCTGCTCCTGATAAGTGATGAGTCTCTGTATTTGCCTGTCTCCAGTTTTTGAGGAAGTGGTTTGCTCTGAGACCAAACCAGATTCTTGTGGATCTAAGAAGAGTTACTGATTTTTAATTTGTTCAGATTTCTTGTTGTGAGGACAGGAGTGATGACTTCTAAGCTCTTTACATGTTGGAGTGAAGACCAAAAGACTTGTGTTGGAATTTAGACCTAAATATGAAGAGTAAAATAATAGACCGTCTGTAGTAATTACATATAATTATATCTTCATGACTTGAAACACACAGGCATTCTTAAACAGGTCCAAAAAAGCACTAATTATAAAGGAAAAGATGGATAAATTGGACTTCATTAAAATTTAAAACTTCTGTTCATCAGTAGACATCATTGAGATGGTGAAAATACAACTTCAGAGTAGGAAAAGATGTTTATAGTACAAATGAGAATTAAAAGCCAGTATAAAGAACTCCTACACCAAAAACTTATAGTCAGAATATGAGAACTTCTACAAGTCAAAAAGAAAAAGACAGCCCAATTTTTAAAATGGACTGAAGTCTTGACCAGTTACTTCCAAAAAAAAAAAAAAAAAAGGAGAAGAAGAAGAAGTAGAAAAAGAAAAGGAAAAATTTAAAGAAAGAAAGAAAAAGAAAGGGAAATATTATTAAATATTACTCACAATAAAGATTACCATGGGGGCAGTGTGCAGGATGGGTTGAGAAGAGGTATGAATGAAGGATCAGGAGTTATTAACAATAGCCATGCGAGGAGTGAAGAGGGCCTGAACTCAGGTAATGTGGCTATAGAAGTTGGCACAGTCAGCTGAAATCAGGAGTGCACGAGGAGTAGCAATTTTGACTGAGGGCTGGGGGCAGGGCTCAGTCTGAAACATGTCCATAGGGCACCTGGGTGGTTCATTCACTGGTTCATTCACTTCTGAACCAGTCACTGAATCAGACTCTTGATTTCTGCTCAGGTCATAATCTCAGGGTTGTGACATCAAGCTCTTTATCAGACTCTGTGCTGGGCATGGAGCCTGCTTAAGATTCTCTCTGCCTCACTCTCTGTTTCTCTTTCATCCTCTCTCCCTAACCAAAACAATAACAGCAGCAACAAAAAGGTGTTGATGAAACATGTTGGGATTCAGTGCCTTTTGGGATATCCTGGTAGAGATGTCCATAAACAGTTCAGATGTCTAATTTCAATATTTATGGTTGTCATTTGGTAGTTTCCTCAATCTAACTCAATAAAGTGAGTCAGCAAATGAAATCATTTCACCTGTAACACCTTCTTTACACAAGAGTTTCTTATCTCATTTATATAAATAAGAAACAAGTGCCTTCATGAATATCATGTTCTTCACTAGTGCTTTATCCCACTTAAGGTGAATTTTCATAGCACAAATTTCCCCCTCAGAAAAAAGGCACAAATTCTTACAAGAACTATAAAACTATAGAGATGAAGATTAAATGGCCAAGGGCTGTAATTACATATTATTAAAGATTTTGGAGTTTAAAAATTATACTATTGGAGTTCCAAAGTAATTATATGACTAAGAAATATTTTTCTTTCTTATTCATCTACATACCTAGCATGAATCAAAGGAAAATATATTGAGATAGAAGGAAGCCTTAATAACAATTTGAGATTACACTGTAAAAACTTTCCTTATCAAGAAAACCTGATCAGATGATGATACACAAACTACTTTAGATATAAAGTAGCTGGTTGCTACCTCAACTCCCCAGGAGTTCATGAATGGCTCTTACACGTTATTTTTTATATACACTTAAACATCTCTATCATTAGTCTTTAAATTATAATTATTTGCTGCATAAGAGACAATCTGAATAGACCATCGTCCTTAGATGATACAAGAATAAAGACTATATTAATAATAGAAGAAGTTGGGGCACCTGGGTGGCTCAGTGGGTTAGGCCTCTACCTTCAGCTCAGGTCACGATCTCAGGGTCCTGGGATCAAGCCCCGATTTGGGCTCTTTGCTCAACAGGGAGCCTGCTTCCTCCTCTCTCTGCCTGCCTCTCTGCCTACTTGTGATCTCTCTCTGTCAAATAAATGAATAAAATCTTAAAAAAAAAAAAAAAAAAGGAAGATGTCCAAATTTCAACCCAACTTGCAGTTGAGTCTGCCGTATCTTATTGTTAGATTTGTTTGATTGAAAATCTCTTTCTGTCTCTGTGCCCTATGCAACTTCACAAAGTAATCCATATACTTGGATGCCTGGGGTGATGGCAGTATCATTTAGGGCTTGGTTATTAAGTTGTATGACCAAATTATCAAGGAAAATAATTTGTATTTGTAGACAATTTAATAACAAATCACTTTATACTTTTTTTGTTAGGATATTATCACTGTTCCTGCTTTGGGCAAAAAATGTAATAAGGAAGTTACATGATTCTAAAACCACTACTTCTGTCAATCAGTAATGGAGTTTGGACTGATACTGGGAACATCTGGATATTGATTCAAGACCATGCCAGTTCTCCAACAAAAATGTTTTTAAACTTACCAGATTTTCAGTAAAATATGAATGATGGCAGTTTTTTCCTTTTTGAAGAGAAATTTGACTATCTTTACATAAATAGCTGCTTAAGAATTGAAAAATGAAATGATTAAAACCTAATGCAAGAATGCTTGTCTTGGGTTTTGTTGTATAAATTGAGTGAAATATAAAATAAAAGCATAAGTGAGGAGGAGTTAAAAGGGGACACTAAAGGATGTGTCACTTGCCCCCATACATATATATATATATATATATATATTTTTTTTTTTTTTTCTTTTCTGATCAGGTTGCAATTTTCTGCTTTTTAAAAACCATTACCTATGAAAGCCAGCCTCAACATTGGAAAGTGGAAAAAGCAATTTTGACACCCAGTGGAGAAAGAAAGGAAGGAAGAACAAAGAAAAAAAGGTGTTAAGAAAGGAAGTGGGGTGGCTGGGTGACTGAGTCAGTTAAGCCTCTGCCTTTGGCTCAGGTCATGATCTCAGGGTCCTGGGATCGAGGGTTGCATCAGGCTCCCTGGTCAGCGGGGAACCTGCTTCTCCCCTTCCTTCTGCCTGCTGCACCCCCAGCTTGTGCTCTGTGTGTGTGTGTGTGTGTGTGTGTGTGAAATAAATAAATAAAATCTTTAAAAAGAAAAAAAAAAGAGGACAGAAAGAAGGAAGGAAAAAAGGGAGGGAGGGCAGCAAGAAGAAAGGAATGAAGGAAGAAAGGAAAATCTAAACACAAGAATGGACTAACTTCCACAGGTTAAGATCACATAGGCTGAAAACATATTTGGGCTGTGATTTTAAAGGAACTCTGCCCATGTGTAGAAGGACCTTTGACTAAAAACTGTGAAATTTAACATTCTGTTATGAGCGTTTAATGTTATAAGGGAGTTTTACTAATGTATTCAAGGTCAAGAAATGTTTCTTTTAAAAATACAACGATGTGAATCCTCCTTTGTCAAAATCATTAACAGAAAATGATATCTTTATTATTTGTCAGTGGATTCCAATCAATTATTATTTAATGCAAAAATAATCCCAGGAGCTAAGATTAAGTATTGTTGAAATCATAGAACCAAGCCCTATAGTCAGACATGACCTCAATAATGCAAATGTATTTGTGAATAGCTGGGAAGACAAATTCATTTATAACAACAGACAGTGTCAGGAGAAGATTAAAATATATATGCACCACATAGATGAAATAATTGTAATCAGGACAGTGGAATTACCACAATTGGAGAATTTCACTGAATAGCTGAATTTCATGTATAACACAATCAAATTTTCTGCCTCATTCAGTCTCACCAGTGTTCATTTCCTGGATGTTCTGATTAATTTAAACTGTGGTTAATTGAACACTGAAATATTCGGAAAACTATAGACGGAAGCAATTTTCTGTGGACAATTTCCACCTGTACTTATAAAACTTAGAGGCCATATAGATAGAATGAGATAGGCCAGATGAATTATATTTTTATTAAATGTCTGTCTGAAAGTAAGGGATTTCATTTGTGAGGATGTAAAAGAAAGAGCTATAAAAATACTAAGGTTAAAGCATTTGTTTGTAAAGAGGAATATAAATAGTTATGAATGAATTTCAGTGTTCATTGGTAGAAAAGATTTTAGACAATTTATAAGTTGCAGTCTTGAACTAGGCTTGCATCATGTGCTATTTTCTTACAAAGGGAATTTTCTATTTAAGTGCACTTTAAAAGCCAGTCATTCTTTTCCCCATGCTAAATTAGAAAATGTCAGTAAAAGGCTTTAAATGGATTAAAATTAGTAGTATTTTTTAAAACAACTATCCATACTTAGGTACTTGTAGATTTATTGATTCTCAGTTTTCAGATCTAGACAGATAATTAAAAAACACTGGTTACCTCTGTCTATAAATTTCTCTGCTGTACCTTATGTCCCCATGCCTTTAACTAAATTGCTCAGTAGTTCTGCATTGCTGCCAGTAGTCATCAGGCAGTATTTTCATAATATAAGTAACTGGAAGGATAATATTTTCATAGTTTTAGTAATTTGCTGTTGATAAAGTTAATGTCATAGGACACATTCTTTCTTTAGGTAACATCACATCTTTCCTTGACCAGAATGTGGAAGCCAGTCCCAGTTATCTCATTCCATTACTAGAACAATGTGTTGGTAGTCATAGATTCAGATGCTTAATGGCTTATTAATTAAAGCTCTCTTAAAGATAAATTCACCCAGTCCTGAGTCTACATAATATTGACCAACACTTTGCCACTATTATCATTTCAGAGGTGATATTACTGGCATAAACATTTACCGGTAACATCAATCTGTGTTATAACATGCTTGTATGTGTTGTCTTTTAATCTTGTGACCATGAGTCATTGGAATATTTTCCTGATTGGATTCAGTCATCATTAGACATTCCAGAACATCTGAATTGTTGAGACAGGGTTTGTGAGGACAGTCTCAGCTCTGCC
This sequence comes from Mustela lutreola, assembly GCF_030435805.1. Taxonomy (NCBI): domain Eukaryota; kingdom Metazoa; phylum Chordata; class Mammalia; order Carnivora; family Mustelidae; genus Mustela; species Mustela lutreola. The sequence continues at coordinate 91,964,164 of NC_081296.1, forward strand.
GGTAGTTACTAATAAGAGAGATCTGCAGTAAGAGATGGGACATTAAATGGTAATAAGCCTTGATGTTTACATCTGAATTAATTCTGTAAAAGACATGAAAATATCAAATGTTATTCCTAGAAGTAAACTTGGTCTGTTCAGGCTGATACTCTTACTTCACAGGTAAGGAGTCACAGTGGTTTATTAACTACTCCAAGATATCACAGCTAGTGAAGGAATATTCTCTGGGATCCCAAGGCAGAAGCAGCATAGCTGGAAGTGGAGGGAGTGAGAAGTAGATGGAACAGTTCATAAGACTATGTTTAGACTATGATGAAAGGACATTAGAGGAAGCAGTGAAAAAGCAAGAATATGTGATGCTTAGAGAAGGTATTCAAAGGGTGGTGTCTTTTTTGTGTACATGCCCCCACCACACCATGCACAGCGTTCTGCCCCAGTGAATCTGCCTACATGTTTGTCTGAAGTCCTGAGGTCTTTCTGTCTACTACTTCTCTAGTGACTCAGGGTCTGTTTGTGTGTGTGTGTGTGTGTGTGTGTGTGTGTGTGTGATTATTTACATTTTGACCATTACCCTCATTTATTTTACCTCCATAATGACAACAGATTAAGAGTTAACAAGAAAGAAAAAGAAAGAATGAAAGGAAAAAAGAGAGGGAGGGAGGGAAGGAAGGAGGAAAGGAAGGAAGGAAGGAAGGAAAGAAAGAGAGAAAGAAGAAAAAAAAAAAAAGAGGGAGGGGTCCTGCAATATATGACAACTTGGAAGTACCATGAGGACTTTATGCTTAAGTGAAATAAGCCAATCACAGAAGACAAATATTCTTTGATTTGATTGGATCATGTAAACATGATTCTACTTATGTAGGGAATCTAAATTAGTCAAATTCATAGAAGTAGGAAGTTGAATGGTGGTTTCCAGGAACTGGGCTGTGGGGAAAATGGGGAACTGCTAATCAATAGGTATTGTTTTAGTCAGGCAAGATGAATGAATTCTACAGTTCTGTGCTTATAATTTACAATACTGTATGATACACCTAAGAATCTGTTTAAAAGGGGGGTGCCTTGGTGGCTCCTGGGTGGCTCAGTCATTAAACGTCTGCCTTCAGTGCAGGTCATGATCCCAGGGTCCTGGGATTGAGCCCCGCATCTGGCTCCCTGCTCAGCAGAAGCCCCACACCCCTGTGTCGTTGTGTCTCTCTCTGTCAAATAAATAAAATTTAAAAAAATAAAAAATCTGATTAAGAGCATAAGGTCTTAAGTGTTCCTATGACAATAAAATTATAAATAAATAAATCCCTTGCTTCTAATCTCAAAAAGCATTTAAATTTAAGAATGAGTCAAAAAGAAAGATAGTTACCACAATTATTTAAAGAAAACTTGAAATGTTGTAGGTATTTTACTGTTTACCTCTCCCTTAACTATAATGAAACAATTAGACAAGTATGCCTTGATCTATTTATTTTTCCTTTTTGGTTTTTGTAGAAATTGATAGAAGTTTTGAACATCTGCTACAGGAAGATAATGAAACTAGTGATTTGGGACAGTAGAAGAACCCACAGGAGGAAGTTTCACATTTGGTGAGACAAATACAATTTTTACAGGGCTTACTGCTTCTAAAAGCTCTTGAAAATTTGCTCAGTGGTTTTGTGACTCCTGGAGCATATCAAACATTAAAAAGCTATCAGTGAACAGAATGAGAAATTCTCTTTCAAACGCAGAGGTACTGTAAAAACTAGCAATTCTGAACTTACTGCACAATCAAAATTGCTCAAAAGAACTACCATCCCAAAATGTTTATGTTTCTCCTATTAGTCATCCAAGATGAGTGGTAAATTCAAAAAGTCTTACTATTATTGCTTTGTCCATCCATCTGTTCCTTCATCTGTTGTCCATTTATCCATCTAGTATCTGTGGCGTGCATGATGTAATGCTGGGTGATGTACTAGAATATTCCGGGTACTATAGATCAACAACATGCTCACAAATTTCCTTTGATTTTAGACTAAGTTATTGATGCCTTTTCAATAAAATATGCCACAGAGAATATAATGACTAAACATAATCCTTCCAAAGCAGGGCAGAATATGTGTGAATTACTGAGTCTTGGCTGTGTCTGAAGTTTAGGGCTAAATATTATAAATCATTTTTGTTTTAGTGCAAGTAATGTACTAATCCATTTATTTGTAAAAAATTTAGATATTCCTGACAACGCAAAAGTGCTGTTTCCCAGCCCAAGTGTTTGGTGTGTATCCTTGTAGATGGAAATATATACATTTTCATGGTTTTTATGTCAACCGATTGTCATTGTATGTATTTTTCTGCATCTAGCTTTTTGCACTTAATACATCCAGGAGATAATTCCTTCATCATTGCAGTCTCTGTGGTTACTAGGGAATGTACTTTTATCATTGGTTTAAAAGTCCTGTTTATGTAATAGGTAGAAAGAGAGACTATAATATTCATCTTGACTAGTAGTGAATGTTGTAAGGCAACTGTAGAGGGACTGCCCGTTTTCTAGTGGTTTTCATTCTAAATTTCTGTCCTACTGAAAAGCTGTAGAGTTAATATAGACAAAAATGTGAAACATTTTTGCCTGTGCAAGAAGGTTAAAATTGTAATTCTCCTGATTGAGCCGTCATTAGGGAAAATGCCATCTGAACTTTATAGTGACTGACAAATTGGCTTAGGCCAGGCAATACATATCTTCTAGCTATAAATTTTAAGGTGATTGGTAAGGGATATATCATATTCTCTCTGTGTGTGGGATGAGTTTCATGGTTGATTAGCTTTGTGGCTGAGAGGTTAAGCTCTTACAGGTTAGAACAAGTGCCTCAGTAAAACCGTTTGAAATCCGGCGATGCTGAATGCAAAGTTATTTTGACAGTTTTCTCCTCTTTGCAGTATGAATAATCCTCTTACGGTTTCACCAATATATTTTACATTGAAAACTTAATCATTTTCTAATAAATTACAAAGAATGGAAGAAGCTAGAGGCTATATTTCCTTCTGTTGTGCTAGTTCTCTTGCCTTCTTTGCACTCTGGAGAAAATTGGTGATGTATAACTTCCATAGTTGCCATTATCAATTATGTCGTTATGAATGGTTTATTCTAGCTGGGCATCTAGAACCATGGGGAAAAGAATACAATTTCATTCACAAAGAAGACTAAACCAACTTTGACTTCTATATCCAGTGCTTGGAGTTGGTTAACTTTGCCAGCTGTGTTCAGTCCTGGGTAGAATTCGGTCTCATTCTGCAACTGCACTACCAAATCCTAGCTTCTCAATATTAGCCAGACCCCAGGGGCCTGAGTCTCCTCCCAAAGCTCAAGGGGAGTGTAAACAAATCCCTTTCTCTCAGGGTTACATGAAAAGCCAAGTCATCATCCAACACAATAAAATAAGCTGGTGAAGTAAAGAACCAATCAAACTTCTTTGATTCTAAGACTTAGGGAAAGCTCTTAGGAAACCTCATAGTCTGCCCATCAGAGGGGAAAAAAGGCTCCAATTAAATGGGAAGAGTACTCATTTTAAGCACTCTAAAATGTTAAGATTTTTAAAATACAGTGCTTAACTTTCTGTAGAGCTACAACAAAGAATATGCTAACCTTAGTATTTACATGCCAAGCTTCTGCCAAGCCATTTCATAATGTAACTTTAAAAAAATTTCAAGCTTTCTTACAAAAAGACACTACCTCCCTCCCCCTGCTGATGGCCAGCATGTTCCCAGGCATGTGAATTGTATAATTTTGAAGTTCCAGTAAGGCTGGTAACTTGAAGGTAAAGCTCCTGCCAATAATACTGTTGTACACGATGCTCAAAACTGTTACTGCTGAATGGCTTCTTTTCTTTTCTTTCTTTCTTTTTTTTTTTTTTTATGATTTTATTTATTTATTTGACAGACAGGGATCACAAGTAGGCAGAGAGGCAGGCAGAGAGAGAGGAAGGGAAGCAAGCTCCTGCTAAGCAGAGAGCCCCATTCAGGGTTCCATCCCAGGATCCAGGGATCATGACCTGAGCCCAAGGCAGAGGCTTTAACCCACTGAGCCACCCAGATGCTCCGAATGGCTTCTTTTCTATCATGATATTTTCTCTGTATGACTAAGGCTGAATAGGCCACTTTTTTTGTCAGGCCAGTTTCATGTGCATTGTCTATGTTCTGGAAAGTGGAATTAACGGCCTGTTGGTTCCATTTCTATTATCCTTACCTATGCAAAAGGATGTCCCCTCTTTACTAAACCATCATGTTCTTATACTCCTTCCATTATAACCTAATACTGGTAGTTTAATTAAGCTATTGATTCCAGTATTTAATAAATTAATTTTTGTTTTTATATAGCTGGAGAAATTCTTTGTTATTGCCCAATTTATATGTTGGAATTAGAATCTTACCAAAACTTTATAGATAACATAACCAGAGCACTGTCCACTGGAGTAAAATAATGCTAGCAGAAACTCAAAGATGTAGGAAAAAAAAAAAGATAGGTTTTAAGAATAACTTAGAACTGGAGGGAAAAAATACAAGTGCCATAATTATATTAGAAAGATAAAGCTTTAGAGCTAAAACAGGGACCTTATGAGACTAACTGGTTGAGCCCTCATTTTATATGTTAAGAAACATGAGGCGCAAAGAAATTGGAAGTTGGTCACAAATCACATAACTGGATCAGTAGTAGACGGGACTGAATGTGTCATTTGATTCAGTCAGAGATCTTCCAGTTTTACCTGTGGAATTTGGAAGGCACCATTTAAAAACTCAGCTGTGAGGCAAACAGTACATTTTAAAATATTTAAAAAAATTATTAAATCTATGGGTAATGTGTCCTAAATATATAATTGTAATATAAGATTAAAATAGCACTCAAAGATCTATTTATGTCGATTGCATAAATGATACACTTTTAAAAACATTTATGAATATGTATTATCATTATTAATGATGTCTTAGATCTCTAATGAGTATTTTTTTTTTGTGTGTGTGTGTGTGTGTGTGTGTGTGTGTAAGTACACAAATTCCTTTGTGAGAAAGAGGAGCAAATGGATTCAGGTACAATCAGAATCTCTGAAACTCTTTTGTCTATTTCTGGCATCTGCTTTGACCAGAATAGCTTTTTGAAGTTTAGAAGTATTTGCTCTCTTTTTCTAGTTTGTGATTATATATTCAATGACAATTTAAAGTGAAGTAGGAATATGGGGCAGGTTAATTTATTTGTCCTATCATCTTCCCACCTATAGATCTGGTTGGGTTTGGGAGAGCAGTAAATAGCACCTCTTTGTCCTTGCAGGTTCTAAACAAAATAAATAAAATAGAAAAGCCAGCTGGGAGATAAAAAGTGTCCAGAACCATTATGTCAGAGCTCTATGCCCATGGAAGGGAACATAAAGCGTTGGGAAAAGTGTCCCCACTTCTCCAGTTATTGACATACTGCTGTGGCCCAGTTACTACACAAGGCTCTGACCATAAGTAAAACATAGTTCCTGCCTTTTAAGAGCTCCTAGACAAGTGGATGAATTACATTTATAACAGAGATTTATGGTGTAATATATTAGCTGCTGTCATAGAGATATGCCAGAAGTCTAGGACCCTAAGATCTAGAATGTTGAACTTTGCCTGGAAATGATACAGTGTGTACTGGGGATTAGGAAATACCTTTTGAGATGTTCAGCTTTATGTTTGTGTCTTCAAAATGCTTGAGCTTTTTGATGCTGGTGAGGGTATTTACGCTTATTTCATTTTGGAAGTGTTGTTGTTTGTAAATAGAAGATGTGTAATACATATTGAATTACTAATAGTATGAGTCCAAACCAATTTCTCAGTATCAGCAAGGAGAGAATAGCTTCAGTTTAGTATTTTGAACAAAAATACCAATTAGTCTAACAATTGATTCAACCAGCTCCTTTTAGTTAGATTTTCATTTGCTCATTGGAGTTGATGAAACTAGACATTAATTTTAACACCCTTTAAACATACCCTAATCCTAAAATATTGTGTACTCTATTTTTAAACATTTTTTTGCATTTAAATTATAAGTTATTAGGTCTAAAAATTACTATTTTTAGAATTTGGTTCACATTGTGGTGCTTGGCATGTTGTACGCAACTAGTATATTTTGATAATAACCTCAGGTTTAATCAACTGAAAAGGAGCCCATTGGAATAAAAAACCTGTACCGTATTTGAAGTGAGAAGGAGGGGAGTTTCCCTTGGGATCCTAGATTGAAATTTTGACACCATTTCCCTTTCCTGGCTTGCCCACTGTCTTTTTGGCTGTGAGAAATAAAGAAAGGGTGAGATCACCTATTTGATGGGTTGTCCGGCAGCTCTTTCTGGGGGTCCTGTGGTTATGAGTTTGTGAATTTATGTTTGAGTTTCCTAGACCTTTAGTGGTTATCACAGCATCACTGACTGTTGCCAGTGTCCAAAGTACTGAGTTGGGGCTATGAAGAGACATTTGGCTATTCTCTAAAAGTTAATTTAATCTTCTGTGTAGTTAAAATACTGTGTATTTCCAGCTGAACAGTTTTCTGCTACTGTAATCTTTGTAATAATTGTATTTTCAACTACATAAATAAATAGGCTGTGATGGGCTAGCCTAGGAACCTAACTACTGGTTATAATATTGTTTCCATGGAAATACAGATTTTTGAGTTCCACACAAAATAGCTTAATAAATGAACTTATGGAATACAACCTTTTTGTAGGTTAAGGATTTCCTATGTTTGCATTTTCATTATTTTTTTTACTTTCTTTCTTGCTATCTCTCTTCGGTGCTGAGGTCTAATGGTGATAGAGTGTGATTATAAACACACTGCCTAGCTGCCCTTCTTTTCAGGTAGTAGGCACTAAAATAGCATGATAGACTGTAATAGGAAACAGAGATGATAATAGCTACACATTTCCTACTTTTCAGCAATGATAGAAAAATAATTGAGGCGATATTTGTGAATACTAGGAAGAAATGTGCTATATAGAAATCTGAATGTCATTATTCTCCCACATGCTGTATGAGGAAGAAAAACGTAAACATCATTATTGTTCATCTTACTCCTTTTATGCCAGCCTGAGTGACCTTTCAGAGTCCTTTATTCTGAACAATCTAATGGGCATTTTTCAAATGCCTATGGATGGTCGCTCCTGTAATGCCACTGCTTTCACTCATGAAATATCACTTACCAACCCCCCAATATGATTTTTATTTGTAAACTTAACAGGATGAAAAAAAAAATCAGTTTCAACTCCTGTGGGAAATAACTGTCAACAGCAAGCAAAATGAATGCCTGGGCACAAAGCTGGCTTGGTGATGGGGTGGGGATGCACAGAGAATGCTCCAAGAGAACTTTCTCCATCAGTAAACTCCTGACGTGCATACCTAGGGAATATTAGCAAGTGTGAGGTATTTAACATTGCGTTGTTCTTCCTCTCCAACTAGAAGCAAGAGCAAAGCTCTGGCAGAGGCTAGCAAGGAGAAAAATAAAAGCTGAAAGTTCTAATCAAAACTCTAATCAGAAAGATGACAACTGGTGAAGATTATTAAATTTTCTTTGCTCCCTTGATGAATTTAATAAAGAACTAATCAAAGATCATTAGAAGGCTTTTGTGCCTGGCTTGCATTGTAACTGGATTGCAATCTGAATTTGTGTTTTAGTGGGTTTCTGGGGCTGGATTGGACATGTAAATATATTTAAAACTATAGATGGTTAGGTATTTTTTTAGTATTCTTAGTTAATGTACTAACCCATGAAAATGTATAAGCTATTTATTGTGCTCATCTACTCTGACAACTAAAAATATAGAGGATTTTGATTTTGATCTTTAGTAATTAGAATTTAAAAAATTTGTATCAGAGTCTAGCTCAAAAATTTCTAATGATCTTTGATTAGTTCTTTTCTTAAATTAACAGGAAAATAAAAAATGGTATCATTTAATTTCCAGGCATAAAAATATGTAAATAACTCTGTAACTACCAGAGCCACTAGAAATTTATAGAAAATTATGGTAATATCTGAAGAGGTTTCTCACTCCCCCCACCAATTCTGAACATTTGCTTAATGTTCCTTGTTTTCAAATGATCTCCCCATAGCCTTCCAACTACATTTTAAGTAGTACATTTTAAGTACTGCATTTATAGTGTCTCATGAAGTATGTATTTTGATTTCTTTATTTATGACATCTGTACTCCATTCATTTCTCGTGCTTAGTTTTATATACCTCAGTATCTGATTGGTCCAATGCAGTCTCCTTCCTACCCCCAATAGCACTTTAACCCAATAACTTAGGATTCCAGCCAATTCTTATGTTCTCCTATCCCAAAGAGCCTTCTTGTTTTGTCTTTGCAGCAGAATACTTCTATGTTCATCATAAAATAATTGGCTCTCATTAATATAAAAAAAGCTTAAGATTTGCTTTAAGTATGATTATATTCTTATTAAAGTAGTTCTTAGTATTCTACCTATCTTTTTGCCAGAACAGAAAGATTATTCTTAAGTTACCAAGATGAGTAAAGGATGGGTAAGATGAGTGGGTGCTTTAAATAAAAATATTAAACTCTTACAATGGGCCCTTTTATTAGATTCTACAGATAAACTTTGATGAATTGTGTGCTTTCTCTTTACAGCAAAATTAGGTATTTAAAAGGGATAACTCTACATATTAGAGGAAAATCTGATTCTGTACCAATTCCTATGTTTCTTTTTACGAGTTAAAATAACTCCTGACTATTTCAAGATTATAGAGGAATTTTCAGAAATGTACTGAAATGAAAAGTGTGAAACTCTGCCAACATTAGACAAATCACTGTTTTATTAAGTATTTGTGAAATTACAATCCTGTTTTGTCAGCCAAAGGATGTAGATGAATACTATGAAACTAGACTCTGAACTCTTTATTTTCAATGTTAAGTTAAATTAAGTGGTAAATTCCCAGACAAGATTGGGAAAGAACACCATAATCTTAAAAACTTCCCAGCTACCATTCAGCATCATCCTGGTTATAAGAGCTGGGTATTAAGATGGTTCATTCTGAGGTAGAGGTAACTTGAAATTAAGTCTTGGGAACTTCATTTGCATCCTGAGCTCTGTCTTTACTATGATCCTGAGGAAATTTGTCCAATTCTTCATATTTCAGCTGCCCATCTACTCTTGTTTATTGTTTCTGTTCTTCCTTTCTCTTTTAGAGGCAAGTTTCTCTTTGACCTGAAAGATATCCTTCAGATACAGCGGGTAGGCTGGAAGCAAATCTTCTCAGCTTCCATTCCTCAGCAAATGTTTTCATTTAATTCTTGCTTGGAAAACTATTTTTGTTAGAGATGAAATTCTGGGTTGCTGTGTCTTTTTTCTTTCAGCACTTTAAAGAAGTTATTTCTTTGCTCTGGCCTCCATTGTTTCTGATGAGAAGTCAGTGATAATTCTTTTTTTTTTTTTTTTTTAAGATTTTATTTATTTATTTGACAGAGATCACAAGTAGGCAGAGAGGCAGGCAGAGAGAGAGAGGGAGAAGCAGGCTCCCTGCCGAGCAGAGAGCCTGATGCGGGGGGCTCGATTCCAGGACCCTGAGACCATGACCCAAGCCAAAGGCAGAGGCTTAACCCACTGAGCCACCCAGGTGCCCCAGTCAGTGAAAATTCTTATTCTTATTCTCCTTTATAGAAATTGCCTTCTTTTTTCTCTGGCTTCTCTCAAGATTTTATCTTTATCTTTGGTTTTCAGCAGTTTGACTATGATGCACCTTGCTCTGGTTTTCTTTGTGTTTATCTGTGTGGGTTCACTGAAATTCTTATATCTGTAAGTCAAGGTTTTTCTGACCCCTGGGAGTTTGGCGTCATTGTTTCTTCATATTATTTGTTTCTCTTCTGTTATTCTCTTCTGCTACTCAGTTGCTCTCTTGCTAGGTTGACTGATAATCTCACAGGTCCCTGAGGCTTTTTAAATTTATTTTTATTTAAATTTTTTTAAATAGACCTTGTATTTTAGAGTAGTTTTACGTTCACAGCAAAATTGACCAGAAGGTACAGAGACTTCCCATATATTCTCTGCTCTCACATTATCAATATCTCTCCACCAGAGTGGTACATTTGTTACAATTGATGAACCCGTATTGATACACCATTATCACCCAAAGTCCATAGTTTATATATGATTCACTCTTGTGTTTTATCTTCTATGGATTTGAACAAATTTATGAGGATATATGTCCATGGTTATAATATCATGCAGAATAGTTTCACTGCCCCTCAGATTCTGTGTTCTGCCTTTTCATCCTTCCTTCTATCCTAATCCCTGGTAAGCATTGATCTTTTTACTGTCTTTGTAGTTCTGCCTTAGCCAGAATGTCATATAGTTGGAATCATACAGTGACATACCTTTTCAGATTCGCTTCTTTCATTTAGTCATATTCATTTAAGTTTTCTCCATGTCTTTCCATAGCTTGATAGTTCATTTCTTTTTAGCATTGAATGATATTCCATTGTCTGTATATATCACAGTTTATTCATTCACCTATTCAAAGTCATCTTGGTTCCTTCCAAGTTATGGAAATTATGAATAAAACTGATATGACATCAGGGTGCAGCTTTGTTGAAAACTTCGGGGCGCCTGGGTGGCTCAGTGGGTTAAGCCGCTGCCTTCGGCTCAGGTCATGATCTCAGGGTCCTGGGATCGAGTCCCGCATCGGGCTCTCTGCTCAGCAGGAAGCCTGCTTCCTCCTCTCTCTCTCTCTGCCTGTCTCTCTGCCTACTTGTGATCTCTCTCTGTCAAATAAATAAATAAAATCTTTAAAAAAAAAAACAAAAAAAAAACTTGTTCAACTCCTCTGGATAAATACCAAGGACCACAAATGCTGGATCATATGATAAGAGTCTCTTCCTTCCCTTTCCATTCCTTGACTTTCCTTAACTTTTCTCTTTCCTTTTCTCCTTCCTATTCTCTTTCTTTTTCCCTTTCTCCTTCCCTTTCCTCTCTCCTCTTTCTTCCTTTTTTTCTTTCTTTCTCAGTGCACGCATGCACCCACATGTGGGCAAGGGAGAGGGAGAATCTTAAGCAGGTTCCATGCCCAGTACAGAGTCCAAGGTGCAGCTCAGTCTCATGATCCTGTGATCATGAACTGAGCTAAAATCAAGAGTCTGAAGTTTCACTGACTGAGTCACCCAGGCATTCCCAAGAATATGTTTCATTTTGTAAGAAACTCCAAACTCTCTTCCAAAGTTACTGTACCATTTTGCATTCCTACCATCAGTGAGTAAGAGTTCTTATTGCTTTACATCCTTATCAGTATTTGATGTTGAGAGTGTTCTGAATTTTGAGCATTCTAGTAATACGTGTGTAGTGATATCTCATTATTGTTTAATGTTTATTTTTCTACAGTTTTTTTCTTTTTATTCTTTTAATTAATTTCTGTTGGCTGGTAGCTCAGCTCATTCTTTGTTCTACTAACTCTGACTTGCTGTTAAGCCCATCAGTTTTCTATTTTGGTTACTGTAGTTCTAGAATTTTTGCTTTGATTGATTGTACTTATAATTTTCATTTCCTGCTGAGATTTCCTGTTTGATCTCCCAATTAAAATAGAATTTTTGTTTGAATCTTTTAAACTAATTTTCCCTCAATTATTTATTATGTCTAGTGATTTTTTTTATCAAATATTGGACTTTGTGGCTAATACATTCTAGTGATTCTAGATTCTGTAATCTTCCTCTAAAGAAAGTTGATTTTTTTTTAAAGATTTTATTTATTTATCAGCGAGAGAGCACACAAGCAGGGGGAGAACCAAGCTCACTGCTGAGCAGGAGCCCGATGCAGGACTGGATCCCAGGACCCTGGGATCATGACCTTAGCCAAAGGCAGACGCTTTACTGATTGAACCACCCAGGCATCCCAAAAGTTATTCTTTTTTAAGCAGGCAGTTAATTTACTGGCTTATCACTTTAACTTTTGTGATTTGGTGTTTTACATTGTTAGTGTAGATCTGTAGAAGGCCCCAGGTATTTCCCAAACTTCTCTAACTTGGCAGAACTTACCCGTCAAACTCCTTCTTCCCCACAAATCTTTTTGAGGTTTGGTTTTAGACTTTATTAGAGTGGGTCTAGAGTAGGTCTCTGTCTGGAGCATATTCCTCATTCCTAAAATGTGGCCTTTATAGAGTTATCAGCTGGATGTCAGGAGTTTTAATGAGGTGTCACTATCTCTTTACTCTGGCAAGGCTAGGAATCTCATAGCCCCTCCCACTGCTCTTCCCCAAGCACTGTTCAGCCTCTAGTATCTTGGTTTTACTTTCAACTCCATAGGAATTGATACTAAAGGCTCAGGTTGCCTTACCCTGCACTGGTACAGTCTAGCTCCCAGCCATGGATTTTCAGGAAATCCCTAATAGGTTTCTGGGATCCCCTCTCTGCATTGCTCCCTCCTCCAGAAATTCTAACTGCTTCGGTTACTGTGAACTCTGATACCTGCTTCCTCAGCTCAACAGGACCACCATATTCCACTCAGACTGCAGATAGCTATACCGTGGGCAGGAAATCATCTCCAGGCAGATAGCTGGGGCAGTTGTGCTGCTTACCTCATGCATATCCCCTCTCTCAAGAACCATAGTATTACATTGCTTGTTAGTGCCTGAAATCAGCTGACTCACATATTTTGACCAGTTTGGGAATTGTTTTGGCTCCATCCAGTGTCAGTTACCCCATCATGGATGGGGTAAAGTTTGAGATTGATTTCTTATTTTCAGTCCTACCTGATACCACATTTTGCATTGGGCAGAAACACAGGCAGGCACCATGGCATTTTCCATGATAATGCCACCCCAGTTATAAATAATCTCCATCCCTGTTATAAAAACTCAAGTAAAAGTTCCTATTTAATTATTTCAAACTCAAAATCACATAGGTCATTCCCAGCAAAGTGCCTGGCCACAAATGTGTTCTTTTATGAATTATTTAATTATTTGCTGTATATATCAGAAAGAGAGTGGGAAGAAGAACCCACTCCATAGAGTTATGACTTATCTACCAACTTACTCTAAGATCTTTGGCCTATAACTATATTTAATATGTCTTTGGGATCAGTAGAGAAAGCTCATTGAAAACTAAGGAAATCTAGTTCCAAATTTATATTTGTAACATGCCTTGACTCTCTCTTCTGAAAGATACTTTCTGCGATTAAGCATCATTGTAGTTTTGTTACAAAATTAAACAGGTTTCCATTTTGGCAAGTAGAATGATAGCTTTGGAGGGCTTTCCTAATTTCCAAAAGAGCTTTACTCTCATAATTATATTGAATTCATCTAGAAAGAAAAAGAAGCAATAACAGAAGGAAAATCTCAGCAAATAGCAGTTTGGTAGTATCAAAGAGGTGGAAGGATGTTTTCAATAAAGAAAATGACATAAATACATGTACATGTACATAATGTCATGAGTGACTGTCATCTTTCTAGAGAATAGTATTAAGTTCTCAGTGGGCCACAATTGTATACGGATACAGTATAATCATACCTTTGAGTGAGATATCAAAGATGCAGTAACCATGAGCTAATAACCAGGAGGCGACAACACAAGCAGAAATGTCTTTGTCTAAACAAACACCAGCAGATTATAGAAAACGTGCTTATCAACAGGATTGAGTATTCCCTTTCATTGCAAAGTCTTAGGCTTGACACTTGTTCCATTCAGCCTTTTCCAGAACAATCTTCTCTCACACATGGAGTAGAAGTAGGATGAAAAGAAATAAATTAGGTCTCAGATCATTGTTTTTTTCTTTCTCCATTCATCTTTCAGTCACAAATCCTGTTTTGCTCTAGAGGAAAAATGCGATCCCCATATTTTTTCCCTGGAGCATCACTAATTCACCCTGCCCCCCACTATGTATTTTATACTTCAGTTCTCAAAAATTTAAGGTGTTTTATGTACTGAGATGCTTGAAGATGGAGTTTTTATGAGCTCCTTGGCCTCTGATATTTCTGCTGGAAAAAGAAAAAATTCCTTCATGCTTAAAGCTATTGCAGAGGAATTTCTGGAACTGAGCCTAGTACTACTTGCAAGGCTCTTCTACACTGATGCAGAAATAGAGGTGGGGTAGCTATACCCACAGATATCCTGCAAAGAAATGAGGGAACAAATGACAATGTTAAAGTGAACCAACTCAAAAGCGTCTGGACATTTTAAGTTCTGAATATTGCATAGTTACTTTCTGTTGAGCTTTTTCTCATCATTATTATATGTGAACATATGTGAGGCTTCATGCCTTCATTACTTCAGTTTAACGGAACAGACTGCAGAAACACAGCCCTTCCTTGATTTTTTGTGCCTGTGGTGTGGGTCCCTGCCACTAACTGCTCAAGGCTATTGGTTTTTAAGCAGTGAGAAAATACAATATTCCATATAAAGATTATTCATAAAATCCAAAGTCCTAAACTCTTCAATCCTTCCAGCATCATCTTTTGTTTAATAACTATCCTATATGTTATTGGAAGTCCAGTGTGTTCTCAAGTTCCTCTGCTGATTCTGCAGCTGAGACTTGTCTTCCCAGTTTTTCCTGCTTCAAACTCTGGCTTCTGATTTCTTCTCTCCATCTGTGCACAGCTCCTACAGGTTGCCCAGGCCATGCAAATCTGCTTTGCTTCCAAATACAGACTCCCTGCTCTCCCCTTTATGATGATGCTACTGCGATAGCAGTGTTTTGTACATTTTTGGTGTTATTTGCATAATACAGAGGAATTACAGTGCAAAACATGGAACACTTAAAACTGAATACTGGGCAGTGCTACTGCTAAAGTTATCCAAAATCCCTACCTCAAGGACTCCTTCTTGGCATCTGTGCATTTCTGGGGCTTGTGCTCTGCTCTTTGGAATCTAAGAAAGCTTTTTGTTTTCAATCCCTCTTTCATGGTCTGATCCTCCTCAGCTCTGCAATGGGGGGAGGAAGCCATCCCAGAATTCCTGCAGCTTTATGATGCAGAGAAATTTGGCTCTCCCTTAGGCTCACCCTCTCCTGTCAAGACTCTCCTGGGATCCATCTTCACTTCTTCACTTGCTTAAAAAGGACATTGGATACATTCTCAAATAAAAGAGCAATTTTCTCTTCAAGAAGAATTCTACTGCTCTTCTAGAGCACCAAACAAAAATGGCTATCAGCTTAAAAAAAAAAAAGAAAACAACCATAAACACTTTTTTTTAAGTTATTGCCATCATTTCTCTAAAAATAACTTTATATGTGTTTTAAATATTTTAATAGATTTATTTGATGGAAGATTTAGCAAAGTGATAAGTGAGAGTGGAAGGCCTTGTCAAGGAAGGTGGTTCTGACTGTGGCAGGAAAAGTTGTATATAGAAGAAGGGGAAGAGTCTGTGAGTACTCTTTCTTCCAGTGACATAAGCCACATGTGGAAGAAGACAGTAGACAGGCAGTGACAGTTGTCCAAGCTGTGTGCAGGTTCTCACAACCTGAAAAACAAAGCAATCTAAAGTCACTGTGGAAGCAGTGTCCACAAAGATGAGATGGAAGTTCAGTTGAGGCTAGGGAGGGTGAGCAGGAATTCCTGGTGACGTCTCCTATTCCAAGAATGCAGCTGAGGCCGGGGTGGGGGGGGGGGGGTAGGGAGGGCGCTGAAAGGCTGCTCTCAGGCAGTCTCACTCACTCCTTGTGTCACCTTACACTCTACTCACATGGCCCTGGGGGTGCGGGAGAGTAGGTTTTCTGAACTGGGGCTTACCTGCATGTCCTCTGCATCCTCCTTGTTATTGTAGAAGATGTTAAAATCTCTTTACTTTAATTAAAATAATTTTATTGGGAGTACTTCTGTATTTCAGGGATTTCTGGGAACGTTGGGAAAGGGAAGTTTATCTTATGGCAATATTTCATTTAAATTGGCTGGAGAAATTTATAAAAATTTTCAAGGATGCTTACACAAGGCATATAATTATTATAAATATACAAAAAGTATATGACCATAATGGTGTATGTTAATTATACTTCAATGAAAAGAAAAAAAAAGAAAGTACGACTACTCTTAGGTATAATCTCCCCATACATTCCAACACTGTCTTAGTAACTATCTATGTATTTTGCATTCATTGCCTCATTTAAGAATAGATAGGAAAGAGTACCTAACAAAAGGATTGTAAAAAGTTTTTGGAATTTGAATAGGAAGACTTTTTTTGTAGTGAGGCTAGCTGTTCAAAAACAGTAAAGTCAGATGCATGGTTCTTGTTTTGAATTTACTTTTTCTCACCTTTTACATCACTGGTATTGTATTTACAACTTCACTTTCATACACATGGTCAGCTGAATTAATTTTCTGTCTTCAATGTGATAAATTTTTTTTATGTTTTATAAAAGCCAAACAAAACTCTTAAGACATTTAAAAATGTCTCTTTATAGCATTTGCTTAACCTAGTTGCCTTAACGCTTTTCTGGAATATATCACGATGTAAAATGGTGTATGGATATTGATTTTTTAGCTGGGTGATCTTGCATCATTGTAAAACCAGGTGAAGACATACCCTAAATGTTTATAGCAGTTATCTTTAGGTTGTGGATTGGCAGTGATTTTTCTTATTCCCATTGTCCTTCCTTGTTTTCCAAGTTTATTACATTGCTTCAAATGTAGAAAATAAAGCTATAAAAGTACTATAAGGAAACATTAGTGAGTATTTTTATAATTTGTTGTTTGGGAAGGCCTAAGTATGACACTAAAGTTGGAGACCATAAATGGAAAAACTTACATATTAAACACAGCTATACTATTAAAATTCAGTATGATAGGGCACCTGAGTGGCTCAGTTGGTTAAGCGACTGCCTTCAGATCATGTCCCAGGATCGAGTCCGGCATAATACTCCCTGCTTGACAGGCAGTCTTCTTCTCCCTCTGACGCTCCCTCTTCTCATGCTTTCTCTCTCTCCAATAATTAAATAAAATCTTAAAATAAGTTAAAATTCAGTATGATTAATGTTCTTATAAGGTTAACAGAAAATAATAACTGCTGAGGAAATATTTATAAAATATATGACAGAAATTAATGCAGTTCAAAAATATCTACTATAAATCAACAAATAATATGAACAACCCAAAAGAAAAATGCGGAAAGACAGAAACAGTCTCATGTAAATGACTAACATGTATGAAAAAACATAAACCCTCACTTATTTATTTATTTATTTAAATAAATGTAACATGAAACTCCAAAGACAGTATTTTATCTTTCAAATTGAGAGTTACTTAAAACAATGAAAATGTGTTGTTTTGACAAAATGTGGGGTAAGAGACACCCTTAACACATTATTGGCAGAATATGAATTGGTTCAGTTTTCATTGAGCATAGTCTGACATTATCAAAATTAAAGTGTTCATAATCTTTGACTCAACAACCTCATGTTTATGAGTGTATCCTGTGGGGAAAGTTTAGTAACTCTGAGAGCTGTTAGTGTTTTTGGCTATTCGTGCTCCTTCCTTACTAGCATGCACCTGACTTCCATATAGATAGAGCCATGTGGATACTTATTCCAGTGAAATATGAATGGAAGTGATATAGGTCACCTCTAGGCTGAGGTGACAGTAAGCGCAACACATTCTCAATTATTGCTTGATTTCCTCAACCATGGGCAGTATGCAGAGGAGAGAGGGACCAAAAGAAGGGTGCAGTTGTAAGATGAAGGAACCTGAGTTCCTGAATGACTGTGGTGCAGAGACCATTACCACTATTGCTCACCAGTCTGTGTTAGGCTGTGATGTACACAAGCAATAGGTTATTTTGTCTTAAGAAGTTAAGACATTGAGGTTGATTGTCACAGCATAAAACCCTACTCAGACTGATACATGCAGTTTAATTCTGTTGAAAGATAATTGTTGCAGCATTATTTGTAATAGCTAGGAATTAAAAATAATCTAAGTGTCCACTAGTAAGTTAATTATAGAGTGATGTTGAGAGGATAATCTCATTTCTTTTGAGAGCAGACAGGGTAGGGAGGAGCAGAGGGAGAGACAGAGAGAGAATCTTAAGCTTAACACTTGGGCTCTCATCTTACAACCCTGAGATCATGACCTGAGCCAAAAATCAAGAGTTAGATGCTTAGCCTACTAAATCACCCAGGTACCCCAAGCCTCTCATTTTTTATAAAAATAATATATGTATAGTTTCATCAGCAGAGATAGTTGAAAAGAGGTCCGTTTGCTAACGATATTGCTATAGAGAATGGGGCAGTGGGAGATGTACTTTTCCTGTTAAGTATATTTTCAAAAAATTTGAATATTTTTCAGAACTTTGAGCATTTTTTAGGATTTCTTATTATTTTTTATAATCAATTAAAAAATACTCAGTTTAAAAATTGTGTGCATAGTTTAGTGACTTAGATTGCCTTGAACACTTCCTGGAATAGGAGATAATAAAAACAAATAGTTAATAATTCTTATGTCTAGAAGTCAGCAATTACTAGAGAGTAGTAATTGAAACAAAACAAATAGAACATGACATACATCAAAAGGACAATAGTGCTTACCTTGAGTGGTGAAATGATGGATAAATTTTGTTATTTTTGCTTGGTGCTTTTCTGTGTTGTCCAAATGTTCTGCTTTAAGCATATAGTACTTTTATAATTAAGTAGAAAGCTAAGGTGTAAATGTTGCAAATGTAATCAGAAAATGAGAAGGCTTTCAAATAAAACTACCCTTCTCTCATGCTAATCTCTTTTAAACCACAGATGTATCCTCCAGAGATGTAAAAGCATTAACTTGACTTTCAGCAGTCCTTGTTGTACAGTTACAGTTTTTCTGGCTTCTACCCACTAAAATGATCTTTTAGCCCACAATGATAGATCAGAACATCAAGTAAACAAGACCAAGCTGGGTCTTGATTCAGGAAGAACTGATTCTTTTAAGAATTCAGGAACCCTCTTTGCTTAATGCATTACCATAGTGTGGCTGTTACAGAGTGAGCAGATAGCAGACTGATAATTGCCAGTACTTTACTGGCAGTTGTGAGGTAATCATGCCTGATCTGAGAAAGAAAGAAACCAGGTAAGACAAATCACAAACAACTTAAAAAGCAAGTCCTCATCTTCTGTGTTCATCAGAGTATGGCCAGTACAAAGGATTATACAAAGGATTGTTCACCAAAGCTATTCCTTGAGTGATTATCTGAGAGAGCTTTGGAACTACCTCCAAGACTCTGAAGCTACTTGAGAACCCAGAGCTAAGAGCCATGGAGCCAAAAGCTACACTGTGAGCTATTTGCTGTCTCCTGAAGCAACAACCATTCATGTGTGTTAAGTGCAAGTTGGTTACCATACTAAAGGTGAAGGTTCAAGTATTTGAAGAACAACTTTCTATGTCATGACTTAGACAAGTTAAAAAAAAAAAAAAAGGGTTCCTCGCTAGAAAACAAAAGCAAGTACAGTAAGTTCAAGTCCATAAGGAAAAAGAGAATCAAAGTGAGTGTTTAGAGAGGGAGTAGAAAGGACTGTGACAGCAAGGACAAGTTCTTCCAAGAGGGTGATTCTGGGCTTCCCTGAGGTGCTGAATGGAGAGGTGCCTAAAGATGGAAATAGAGGAAGCCTCTTTAAAATTGGTGTCCTCTGTCAGAAAACTGTGGTTCTTCTAGGTCAGTGATTTTTTTTCTCCAATATTTAATTTTTTAAAATTCCAAACAGAGAAGGTAAAAGAATTTTATAGTAAACACTCATATTCCCATCATCTAGGCCCTCTCATTAACATTGTACTCTGATTGTTTTAGTGTATGTGTGTGTGTACATACTCCACCTTCTATTCATCTTAAATTTTGTTGATGCATTTCTTTTCTTTTTTTTTTCTTTTTTTTAAGATTTTAGTTAAATATTTAACAGAGAGAGAGGGAGAGGTCACAAGTAGGGAGAAAGGCAGGGAGAGAGAGATGGAAGCAGGTTCTCTGCTGAGCTGAGAGCCCGAGGTGGGGCTCAATCCCAGGACCCTGAGATCTTGACCTGAGCTGAAGGCAGAGGCTTAACCCACTGAGCCACCCAGACACCCCTTGTTGATGCATTTCAAAGTAAGTTTCAGGCATCAGTATACTTCTTAAATACTTCAGCATATACATCATAAACTAGAATTAAATAATGGTTTACATTTTTGCTTTTGAGGTAACATTTATAAAGAACGAAATGCAAAACTCTAAAATGTACTATTCAATTAGTTTTGACAACTGCATACATAATTTTAATTCAAATGCTTATCAAGATACAGAATTACCATCACTCCAGAAAGTTGTCTCATACTCCTTTCCAGTTTACTCCTACCTCCTCTCTACCAGAAGAAACCATCTTTTAAATTTTTTTCTACCAGTTCTAACTGTTCTAGAATGTCAAATAAAGGAAGTCATATGGTATATACTCTTGTATGAGGTTTCTTTCTCTTAACATGTTTTTGAGATTCATACTTATTGTTGTATATATCAATACTTTGTTCACTTTTATTGCCAAGTCTTACTGCTCTTGAGTAAATATGTGACCGTTCGTTGGTCCATTCTGCTATTGACAAATACCTGGGCTATTTTCGGTGTTGACTATTGTAATAAAGTTGCTGTAAGCATTCTTGTCCAAGTCTTTATGTAAACATAATGTTTTCATTTCTATTGAGTGAATACTTAAGAGTGGAATTGCTAAGTGATTGAATAGGGGTATGTTTGGTTTTATGAACAACTGTCAGACCTTTTTTACAGAGTGCTTATCCCATTTTATACTCTCAAAACCAGCATGTGAGGATTCTAGTTGCTCTCGAAGCAACTACTCCCTCAAGCAACTTCTAATGCTGTGCTTTTTTTTTTTTAAAAGATTTTATTTATTTATTTGACACAGAGAGATGACGAAAGAGGGAACTGAAGCAGGGGGAGTGGGAGAGGGAGAAGCAGGCTTCCCGCTGAACAGGGAGCCTAATGTGGGGCTCGACCCCAGGAACCTGGGATCATGACCTGAGCCGAAGGCAAATGCTTAATGACTGAGCCACCCAGGTGCCCCCAAAGCATCTTTGTTTTGTAATTTGGTTCAGATCATCTAGATTCTCTCATTCTACGGAAGGTAGTGTGTTCATTACTGAGCTCTTAATTCTTTAAGATTGAAACTTCAGCAACCAGAATAAATGTTTTCTTAAGCCCCAACACTTTCATTGGAAGGAGGTAAACCAATTCTAGTTGCCAGGGAGAAAATACACAATGATATCAGATATCAAATATCAGTTTCTCTGAGCTAATCTGTGAACCACACTCACCACAATCTCCAGAGAGTTTAAGAGATACCCAGGCCCCACGCCAGACCTACTAAATTCAAAACCATGTTGGGGCTTCATTTGCCAAACTTAACAAACAAAAATACAAATAGACATAAAACATGCCCTAGGTGGGCCAAGGAGTCTATAGTTTTATAAGCACTCCAGATGTATCTTAAGCACACCTAAGCTTGAAAACCATTGGCCTAGGCAATACGGATTAGAAATCACAATGAGGGGCAGCTGGGTGGCTCAATGGATTAAGCCTCTGCCTTCAGCTCAGGTCATGATCTCAGGGTTCTGGGATCCAGACTCACATTGGGCTCTTTGCTCAGCAGGGAGCCTGCTTCCCCCTCTCTTGTCTCTGCCTGCCTCTCTGCCTACTTGTGATCTCTCTCTCTGTCGAATAAATAAATAAAAGTCATTTAAAAAAAAAAAGAGAGAGAAATCACAATGAAATATCATTATACACCCTCCAGAATGGCTAAAGTAAAAAAAGACTAGGGGTGCCTGGGAGGCTCGCTATCTGTCAAATAAGTAAATTCTTAAACAACAACAACAAAAAGATGCTTTGAAAAACTGTACTCAAAAAGAGAAAAATAAATCTATATTTTCAAGTACCTATCATCAGCATATTAATCTCAAAAGTTACTTAATGGATCAGAGATGGGAAAATGGATAGTATGGTTTTATTTTCATTAGTGGATTAAGGTATTTGCTAATTCTGTGTTACAGTGATATTATTGTAGGTGACATATTAAATGAGGTATAGGCATTGAATAGCCTAATAGCATTTGGTAGGAAAAAATTTGGGAATGCACAGCATTTTATTATTACTGCATTGGGTGCTAACAGTGAGGGGAAAACAGGACAAAGCTATTATTAACCTAAAGGGACAATAATAACATGTTATACGTAGGCCTTGGCCAAAGGAAAGGTGCGCATAATGAAAATACTAAGAACAATAATGTTGAATTTATCCAGTGCTTTTTTTTATCAAGAACTCAAAGGCTTTTCAGGAGCGATGGCTCATTAAATCTCAAAGCATCTCTGTAAGTTACGAAGGGGAGGGAATTACACCATATTTCCTTCTAGCAGAGAAATTAGGAACCAGAACCTGTAATAAAAAGAGAGATATAAAAGAAAGAACTAAAGACAAGGTGGCCCCAGAATTTGTAACTTCCCTTTTTTGTGTTCCAGTTCCAACTCCTGCTAAGTAAATTCATTCATTCCCAGAACACATTTTTGGTTGCAAAATATGTACCATGTTGAACAAACAGATAGGATTCTTAGATTCATCTGGGTATTGGTGAACAGTAGCACTTGTCTGCATTTGGAGAATGTCGATAGGAAGAATTCCTTTTTTAAATTATCTAGTTCATATTTCTTTTCTCTTTAAGTATGACTGAAGAGTAAAAAGTACTGTTTAAGGAGAGTAAAGCAAAAGCAATCTCATTTCAGTTCTCAGAGCTTTACAGGAGAATGTCTTAATTAAACACAAAGTTCAAACTCCATTTCTGCTTATTGAGTGATTTCTTCCCTTTACTCTTGCAATGAACATGTGTGTGTCTCTTTAAGGAATTGTCTGGCCTGGGTAACCTGGCTGCTGGGGCTGAATGTCATCACAGCTGCCTTTGCTAAGGCACTCAGCTTGCTCTTTGGAGCCTCTTCAGCCCTCAGACATCTGCAGCTCTGGACTGGTTATAACTAGACATTCCACGGAGAGGAATTATCTCTAGATCTCTGAGAAGAGAACCCCTTTTAGGTGTTTGGTTTAGACAGAATATCACTTTCCAAATTTGTGGTATTTGTCGACATCTATAGAAATGTTTGCCATGATTCTGCAAATTCCATTTGGCAGGCAGAGAAGTATGTACAGGTCAAAGATGAATGTGTTCTCTCCCATTGGGAAGCCTTGATATCTCCTCTTCATCCGTTAGGATACTCTAGCTCTCTTTTTTCTTTCCTCACCTCTATAATTTTTGCTAACTTGACTGCTCTTTCTTGTATCAAATTTACACCTACTTAGTCTTTTTTTTTTTTTTTTAAGATTTTATCTATTTGGGAGAGAGAAAGCGAGAGACAAGAGCATGAGCAAAGGAGCAGAGGAAGGGGGAGAAGCCGACTCCCCACTGAGCAGGGAGACCGATGCAGGACTCCATCCGAGGACCCTGAGATCATGACCTGAGCCGAAGGCAAATGCTTAACCCACTGAGCCACCCAGGTGCCTCCCCAACCCCATCCCCACCTCCACCCCGCCACCTAGTCTTTTTAATTTAGCCAGTTTTTCTAGCCAACTTTAGGAAATACCATGTTAGTTCTGGGCTATGCTATTTCCTCTCCTTAAGTAGAAATAGGAACATTGAATAGGAACATTGAATCTTCTTTTAGAGCCTTTTGGGGTCCTACCTTTTTTAATATCCTGTAACTGTCTCTGTTGCTCAGTATTGAATCTATCCCAGTTCTCTATGACCCCCGTAAGATGGAGACTAAAGAGATTATACCACCTTTGTTAGGGTCTGGTTTCCAACATCATATATCAGCATTGATTTTTGGTTCAGCAATCACCAGATATAGTCAGTTAATCTCCCCCCCAATGGAACAGTTTTTAGGGTATAGCCCAGCATCTCCTCCTCCTCTCACCTACTTTAATTTCAGCTTGCCACCTATTGGTCAGTGACCCTTTAAGGAAGAATACCAAGTCAACACTTTTGTGCTCAATTATCTTCGACTTTCAATGTAAAACAAACCATTTACTGAACAGATGGGGAGGGAAACACTAAAAGCAGAAGCTATTAAAGAATTATAGACTTAAGAAGCCTCACAGTAACTATGCATTTTGCTCTGTAGTTGAAGAACCTATAAAATTGTACACACATTAGGGGAAAAGTTTCCACCCAGCATGCATTGACTTAATGGCATAACTCTCAGTAATGTAAAGTATGGACCTTGATTCTTAGGGCACATTTTGTTGTTATTCTGTCTTAATAGGATAGGGTTTAAAAATATGCTACTGTGCATACACAATAGCTGCCTTTCACTTATGGTTTTATCTGTACAGAAATTATTCTGTCAGACAAGAGATTAAAATAATGCTTAACAACTTTTTAGAATTGGTAATCCAGGTAAACTTCTGTAAGAAAATTTAGCTTATGAAAAAGTCAGCTCAAACCTTGACATAAACAATAAATACTAATAAAATTTACTTTTTCCTACAATGGACAATGATGAAAATGAGATAGGTGCATGATTTTACCCCCCTTAGGAAATCAGGTTGGTGCTGGGAGAAACCAGTGTACACATTATGGCTTTATGTGGTACCCATAAGGTTGAATTTGTGTGTGTGCATTTTGTTTCTAAACCAAAATAGAAATAAAATAAGGTTGATGTTTTGAGCTGAGTGGGTATAGGATGGAATGTGAAATGGGTGTAGACTGGTGCTGTTGGAAGGGAGTTTTATGAGTTGTGAGGCTGGCATTGGGTCCTGTTTCCTCCCTGTGGCCATGGAGAAGTCACTTTTTTTGTGGGGCTGGATGGGAGGCAGAGAAAGGAGATACTTTGTGCCAAGAAAATGCTACAAACTTCACTTGACCTTGACTTTGTTTTTTGAGAGGAGGAAACAGGCTTAGAGAACTTGCGAATTGTTCAGAGTTCCTTAGTAGAAAGCCGTTTGCTTTGCTGAAAGTGAAATAGTCAATGCTTGACTATTTCTGTGTTTTTTTCCTTTAATTATGCTGCTCCTCTCCTGTTCACTCCATGTTCTGCTGGTGCCTTCAGACGTTGCCTAAGGGAATCTTCAGCCAAGCTTAAAAATTTACTAATGAGTTGAAGCACTCTCTATGAAACTTCAACTGGAATTCCTTATATCTGTAGTTTTCTTTTTTCTCTTTTCACTGGACCCTTCCTGGGCTTTCCTAATAACTCATATTACCCCCAGTCTTTCCTTTCTTGATACCACCATGTCCTGCTTTCTTCTAGGATCCTTTCTTAAAGTCATAACTTCACACAAAGGGAACTCTTGACAATCCATGCCCTGATGTCCACTTGAAGGGCTCCACCCTCTATTAAGAATCACAAAATCTCAAGGATAAAGGCGACTGTCAGGGTAAGTTTTAGATACATCTCAAAGAGTCCTATAGGCAGATAAAGTAGTTCTAGAACTGAATGTGATCTTAGTTAATGCTCATTTTACAAGTGAAGAAGCTGGGGCTGACTTGCTGAAGATGATAAAATAACTGGGCAGAAGAGCTAAGACTGGAACCCAGTTTCTGTGATTTCCAGTCTGGAAATCACATGAGATAATAGTTAAAGCATTAAAGACCACTGCTCTCTTGCTTTGAAAAATCCGAGTACCATCCTCTTTTGTAAATTTTAAAACTGGAACTCCACGTTAACATTTCATCCTGAACTGTTTCCCTTTTTGCACTGCTACAGCGTTGACACCTGTTTTCTCTTTTGGTGAGAAGAATGGGTTGACTGAAGTACATGGAGACACAGAAGTTGCTTCATGTTCTTCTTCCCTTATAAAATGACTTTGCCCTGGGTCCGCTCTCCTCACCGTATAATCCAAGCCAAATTGTTTCTCCTAGGATGCCATACCATGCGCACGTGTCAGAGTGCCACCCACACCTGTATCTTTCAGCTCAGCTGTTCCTAACGTAATGTGCAGGAGAACCACCCGAATGGCTGGGCCCCAACTAGTTTCCATCCAGTCAGGTTGCTGTAGAGCCTAAAAATGTGCTTTTCTAAAAAATTCCCAGATGCTTCTGCTGCTGCTTGTCCAGTGCTACATGTTGAGAAGAACTGTTCCATGAAAACAGCCTCCAAGCCTTCAGCTCAGAAGCAGTGATTCGTCCAGAGATGGATATCTGAGGGGATTTGCCAGTGATGAGGCTCAGGCTTGTATCACCTGGGGCTCTGTGCTCAGCAGGGAGCCTGCTTCCCCCACCCCCCCCCCCCACCTCTTGTCTCTCTGCTTACTTGTGGTCTCTGTCTGTCAAATAAATAAATAAAATCTAAAAAAACCCAACCAATTTCAAATATATGAATGAACTCGCCAGTGACATAGGGAGTCATATTGTTTGCCATTAGAAAAGGCACTTCACAGAGAGCCTATGCAGGATGACCTTTGACAGAAAAGAACCAGGTCTGGTATGCAAGCAGAGACTGTACAATAATGGTCATCCTTGAGGTAGGAGGCATTGAGTGACATAGAGATATTTGAAGCTGTTTTCCCTACTAGAAACCAGTAGCGGTATTGAAGAGTCAATCAGGGCTTCATTATCCATCCACCCGTAATTTCCATCGCACATCGCACAAACATTGGGAGGAAATTGAGTCCAAAATATTAATAGTTACCTTTGGGTAGTAGGAGTAGAAATGATTTTTATTTTATTTCTTATACTTTATTTTAATCTCCAGGTTGAACAATAAGCCTTATTTCTTGTGTGGCCAGAAAGAAATAAAAATAACTAATACCAGGGATTTTTTTAGACAAACTAACTCATAATGAAGTAAATTTTTAAAAATGTTGAATCAACTTGTTGGCTAATCTTACTCAAAAGCCATTAATTAGAACTTTTTGTTCCCTAGGCTTATAGCAAACATCATTTCTTTTTTTAACTGATTTACTCATTGCCTTTCACAAAATGTGCTTACTAAGACCATGCCACAATACATTTCATTGTTATTTGAAAATGGGTATTTGGTTGATGTCCAAAAGAATTTCACATCAGTATATTCAAATCATTCTTTTTTGCTTTCTGCATAACAAATAACATGGAGGACATGGGGAGATGGAGAAGAGAAGGGTGTTGAGGGAAATTGGAAGGGGAGGTGAACCATGAGAGACTATGGACTCTGAAAAACAACCTGAGGGTTTTGAAGGGGTGGGGGAGTTGGGTGGGAGGTTGGGGGAACCAGGTGGTGGGTATTAGGGAGGGCACATATTGCATGGAGCACTGGGTGTGGTACAAAAACAATGAATACTGTTATGCTGAAAAGAAATTTTAAAAATTATTAAAAATTTAAAAAAAGAATAAAAATAGAAGTACTAGGTAATAGATAATAAGAAGAAATAGGGTTCAACTTGCTAAAGACAGAATCAGTTCACATTCCCAGTTATAGCAAACCTGTAGCCTTGGGATACAGACTATCTCCATTTGGGAAGGAAGCAATTATGTTTTTATTCCTAATCTTCGCTTTAGAATTCACGTTGTGATTATGATGTGTTAAACTAGATAGGTAGTCATCAGAGAATCATAGATTTTAATCTTAAAAATTTGTCTTGCACAATCCTCTTGTGCAAATTTCTAGTAGATGAACCCCACTCTAATTGAACAGCAGCAGTGGAGAGTAGTTTACCCTCTTGGGTAATTTATTTCTCTTCCATTTATGAAAATTACTTTTTTATCTACTTTCTTATTCCACTGTTTCAGCTTATTTCTTTTGGGCCTAACCTTAGTATTTAAAATCTGTTATTAAATTACCTTTTGATATTCCATATCCCAGATTAAGAAATCTCAGTTTCCATTTTAAATCTTTTCATGTTTTCCTCCCATTTCTTTCACAGTGCCTGAGGCACATCTCTGTTGTATCTAATCTCCTGAGAGAGATACATGAAGTTACACAAGACCAGGTTCACATCAGTCAGTGTACCATGAGGACATGACAAAATAATCCCGAACTCACTATGGATGAGGAGAAAAAGAGCAGGTGCTACTAGTTCCTTGTCTTCTTCCTTGGAGATGAAATGGGAGAGGGACATTATAATAGAGAAAGTAAGATTTCCAGTTTGACCAGAAAGAGCTCTCTTTGACAGGATAGAGGAGAGGAAAAGACATTAAGTGAGCTATGTAGATCTACAGCCAGACCATGATTAGCTTGAGTTCAGAAATTTGTGCCTTATAAACATGTCCATCACCAAAGTTTTCTGTTTTCTACAGTGGAGACTTAATTCTAAGACTAAAAGTGATGGCATTTTTTTAAAAGATTTTTTAAAAAGTTTATTTATTTGTTAGAGAGAGAGAGAGAGAGAGAGCGCACAGTCAGAGTGGTAGGCAGAGGCAGAGGGAGAAGCAGGCAAGGAGCCCGATGTGAGACTCGATCCCAGGACGCTGGGATCACAACCCGAACCAAAGGCAGCCGCCCAACCAACTGAGCCACCCAGGTGTCCCAAGCGATGGCATTTTTAAAGCAGTTTTGCTGACAGTGGGCACCTCTATGTAGTCATCTTTCTTTTTGGCATGATTCCTCACGAATTCTTCGGTATTAGTTTCCTTTAGGCCTACCCTAAGTATATGAACCCTTCATAAATCGGTGCCAATATAACTGAATGCAAATGTTGGATACTTAGGATAATCAAGGAAGGTTTCATGAGGGAAAAGAGGGATTTGAATTGAGTTGTAGGCAAATGGGTGTGATTTGACTGCTGAATACCAGAGAAGAATTGTATTTTCCACAATGGTAATGATTAGCTAATAACCAGTCTCTAATTCATGTCTTCTCAATTATGTATGTGAGGACCCCACTAGGTTTGTTGGTGAAATGGGTCTCATTCATCTTTATTAAGTAAATTAAATTGTCAATTTTTTATTTTTCCAAATACAATTTTTAGAAAACCTTGTTTGTTAATATGAAGAGAAAGACTTTTAAAATGTGGCTACACAATTTCATAATTATATTGGCTTTATATAATACAATCCTACCTTTTTTCATTTACTCTTATTGTAAAACCAGGTAGTATGTTGATTATGTATGAACAAAAATCCTGCTAAATACCTAAGAGTCCTTAATAAAGAAATGAGCAAACTGAAATTGTATGGAGGTGAAATATATCCCATAAAAAAAATAAACCAGGGGAAGCAGGGCTGAAGCTTTCGTATGTTGAAGAATGATTTTGTGATACACCATGTGGCGTTTAAGAACTAGCTGCTTGAGTTTTATAAAAGAAGGCATGATAAAGTTTGACTGTCAGATAAAGTTTGACTGTGAATTTGGAAGGGCTAAAAAACTTATCAGAGAACAAGGGTGGTCTCAAATATACAAATATCACCTGACAGAATTATGGGTAACTAAGTAACTAAATACTGAGACTGGCTTTTCTTACGTAATTTTTATTTCCATTAAGAGTAATTTTAATTCCAACATGCCCTTCTGGAATTTTGCTGTTCTAAAACAAATTTGTCAGAAGATTTTGAGATAGAAGGGAAAAGTGGACTCTCCAGTGTGTTTTCTGAAATTCATTGAACCTTAGGTTATTTGGACTGTGGTTTCTGTTTTTTAATGCAAGGCTTGGTCAGTCTATTT
The DNA here is from genome assembly GCF_030435805.1 of Mustela lutreola. Classification (NCBI taxonomy): domain Eukaryota; kingdom Metazoa; phylum Chordata; class Mammalia; order Carnivora; family Mustelidae; genus Mustela; species Mustela lutreola. Next base: position 91,993,677 of record NC_081296.1, read on the forward strand.
GGCAACACTGGGGATTTGCAGTGATAGCTAAAAATACAACTGAAAAAAGTAAATAGGAAAAGTACTTAATGTTTGTGGTAAATGGAATCTAAATCATCCTTTGAATAAAACCAGCACAATTTCATGTTTTTGAAGGAACAAACATAATGCACTCTAAGCTCAGATAAATGAATTTACCTAGGGAAAATCCAAGTGAACACTAAAAGCTTGATACTGTTTATTTCTCGTAGGCTGAGCAAACTGCCCCTCTAAAAGCAACTTAAACTTCCCTTAACAAGATTTAAATAAGGGTCTTTCCTCACGTTTGAGGTCAACATCAGGTGTTCCTCCAAATAGCTCTTGGTGCCCCTGTCAGCGTCACAATTTTGGGTTAGACAATTGTTTCTCACTAATAAGAATGATCTTATGAGTTCTTGTTTTTCCGAGTGAGGGAAATCCAGCAGGAGAATATGTTCAAACTTTGGGAGGGGCAGACATAATGGCATATTCTCATTGGAGTTCTCTGCTCTTCATTCCTGCCCAAGGATGCCTTCCCAGAATTCCACCGTGGCTTCTAAAGTTATGTGTGTACCCCTCCATACAGCACAGGGTATCTGTTTTCTTTCTTTTATGATTAGAGAGAAAGGATGAGAATCTACCAGAGTACATATTATTACAATATATTTTTTTGTCTAAATTTTTATTTAAATTGTAGCTAATTAACATACAATGTAATATTGGTTTCAAGAATAGAGTTTGGTGATTTCTCACTTACATCTAATACCCAGTGCTCAACATAAGTGTTCTTTTTAATACCTGTCATCCGTTTAGCCCATTCTCCACCCACCTCCCTCCAGTAGTCCTCAGTTTTTTCTCTATCATTAAGAGTCTCTTACTGTCTGCTCCCCTCTTTTTCCCCCTTCCCATATGTTCATCTGTTTTGTTTCCTAGATTCCACATATGAGTGAAGTCATATGGTATTTGTCTTTCTCTGACTGACTTATTTCTCTTGGCGTAATACACTCTAGCTCCATCCATGTTGTTGCAAATGGCAAGGTTTCATTCTTTTAGATGGCTGAGTAATATTCCATTATATGTATATACCACATCTTCTTTATCCATTCATCTGCTGATGGACATGGGCTCTTCCCATAGTTTGGCCATTGTTGATAATGCTGCTATAAACATTGGGGTGCATGTACTCCTTTGAATCTGTATTTTTGTAACCTTTGGGTAAATACCTAGTAGTGCAATTCCTGGATCATAGACTAGTTCTATTTTTAAGTTCTTGGGGAACCTCCATACTCTTTTTCAGAGTGGCTGTACCAGTTCGCATTCCCACCAACAGTGTAAGGAGGTTCCCCTTTCTCTACAACCTCGCCAACATCTGTTGTTTCCTGTGTTGTTAATTTTGGCCATTCTGACCAAAGTGTGAGGTATACATATCTCATTGTAGTTTTGATTTGTTAATTTCCCTGATGATGAGTGACGTTGAGCATCTTTTCATGTGTCTGTTAGCCATCTGGATGTCTTCTTTGGAAAAATTATCTATTCATGTCTCCTGCCCATTTCTTAACTGGATTATTTGTTTTGGGGGTGTTGAGTTTGTTAAGTTCTTTATAGATTTTGGATACTAACCCTTGATGAACTTTGTCATTTGCAAATATCTTTTCCCATTTTGTAGGTTGCCTTTTAGTTTTGTTGATTGTTTCCTTCACCATACAGAAGCTTTTAAAGTTGTTGAAGTTCCAGTGGTTAATTTTTACTTTTGTTTCCCTTGCCTATGGGGACATGTCTAGTAAGAAGTTGCTCTGGCCAAGGTCAAAGAGGTTACTGACCATGTTTTCCTCTAGGATTTTGATGGTTTTCTGTCTCATATTTAGGTCTTTCATCCAGTTTGAACTTATTTTTGTCTATGCTCTAAGACAGCGGTCCAGTTTCATTCTTTTCTATGTTGCAGTCCAATACTATTTGTTGAAGATACAACAGATCTTAATGTCAGTTTATTTCAGTTCTGCAAATGCTTTCTTTTTAAATATTCTACTTTTCCACTCATTCCACTCCCATGTTCCCACAAACTTCTCATATAGAACTGAAGTTGAATTTATAGATGTGGTGGCAAAAGAGCAGGATCAACAAATTTAGGGCATCCACCATCCATAAGCCTGGTGCCTCACATATGGGGGTGCTTAGGAAACATTTTTTGAGTGAATGAATGCCTAAATGAGTGAACTCCAAAATTCAAGGTAGGTGAGAAGTGCTCTAGGGGAGCCAGAGACTATTAGACTTTTGGGTTTTTGTAGTATATGTTACTCTGTTACTTTCTGGTGGGAACTGGCAACCCTGCATTTCTTAGACTAGCTTTGCTACTTTGTGGCCAGAACATAACTTATTTGAGGAATAATGCCATTTTTGGCAATAAACATCAGCTATTATATAGTCCAATTTGCAGAGCTTCTCAGAAACCTAGGAAACAGATTTAACTGAAGTTCCTTTAATCAGTCCACCATTTAAACATTTTCTGGTCAGGGCACCATTTTTAGGTTAGGGTGTGTTACATGTATTCCTTGGCAAGGATGACTTATTTACATTTTGTCTTATCATAATGCATTGTGGTTTATCAGGCAATAAATTTAAATTGGAAATGAGCAAAGTAAATGGATATCTATAAATGAATAACATCCAGGCTCTCACACTCTTAGGTAAAATGTTTAATGTAGTGTCCAGGGCCCTATCCCTTCCTCCCCCTACCCTGTAAGAGTCCTTTCTATCTGGGGTTAAGGACCAGAGTCTCCACTTTAACAAATTCAGGTGTCAGGGCTCCTGGGTGGCTCAGTTGGTTAAGCAACTGCTTTCGGCTCAGGTCATGATCCTGGAGACCCAGAATTGAGTCCAACATCAGGATCCCTGCACAGCAGGGAGTCTGCTTCTCCTGCTGACCTCTCTCCTCTCATTCTCTCTCAAATAAATAAATAAAATCTTAAAAAAAAAAAAAAAACCACCAAAAAACAAAAAACAAATTCAGGTGCCAGATGCAGAAGTTCCATGATACTTTACAAAGCATATTTGGGGGTAGGGGGCAGACTGGTTCAGTTGCTAGAACATGCAACTCTTGATCTTGGAATTATGAGTTTGAGCCCTATGTTGAGGGTAGAGATTACTTAAAAATAAAATCTTTAAAAAAAAATAGAGCATTAATGTTCATGAAAGGGTCTTGTAAAATATGTGCAAAAGAAAATTTTAAATTGTTAGTAAACTGTGTATAATAGCTCACAGTCAGTTACAAGATTTTGTGCTGCAGATTTATAATCTAGCTTAGTTTATTACCCCATTTTCCAGATAAGGAAATTGAGGTATAGAGAGGCTAGTTGATAGCATTGTCGGGACTCAACACTGGGTGGCTTGACCCATAGTCCACTGTCTTGATTACATGTTATCTTGCCTCTCCCATTACTACTCAGCTTTCAGTGGATACTTTAGAATTGATAACTTGATGCTTCTGAGAATTCTATCTAGCAGTTATTTCTATAATTACATAGGTTTAAATATAGTTACAGTCAGAAAGTCTTCAGTGAATGGGAAACAAAGTTGGGATGTGGGAACCCTGAGAGGCACCAACAGGCATGTATGTCCACAACACATTACGTATTTAGTAATAGGTTCACTACCAGCAGGCTGAATTGTGGGCTTATCTAGTCTAAAACTTTATATTTTTTAATTTATATATTGATTGAAATTTAGCCAATTCAGGAGGAAAAAAAATTATTTAGGGATGGGGAATTATCATTCGGATTATTTGGTATCTGGTGGCTTTAGTGTTGGTGCTGCTGAAGAAATACAGATGAAACTTTGGTAGATTGACAGAATTTTGACTAAATTAGTCAAACACAGGGGCACCTGGGTGGCTCAGTTGGTGAAGTGTCTACCTTCAGCTCTGGTTGTGATCCCCAGGGTTTTGGGATTGAGCCCTATCTAGTCTTGCTTCCTACTCAGTGGGGAGTTTACTTCTCCCTCTTCCTCTGACCTTCCTCTCTGCTCATGCTCTCTCTCTCTCGAATGAATAAATGAAATCTGTAAAAAAATAAATCAGAACTTTGAGCATTATGAAAACAGTATTTTCCTTTAACACTCGATTATTGCCTTTTAAGTGAATAAACTAATATAAAAGTTATTATTGATAACTTACTAGAGGCTATGATAGGTAACATAAATACATCTATTATGGTACAGACAAAAAGACTGATTTGTACATAAAAAGTGTATCTTATTAATTTATTTACAATTCACTGTTTGATCAGTAAGTTAAAAAAATTCAAGTGTGTGGATTACCTAAAGGAACTCTTGTTTTTCCCTTATTTCTTGATGTGTTTTTTTTTTCCCCTTTCTTTGCTTTCTCTGTAACTGCTGGCACTTTAATGTAGAAAATAGGCTCATTCATCTTACCTTCTAACGAGCTTTGATTGTACCGTGTAAGACAACATGTAATATGGAAAGGCATGTTAATGTTGTATTCTAAGAACCCCAGCATTTGTACTTTTGACTCTTACCATCTTTTATCATGTAACAAAAGACATAAAATCCAACAAAATGTACTATCTATAGAAAATGCCTATAACTGCTCTGTTAATCCAAGAGTTGATCCCATTACGTGTAATTTCAGGTTTAAAATAAGATCAAAGGCCACAGCTGGGGTTATGTATGCACTGGGACAGCCCCTCCCCCACTGTCTCTGAGTTCTCAGCTCTTCCATTGTCTATCCTCATGCCCAGCAAACTGCTGGCGCAGACTGGGGATGAATTGCTTGTATGATGAGGAACTTGAGAAGTTTTGGCAGCAGTGACTTAGCCAGTGAAATGATATGTTTGCTTCTGTGATGTATCATCTTTTTGTAGAATCAATGTGGTTTGCTGGAAAGGATAGTTAGTGGGGATCTGAAGGTGGGAGTTTTTTCGTTGTTTCTGCAACCTTACGAAGTTTTCCTGAGCCCTTTAGCCCTTTAGGCTACAACTTCCTCTCAGATGAAATAAAATGCTAGAGCTATGTGGGGTTGGTTTTTTTTTTTTTTTTCCAGTCTCTTCCAGCTTTAAAATTTATGTTTTAAAATGAAAGGCAATGTATCTACCATTATTTTTTTTTTTACTTTTTTATTTTGAAATAATTTAAAACTTATAGAAAAGTTTTAAGAACAGTACAAAACACTCCTTGATTACCCTTCACTTAGATTCACCAGTTACTAACATTTTGCCTCATGTGCTTTGCATATCTTTATATCTATATCTATATATGTATATACATACATATATATATTGCTTTACCATTTGCTTTATCATTTATATGTATGCATACATACATAATTATTGTTTTTGAAACATTTGAGAGTGGTTACAGACACAGTGCCCCTTTATCTCCTCCATATACTTCAGAATGTATTTCCTGTCTAATGATAGTTTTTTATATAACCATGATTTATTTACCAAATTCAAGAAAATTACCATTGATTCAATACTAGTACAGTTATCCCAATAATATTTTCTATGTCAGTTTTTCCTTGTGCTCCAGGACACAATCCAGGATCACACATTGCTTGTAGTTGTCGTGTCTCTTTAGTCTTCTTGAATCTGGAACAGTTATGACTTTGACATTTTTAAATAATTACAGGCCTTTTTTTTTTTTTTGGTAGAAAGTCTCTTAATTTGGGTTTCTCTGATGTTTCCTCATGATTCTATTCCGATTATGTATTTTTGGCAGGAATATTACATTAAGTAATATTGTGTTCTTCTCAGTGCATCACATCAAGATGTACAGGATATCATGAAGTTAAAATATTTTTAAGACGTGAATCCATGGGGTTAAGTTTCTCCATTCTCATTGAATTTGACCTCTATCTGCAAGACTATAAACAAATGAAAACGTTTATTAAATTACCTAATTTGTTAATATTCTTAATATAGAATTCTCTATTTTAAATAAACCAATTGCCTGTATATTTTAGTTTTTATCTAAATAATTTTATTTGCGTGTTAGAGAGTCTTAAAGTAAGTATCCCAGTTCTCAACTAAAGAAATCTCAGTTAAGTCTGCAAAGCCTTTGGGAAAAGGTTTTGAAGAAGATGTAGATGCCTTCATTCTGGAGCCCACATGATATATTTTTTTCTTGATAGAAATACATTCTAAAGATTACCTCATTAACATAATGCCAGAAAGTATTGTGAAGGCTAACCAGAAAATGAAATAAAAAAATGGTGGAGTAAGAAGAAAAGAAAGAACCTAGCTCCCCTGATTTGAACTACGGTACTTTTCCACTACATTATTCTTCCCATGAATCACTATTTGGAAGCAAACATGGCTTAAAAAAATAAATAAATAAAGCAATTAGTCGATGACTGTATACATTTATCATATTTTATAGTCCCCTCAGAATAGCACTGTGAACAACTTCCGATGATGATGATGGATTCACGTGGGTCACTTTGGGGCACTGTAGTGTTACTGATAAGCAGTAGATGGCACTGTTAATATACATTGATTTTATTATAAAATCTGGAAAAGGGAAGTAGTATTCCAGAGATTTACTATGTGGTTGTTCCAGTTAAAGTTAGTGACACTTCACTTACTTGATAAAGTCCTATCAATTCTGTGATCTCTGTGATGTTTATTTTCATCTCCCCTAACATGATCTGGCTGTGGACATTTTGGATTATTTTTGTGTTTTGGGGTTTTTTTGGCACATTCAATTAATACAACTTATAAACTTTGCTCCGAGTTTGGTAATTTATTTATTTATTTATTAAGTTTTTTTTTTTTTTTTAAGATTTTATTTGACAGAGAGAGAGAGAGAGAGAACAAGTGTGCACAAACAGGGCGAGAGGTAGGCAGAGGAAGAAGCAGGCTCTCCACAGAGCAGAGAGCCCGATGTGGGACTTGATCCCAGGACCCTAGGATCATGACCTGAGCTGAAGGCAGACACTTAACCAACTGAGACACCCAGGCACCCCTAGTAATTCATTCCTTATTGAAAAGGCATATATCTATATATCTATATATATAGATATATATATATATATATATATATATATATATATATATATATATATATGTTTTTTTTAACTTCATGCTTGATATTAAAGACTTGGGAAGATATATTGTCTCTCTCATAACCTTTATATATTTTCTAGCTAAAAAATACACCTGAGAGCATTTCATACTTTTGATCTCTTAATATGATCACATAAAATTTTTTTAAGGCATTCAATGTTCTGATGTTTGACTTAGTTGTTTAAAATACTTGATAGTTGATTATTACCATTTAGAAAAAGTATCAGTAGGTTAGAAATGTTTCTTATTTCATGACGTCCTTTTTTGTTTTTTTTGGAATGAGTGGGTAAGATATTTTATAAATCACACACGAAAGAAAGCTCAAAAAAAAAAAAAAAACCCTGGAAATAGCAACATCTCCATAATTCTTAATGAATTCAAGCCTTGATTATTTGCATTGAATGCAAACTTTACTGGCTCATCATATCACCTTTTAAACACCTCACTTGAATTATGCAGGTAAAAATTCTATTCTGTCCCTTTATAGGAAAAAAGAAAACCTTGATGAAAATTAAAACCGTGTTTAACTAAATGCTTCAGGTGAGAAAAATCACAAATAGTGAAATATTACTCATCTTTGCTTCTTTTAAAAGAATAATTTAGTTTTTCATCTGAGACGGGAGAAGTTTATACCTTCTAGAACTATGACATCATATGAAATGTTGACATCTATTATCAACCTAATTAACTATTTGCTGTTCAAATTGTGGTGAAAGTACATTAAGACTTCTTTTGTACTCTTATCGCTTGTTTAATACCAAATTGCCTGGCATCTGTGTATCAAGGCTTTGATCTAATACTCTATCAGTTGTTGGCACAGGCACAAGAGACTGCAGAGTACACAAAGCTGTCGCTGCAGACTCCAGGGAAAAAAGGCTGTGGATATACAGCCCTGATTAGCCAAGTCAGTCAATATTTGCATGATGCAATGATAATGCCTTCTTTATGTTAGATTGTTATTTCACTGAAGCAAGTAGGAAACTTCGTTTTCAAGAACTTGGTGTATTTTTTAGAAATTCTTCCCCTCCACCCTCAGGTGCATGTAGAGCACATTTTCTTTCATCTCTTTCCTTTTCCCTTTCTGCATTCAACATTTGACCATGCACAAATGCAATATGATACATATTCTTCAGGAGCGCACATAATTTTTCTATTTTATATGCAAAGGAATTTTGATAAAGATATAATCTTGCATGTAGTATGTCAAATCCTAGAATCAAAATGGACTATTTTATTTTTATACCTTAAATATAAAAGCTGCTTGTTGCAGTGCTACTTTCTATTCTCTAAACTTCATTTAGTTGATTTGTAAACTCAAAACACTTGTGCCTTAATTCTACTTTCTACTACTATAGACCTTGGACTGTGCATCTTTTAATTTTACTGAAGGGTTATGAGAAATGAATCTAATAAAATTAATATTTGAGTGAAGGCAGTAGAAATCTATATTGAGCTCCCAGCAAAAGTTGAAGATTTCTAATGATGCCTTGGTTAACCATCTGGGTCTTGATCTAAGCTCAGGTCTTGATCTCAGAGTTCTAAGTTCAAGCCCTACACTGGGTTCCATCCATGCTTAGGGTGGGACCTACTTGGAAAAAAAAGAAGTTGAAAATTTGTCTACCATCTTCCTTGTTTCGTATTTGGTTTAGAATTCTTGATCTTTGCAATGTAGTTAGGATATTCATAAGATACTATTTAGAACCTAGCAAAGTTTTTCAGTCACATTCTGTTATCTAAGATGCTTTTTTCTCTTCATCTCTCTTTCCACTTCTTTTCTTTTTAACATTTGAAAGGGAATTGATGGTAATAAAACAACCAACCTGGTATCCCCTTTAAAGTAATTAGCATTTATAGAGTAGCCTCACAAGGCACATTGTATTATTTGCTACAGAGAACAAAAACAAGACTTTGTCCTGCTTTCAGAAAGTGTACAGTCTAGTTGACCTGTAACCTCAAGTAGGTGACATGAAGGAATATAGAGATCATAATAAAGCTCTGTATAATATGATGTGTACTCTGGGTGTAGAGAAAGAAGTGGTCAATTCTCCCTGGGCTGGATGGTCTGATGGATGGTCTGATGGGCAAAGGAAACACAGGAATGGCTTTGTGAATAAGGGCATCCAGACACAGAAAGCAGCTGGAGCAAAAATAAACAGGTATGGAACAACCAGGATATTAGGGACATATTAAGTATTACAAATTTATCATGGGTTGGAGTAAGGAGGAAAGAACCTTGAAACACAAAAGGCTCCAGAAGTCAACAGAAGTCAGCAGAAGCCAGATCACAGATGGCCTTAAAAATGAGTTTAGGTTTTAATCTTAACATGGTAAGATACTGTAGCAGTTTGGAATAGCAGGGCCGTGATTGGATTTATGTTTTGGAAAGACATTATGACAGTAGGATGCAGGGTATGTCAGTAGGTTGCAGGGTACATCAGAAGGGTGAGACTAGAAGCCAGAGGAATAACTAGGAAATTATAACAATGATTAAGCTAATTGTTCTTGACCTTTTGGGAGCCTCAGATCCCTTTTTAGAAGCACTTGTGTATATACAGACTTACATATAATACTTAAGTGACTTATGTATATTACATATAATACTGATTGGCTCATGGATCTTTTGAAGTCCACCCATGGATTCATGTGAGCCCATGCATTTCAGGTTAAGAACTTGAACAGATGATGGGGGAATAAACAAATGTGGTAGTGATAAGAATAGAGAGAAACAGTTGGATAAGAGAGGTATAACTAAGATGCCATGAGACTCGTTTGACAGATTGAATATGAGAGTGAGGGAGGGCAGAGTGTCTTAGATGGCTGCTAGGATTCTAGCTCCTGTAACTGGGTGGACAGTAGAGCTTCAGCCAAAACAAGGAATATATAAAGAGAAACATCTTACTGAGATTGTTGGCATACGTGTGGAAGAGCCTGGTGGAGATGTTGGAAGGGAGGTGTAAATAACAATCTAGAATTCAGTAGGGGGTTTGAACTGAAGATATTTGTAAACCTGTAAATAGAATTTAAACCCATGGGTTGAGTTCAACCAAGCCTGGAAGTAGAGTAAGAAAGAGAATGCCAGGCAATGATCCTTGGGGAACACTAACTTTGAAAGATCAAAGAAAGAGGAGTGAGCAAAAGAGATTGAGAGTTAGAAGGCAAAAACAAGAATGAAGAGGATTAGAAGCCAAAAGAGAAAATAATATCAAGGAAAGAATGGTCCACAGCATCAGATATTCCAAGGACAAATAGAACAAGTACTTAAAAGATGTCATTGTGTATGACATTTAGGTAGCTATTTATGACTCCCACCAGAAGAGTTCCAGTGGAATTGGGGGTGGGTAAATGTAATAAGCTATACTATTGAAAGTGGCTACAGATTATTCCTCCAGGGATATTGATTGTGATAGTAAGATGAGTGATAGAACTAAAAGAATTCATGGTATCACTGGTTCAGAATGCATGTGCATTTTAAAGATGGGTAGAAATATCTGATTGCCTTCCCCTAAAATGGTTATATCCATTCAGTTCTACAATTGTGTATGAGAGTATACCATTTTCTACCCATTGCCAACTGTGTATTTTTTTAAAAGATTTTATTTATTAGCAAGAGGGAGTATGCACATGTGAGAGACAGAGAGAGAGAGAGAGAGAGAGAGCAGGAGCAGAGGAAGAAGCAGTATCCCCACTGAGCAGGGAGCCTGACTCAGTGATGGATCCCAGGACCCTGGGATCATAACCTGAGCTGAAGTCAGCCAGGCACCCCTGGCAACTGTATATTAACATTCCTTCCAACTTAAGCTAGTCTGATGGCAAAAACTCTGTTTAATTTGCAATTTTATGTTTATTAATGAGATTAAATATCTTTTTGTATCTTTTAACTCTCTGTATTTTTTCAACCTTGTTTGTTTAAAATCTTTGTCCATTTTCCTATTGAGTTTGGCATTTTGTTGATGCGTAAGAACACCATAATTACTGATATTGAGATGAGTCGGAGACCTGTACCCCTGGGGCAAATAATACATTATATGTTAATAAAAAATAATAATTACTAATATTGATATTTTTTTCCTCAGTATATATTGAGAACATTTGAAGGCATTTCTTTCAAGCTGTGGTTTGTGCTTTAACTTTGTTGTTGGTTCCTTTATGTCAATCATATATGTCAATCTTTATCTTTATAAAATTTTTAAAAATTATCATTTATTTTATTCCAGTGCTTTAAAGTTTATTACATATGGGTCTTCATTATATCTAGAATTTATGTGTATGACATAGTGACCAAACATTATTCTTATAAAATTTTGATACTTAACTTTCTCAACACCATATTAAATATCCATTCTTTCCTGATGGTTTGAGATGCCACCTTTATTATATATACAAGATTCCTCATATTCAAGAATCTGTTTTCAGATTTTGTTTGTTCCATTAGTGTATTTGTGTATTTCTGCAATAAGATTATACTGTTTTAAATAATGGAATTTCATAGTATGTTTGATAGCTGATAGAATAAATTGTCATCGTTTTACCTTTTTTCCCCAAAATGTTTGTAGGTTTATTTTTGCTCATTTCAGCTGGTGATGTTCCATTAAAGATCCTATTAGAATTTTTATTAATACTATATTAGCTTTTAAATTAAAAGCTTTATCAGAGGAAGACTTCCCAATCAGAAACTGGTCCATCCATTTTCTTGAAGCCTTTCTTTGTTGTCATTTTCTTCTTCCAGGTCTTACATATTTCTTGTAGTTATTTCTAATCTTACAGTTTTTACTCCTTTGTGCATGAAATACTTTCTCCATTGCATCGGTTATTACATATGTATCATTTAGGAGTGTGTTCGGCCATAAACAACAGAAAACCCAAATGTGGCTTAAGAAACAGGAGCTTATTTTACTCACATAGCAAAAGTCCACAGGTAAGCAGCTGCCAGTGTTCGTTTAGCAAGTTCGTTAAGCAGGGGATGTGCCTCTTTTGTCTCTTGTGGCCTCATCTTCAAAAGATGCTCAGTGCAGATGGAGCCCCATGTCAGCATTTGTACAAGAAGGAGAGGGAGATGGGGAAGTTATGATTCCTGTATAAGGAATGCAAAAAACTCCTCAGGAAAGTTGGCCCACTCCCTGCAAGCCAGAACTGTGTTACGCCCCTGCCTTCAAGTGGCAAGGGAGACAGCAAGGGGAAAGGAGGAGAGGAATGAAAGTTAGGTTAGCCACACCACAGCATCTTCCCACTTGGCTTGTAGTAAAGCTGTTGATTTGTGTATATGGATCTCCTATCAGCTGGCTTGCTGAACACTATTAATTTTAGTCATGTTTCAGTTGACTCCCTTGTATTATCTAGGTAGAAGATTGTATGTCTACAAATAATAACAGCCTGTATCTTTCTTTAAGATAGATGTACTTTGTTTCTTTTTCTCTCTCTTTTTTAGTATTTTTCTTTTTTGGTCTTATTGCACTAGATAGTAATTCTATTTTTGTCTAATGGATGCAATAGCTTCTTAAGTCTTTTTGAAGATAGTAGAATTTATTTTTTCAGTTTTATTTTATTCCTTTAATTATCTTTAATCTTCTAGAAAGCTTTTCATCATTATTCCTGTTGTTGTTAAAACAATTAGTTTTCCTTCCATATCTCATAAACTTCACTTGTTTATTTAACATAATTAATGATGAAAGACTAGGCTCATTAATGTAGATAGCCAATACAGGTCTCCTCTGAAGCAGTGTTTATTGGTTCATCCTACAAACAAGCCTGTCCCATGACTAGGAGGGCTGACTGAGACTGGCAGCCTTTTGTGGTGCCTGGGCATAGAGCCACAGTTATATATAGATCCTTCAACCCTTCAACTGCCAAAATAAGTGGTGTTTAAATCTGAGGCTGAGGCAGGTAGCACATTTTCTTCCTGGGCAAAGATGCTTCCTTAGCACACCTCTTTCCCTGTCTATTCTAGTCAAGAGTTACTTACATTCTCCTGATCTCCCGTTTCAGGGCCTTGCACCCACGTGGGGAGACTATAGGCAAGATATTTTTTGAGAGCGCTGTTTTGAGAATTTAGCCAGGGGTTAAAAGCAGCTCCTGTCAACAACTCTGTATAAACAAGGGGAAAAGGGACATCTACTAGACTTTGTTGTTCTAAGAGCAGTTCTTTAGTGAACCTGCAAGAAACCTCTAGGGCCTGCTCTTAAGAGTAAGACTTCTCTGAATGGGCACTTCCCTCCTGCTCCTGGTTTGCTGCTGTTTCTTTCTCTGGTTTTGTTCTCAGTTCCCTTTCCTTTTCTTTCTTCTAGGTTCTTTAGAATTTTTTGTCTGCAGATGGAGATTTCCTTTATTCCTTATTATATCCATGAATCTATTCTGTTAAAATATCTGTGTTTCCAGGGAGTGTGCCTAGGAGCACGTGCATGTGTTTGGTCCGCCATCTTGATCCACACTTCCCTAGGGGGATGCTTACAAAATCATTTGCATGTGGCCAATTGGTTATCCTTCATAAAGCAAACAAAGTACAGCTGTGGGTTGATTAATAACCGTGGGTTGGTCAGATAACCATACAGTCCACTGGAAATCTTTCAGTAGTAAAAATACCGTCACTTTGATACATAATAATTAATTTGTAGGCCTTATATTGAAGAAAGGAATGTTTATATCGTAAAGTACTAATTCAGTGTCTCTCAAAGTGTTTCTCCCCAAATTGGTGTTTATTTGTACTCTGGGTACTTGGCTTACCTTGGGAACAATTTCTTTAAAAACAGATTTTCTTTTTAATTAGTCATTTTTGGACAGTACAAAATTTCCTAAATGTGATATTTAAATAACACTGATGCCTAGGAATTATAAGCAGAAGTTTGTTTACTGCATTTCTTATTCTTTTCCTTCATTTTGGATGGGGAATGAGAGTGGAAGATTCTTCTGTTTCTTTAAAATGAAATTGTCCCTTAAAGGAAGCTGTTACAGTACCATAGCAACATACTTTATTTTGTATTCAGCTCACCTTTAGGGGTGACTGCCTGTCCAGCGGGAAAACCCTGGAAGCTTATCTGATGACAAGCCTGATAAATTTCACTGCAAAATGAAGACCACTTCCATGCTTCCTATGGAATATAGGACCAAGTCACCATCACCTCAAAGTCATGGCAGAATCTATAGACTTATGTTTGAAAATGAAGAGGGATGAATAAAACATACTTGTTTCAATGGTGGGTTTCTGGTCTCTCATCCTCAAAAGCTTGATGCTCATCCTATTAAAATGCTACAGAAAGTGTGCCATACGAAATAAGCATCCAGAGGTTCTAAGCAAAACATCATGTCTTGAAGTTAGGAAGGTTAAATGGTCTCTATAAATTAAAGCTGTTCTGTTATAGAGTTGCTAGAGATGCCACAAAGGAGAACACCTTCTTAATTCTTGATGTTTATTTTATTGACTCATTTTATTTGGAAGGGCCGGTCATATTATTGCCTCTGCTGCAGATGAGACTGAGTAAATATTCATGCTGGAAATTAAATCTTGAATAGCTCTGTAACATATACTTAAAAACAATAGTGGGTATCCTTTATCTTTTAGTTCTAGGCACTATCACTTTCTTATTAGTGACTTAGAAATACCATATTTCTAGCACTTTCCTTTGAAGAGGAGAAGTTATCATATAACTCAGCCTACTCTATAGACTAATAAAGTTTAGAGGGAGAATAAATTGGACTCTTGCTAAAAATGGGGTTTTAGGATTCTTTAAGAGGAAACATCAGTTTCGTGTATGGCTTTTCAGTCTGCTTAGTCTTTGGTTATGGATTCTGCGTTTATTACTGAATGGTTAATATGCTTAGAACTGGGCATTCCAGTGAGTAAGTGGGACTGTAAGAGTCTCTGGACAAACGTTCCTGCTGGGCCAGAAATGCTATCACAATTTTCGTAAGGAAAAATTATCTCAGTGTTTGTCTTTATTCTAATTTAAATCACACGGTGATTTGCTAAAGCTTCAAAAATGCAATTTAATCCTGTTCAGTTTCCAAAGAGGGGTGAACACACAATGAAATGAATTAGTGAGGCCAGTCATAATCAAACACTGTAGAAAGCCAGGAAAACCCACCATATGCCAAGGGTTTTGTAAACAGATATTCTGTCTGGGAAAAAAAATTGACATACTGTTTGTGTGTGTGTGTGTGTGTGTGTGTGTGTGTGTGTGTACTGGTGGAGGTAAGATATCTCTTAAGGAGCATTACCCCTTTCAGGAAATTTGTTCTTATGACTTAAGAGCCACACCAAAATTGTCACTGTATTTTCTGAGTAGTTAAATTCTTCTGGGAGATGAGGACAAAATTTGGTCACTAAGAAGGAAGTCTCTTCTCGTCTCATATCTTGGCTAAAGATGGAGCCTTCATTCTCTCTAAAGGTAATTTGTTCATCTGATAGAATGCCATTGAATCAGCAACAGTCACAGAGTATTTTCTAAACTCAAGTTAAGAAATGCTGCTTTGAAGAGGCAGCAATACAGCATTTTGAGTAAGACAGTATGGCCCTGTAGGCTGGCTTGGCTACTAATTACTTATATGGCCTTGGGCAAGTGACTTAACTTCATTGAGCTGTGGTTTTTTTCATCTGTAAAATGGGGATAATAACCATAGGATGTTTATGTTTGGTTTAAGGAAGGTAAATAACTGAAGTGCTTAGCACATATTTACATTGTCAATATTCAGTAAACATTAAAAGTTATTATTAATATTACTACTGTTATTACTATAGCAGTCAAAAATACCCCAGCTTTTCTTCATGTAACAAATTGTTATTGTGCATTTACTGTGTGTCAAGCCTTACTAAATACTGGGGATTAAGAATCTGCATCTCTGTTGGTTATAGACAGTGCTTTCTGCTTTCTGACCTTAATTCTTTAAAGACAAAACTTGGCAGGGAATCATTCACTTAAACAGATCAACCCATTACCACATTAAAAAAAAATTTAATACTAATATATTTTAGTGATACTTAATGAACAACTATAGCAACAACAAATAAAGAAATTCAAAGGGTCTCTGGGTGGCTTAGTTGATTAACTGTCTGCCTTTGGGTTACGTCATGATCCAGGAGTCCTGGGGTTGAACCCCACATCTGGCTCCCTGCTCAGGAGTCTGCTTCTCCCTCTACCTCTCCCACCTCCCCATCTCCACCTTGTGCACACTCTCACACTCTTTCTCTCTCGCTTACTCTCTGAAATAAATAAAATCTTAAAAGAAAAATCCAAGCACATTTAAATGGACTTCGGTCTCAAATAAAATATTGGTAGTGGGGTTGCAATCAGGATTATAGAAGAAATGGGCCGAGTATTACATGCCCCTGCAATGCTCTCACATGGATTATTATTTTCTTTTTGCTCCCCTCCCCTTTTTAAGTCTGATACATGCTAAGATCTTCACATTCATAGCTACCACCTGCTAAAATGTGGTTTTGCCTTTGTACAAGCATGGCATCCCCATGCCAGTTATGTTTGCTTGTGTACCTCTGGCAGTGGGAGGGAGAATCCCATCAGGCTGCATGCAGGGTGTGAGCTGTCTGTCTCGTACTCTGGGTCTCCCCAGTGAGTGCACTTTAAGGTCTCCCTTCCTGGAGAATGTGCTCTGCAGCAGGGTGGACTGTAGGCCAGGGACTTGTCTGGGCTTCCCATTAATCTGAAGGTGGGAGGGTAATCCCTTCACAAATATGGGGATGGGGGCTGCTCTGAGACTGGCAAATAATAAACAATGAGAGTTTTTTGGTTTTTTTTTTTTTTTTTTTTTTTTTTTATCCTGGATTCCTCCAGCCCTCCTCTCTGTGGTCCTCAGCAATAATTTAGGCCTTGTCTTCCTCTCTGAAGGATTTAAATGGAATGACCTTAATTCTTGCTTTGTTTGCACTCTTATCTTTTAAGGAGCTGCAGTGAAGACCAAGACAAACAGTAGATTAACAGTGGTACCTTTTATAAAGCTGATTAGGTCCTAAAATATGCTGAAAGGAAAACAAAACCAAAAAGGGGAAAAAAAAAAAAAAGTGGAATCAGGGCTAAGACAGAAGCCTTTGTCGGTGAGTTTGAAACAGCTCCTTTCCTTTCAGTCGTTACAGATATTGACCTTCCAGTAAAATATTTCTTTTGTGTGTGAAGGTTTTGCCAGGATAGCATTTATAGTATTAAGCAGGTACCTAGTAAGTGTTTCTAAACAAATATTACTTTACTGCCTAATTTTTGGTTTAAGGGGAGAGTTGTACTGAGGATGAATTCAGAAAACATTTGATTATGGCTCATGTGCTGCTCCTTGTAACAGGGGCTATCAAGTGGCTAACCCTGTCAAAACCAGAATTCCAGAGATGCTGTTCCATGTGGAGTCATTAAGAGAAGCACAGGCTCCTTGAATCTCTTTTAGCTCCTGTGGATTTGAAGGAATTTACAAAGAAACTTCCAGGACGCCTCAGCTATATCCAAATGAAAGCCAGAGCACTATCATGTGGCAGAGCTGAAAGTGTGTCTCTGGAAAGAAAAAATGTATCTTACAGCTCCACAGAAAATATTTCTAGAATCAGCTTCTGTTTCCTTGAAGGGATGCTACTGAAATTGTTCAATTTAATTTAAAGTTAAATAAAAATGTGAAAGGCTAGGGTACATTAATAAGATGATCCATCTGCTTAGAATAATAGGATAATTCACATCTTCATTGTCAGAGCAGAAAGCCTCCGATAAGGTCAATCATTAAACTCAATAGTTTCATTCTTTGATGCCATCTCACTTAGATTCTCAGTGCCACTTGTCTGTCCTTCTTTTCCACTATGCACCTGTATTGCAAATTTAGTTCCATTAGGTAGATGCTTGCACCATTATGAAGCCTGATTCCATCATGTTTAAAGTGCCAAGCCATTTAAATACGGTGCAGTCTTTGGTCATATTTAATCCAAACATTTACACACATCCAGCTCCTTCTTATCTTTTTAAATAGGATGCAGGGCTTATTTTTAAATTACATCCTCATTCATGCTTTATAAATCATCAAGAAAAATCGTCCATGGGATTTAAATTCTGGTCCACACGTGCTGCTTCCAATTCCTGGCATGGCCATTAAATCCTAGCCCCAGTGTAATTCCCGGCATGACACTCTGTGTTGAGGCAGAAAAGATAAAATAGAAACAGCCATTTTTTTCCTCCGCTCGTAGGAATTATACCACACTGAAGTGTGCTGTAGCTTTTGCTTTCTTCTCTATACCTAATTTAAAGAGCATTTTTAAATAAGCATCCCCCGAAAAGGGACGTCAGTGGAAGGTTAATGATGCTTGAAATGAAGCAAATACTTACCCAAAACTGTGAAGTGTGCGTGATTTCTTTCACCATGTGAAGTCGGTTAGAGTTGCATCTATGTGGGGAGGGTTCTGTTGATGTAGTAAGTCTTACCATGGCGTGGGTACTAGGACTAATCCCAGTATATCCCAGCAGTTCTGAATAATCCATGGTTCCCCTAAACCCTTGGGATTGTCTTTCCCACAGATTCCCTCTGTTGTCAGTTCCTAGTGTCAGTATGCCCGAAAGATATAAGTGCTCTAGCTTTCTTTCTTCCATTGCTATATGTAGATACTAGTGCAGTAAGAAATCTGTCTTGTCAACAGATTGGAAGAGCAGTTCAGCCAAACTACTTTGTACTTAGACAAGCAGACAACTTGGTCTCCACCTAACTTAACCTCATTGTGTACTTTAAAAAAAAAAAAAAAAATTCCTCACACTGCATGAGGGCTGCTGGGGGCGTCTGTGTGCTAGAGCTCCCCAAATGATCAGAACCGTGCAGTTGTCCTGGGCGCACTTCTTTGTAAGGCTGCCATTGTTCCCACTCACCTAGAGAGCTTGTAGGTAGCCTAAGAGGTTTGTGTGCGTGTGCGTTTTAACAAATTTTCAAAAGTTGCCATGGGGAGAGAATAGAAAGAAAGCCCTTCAAAAAGAAAATTATTTTCAAAGCATCATCACCAGAAAAACACCCCTACAATGGATATCTTTGAAGGTCGACTGCAATCTGAACTAATTGGGGAGGGAGGGGGAGAGCTTTCAGATTTGCTCACCTTTTGTAAGGGGTCTCAGAGAAGTGATTGGTAGCCAAACGCTTCCTGCAATGAGTGGTTTGGGCACTTTCTAAGCAAAAAGAAAGGCTCCTCCAGTTTCTTCTTTCTCGTGTCACTGAGAGAGGTCACCACCTTCCCTCTTTTACTTGCCACTTCTTATTATTGGGTAGGTTCTGCTCCAAAAGTCATCTTTTGTTGCAAGGACATTAATCTTCTCCCCAGTGTTGAAATGCTCGGTAAGAAGGAGGGGTGGAAGCAGGAAAACTGATCTCAAAAGCCTCAAGATCACAGCCAAAGAGTGTTATTTTTAGACCTTTACTGAAAATCAACTTCAATCTGTGTGAATGTACTACATTAAACCAATAACAGACAACAAGCTTATGAATATTTGGCACAGTGATGAAATCGGCTGCAGCCCTTCTGCTGTGGGAAGGAAGAGAAACACAATCTAGGAAGTGCTGGTACTCCTCCTTGGAGTGTGTCTGTTGTGATTACTAGCTGGTTTCCACAGATCCTTGCTGAATATTATGCCATTAAACAGTATGAAAGAAAATCAAAATATATGTTTACAGAGTACTAAATAGTAAGTGCCCTTTCAAATGCCTTTAATGGCTAGGCTTTAAAGTCATCGTGGAGTACCCTCAGAAAGGGAGAGCTGCGTGTTTCACAGATTTCTGTGGCTGTAAACCACTATGAGATGCTGGATGAAAGCAGGCTGAGATGTATGAACACCCCACACTCTGTACCCTTAAAGGCATATTCGGAAAGAGAAAACAGCTCTCTGCCATACATATTCTCCAATTATAGTTTTATTTTTTTATTTTATTTTATTTTTTTTAAGATTTTATTTATTTATTTGAGAGAGAGACAGTGAGAGAGAACATAAGTGAGGAGAAGGTCAGAGAGAGAAGCAGACTCCCTGTGCAGCTGGGAGCCCTATGCGGGACTCGATCCTGGGACTCCGGGATCATGACCTGAGCCGAAGGCAGTCGTCCAACCAACTGAGCCACCCAGGCATCCCTTCAATTGTAGTTTTAACTGAGAAATTGGTGATGTCTCAGCTGTATTTTCTCAGGACTTGAGTGTCAATCAATGTCTGCTTCATTGGAATAATGGATATTTTTTCTGGGACAGGTAAAGAAGGGATATATGTTTGGATGGTGAGTTGGAGTGAGCAGTGACTAAATACAGCAAAATACTTGCAGTGTGAAAATACATTTATCATTAAGAGCATTTAAGAGTAAATACGGTCCTTGTAGTATACTCTTGATTGTGTTTGTATTGTTATGTTAGATGGACTAGTACTCCATGTATGACAGACGCACAGGTCAAGGTACCTGAATAGGAAGTCCAGAAATAGACCAAAAACATAGACTTTAGCATCTGGTAAAGGGAGTATATCAAGTCAGTGAGGAGAAAAGATGGATTATTCCAGAACTGGAGATAGGGTAAGTGGATAGCCATCTGGAAAAATCTAGAGTTGGATCTATATCTTATACCCTCCACAAAGATAAAGCTTAAATATTAATATTAAATATTTTAAAAAGGAAAACATTGAAAAAAGAAACCATACAAGTACTACAAAAATGCATGGGAAGGTTTCTTCATAGCCTTAGAGTGGAGATGGAGAAAATGGACAGAACCACAAAAGGTGTGTATGACTTCATGATCATCAGAATTTCTTTATGGAGAATACCTTCATATGCAAAGTTAAAAGACACATGACAAGTTGGGGAAAATATTTGCCCACTCATAACACAACAAATTTCCAAAAACATGAAGCGCTCCTAGAAATCAGTAAGAAAAATATCAGCACCCTAAAAGAAATATGGGCAAAGTATCTAAAGAGAGGATTAACAGGAAAAGAAACACAACAGGCTCTAAAATATATGAAAAGATATTTGACCTCACTCATAGCAGAAATTTCAATTAAAACTGTAGAATGGTACTATTTTTTAATCTGTTGGTTTGGCAGAATTTCAGAAATTTAATATTAACCTTTGTTGGCAAGGTATGTGAATACAAGTATTTTTGTACACTGTTGAGGGAGTGTAGATTGGAACTATTACAGAGTGTCATTTGACAATTTTCATCACATTTATAAATGCAAATATATTCTTTAATCTAGGAATTTCACTTCTGGAAAATTCTAACTTATACATAAAAGTAACAAATATACAAGGTTACTTGTTATAAAAAACAAAATATTGAGAACAACCTAAATATCCACTCATAGAGGTTGCTTAAATAAATTTTAGTACAGCTTTACAGTGAAATACTATGCTGTTGTAAAAAGAAAAGAAAAGGAGAAGGGGGAAGATCCTTGTGTTCTGATATGGAAAGACTGTCTAATATACTGTTAAGTGAAAAGTGTAGAACGCTGAATAGCATAATACCACTATGGAAGAGGTAGAATAAGAATCCGTATTAGTGTTTTCTAATATTTGCATAAAGAAGTTTTGGAAGACTACACAAGAATCTAACAACAATGTTTGTATGTAGAGGATTAAGAGAGAACTAGATAGATTTCAGGGGGTGAGAGGGAAACTTGTCAGAGTAAACTATTTCATCTCATTTAATTTTTAAATCACATTTTACTAAATGTTATCTACTTAAAAATTTGTACATTAAAATAAATGAAGTAGTTAAATAAAAATTAAACCATTCTAAAATCAAGTAAACAAACAAATGAAAAAGTTTGTAGTGACAGAAATTATACCAATACTGATGAAAGTAATTGCTGATTAAGGCAAGTATAGGTCTACCAAGACAATGATAAAAGAAGATTAGGAGCAGTTTTTCATAGGAACTATTATTATTTTGGTCCCTATTTATGTAATATCCCTTCATTTATCATTTACCTATGACCTGTATCTTCCTTTTCTGGTTACAAAATGTGGAAAATTGAAAATTAAATTGAAGAATGATTATATTTATTTTGGTTGGCTTCAAAAACCTGTTACCTTATGAATAAAAAGGTTTTTTATAGTGAGCTCTAATCTTTAAAAAATCACTTCCACATTCTCCAAGTAGAAATTAACTGTAGTGCTCTTAACCACCAAAAGAAAATTTGCCCAACTCTTAATTCTGCTTCAGTCCTAACTTCCAACTTGGTATCTCTGGGTTAAACAGAACATAAGGTTAAAGTCACAGAGCCTTGAGAATCAAAGAGTTGACGCTACAATTGTAGAGTTAAAAACTATATTTACTCCAAATTGCAAAATGGTAGGTATTGTATGTGATGTTTAAGTTGCGGCAATTGTTCTAGTAATAAATGTAATATTCAGCAGCATTTTTCATAGATTACTCAGTTCGTCATTAGTGCCATTTGCCTCTTTATAATAATGTGCACTTTCCTTTAGAAAGAGCTTGGTTATTTCTTTGGTTGGGCCTATTTGCTCCTTTTTTATGTGAGATTTTTCAATACTATGAAATGATGCAGAGCAAAAAAGGTCCATCCACTTCACTCTCGTGTTGCCTCCTGCGCTACCTAAACCACAACAGAACAATGACAGACAACAGAGCCTTTCTCCTCTCTAACAATTCAATCACCATGACAACCAGCAGAAGAACGTTGGGCCAGAAAAAAGCATTGAGCTTGAGGGACTAGACTAATCAAAAAATGGAATAACATGGCAACAATTACCCTGATGAGTGAGAGGGAAGCTGCGGATGCATTCAGACACCTATGGCACTGCAGACTCCACGCACTCAGCATTTTGTGTTTAGTGTCTTGTGTTTTTGAGAGCAGGTAAATAGACAAGATCGAATTGTGTAACAGAATGTCAGTGCTCTAGTTAAATAGAAAATTCCTTTCCTTTGGCTGTGCTACTTCAAGCGCATTGAAGAGGGTTTAGGGGAGATGAGGTTTTGAAGTGAAATGTGTAATAGATACAATATGAGTGCCACAAGGCAACGTTATTTAGTTTTAAAAAAGTAAACTTGGGGATGTTCCCCCCCATACACACACACACCCCTTTTTTTTTTCAAATATGTAGGCACAAGTAAAGGGAGAATGGTGTTAGGTTAGTGGCTCACACGGTCTTAAATCCACCTTCATGTCAGGAACATACATGATTCACCCTTCTTAACATGTTTCTGGGCTGTATCAATTCCTTTTGACAAAATCAAGCACTGTGATTTCAGCAGTGTCCATTCTGATGTCTGGAGAAGGATACTTAAAGGGCATGACAATTTTGTGGGTCAGAAAGAGGAATATAGGGGTATAGCTACACGTTCTACTCATCTCCTGCCTCCACAGCTGCCTTGGTTTACTTCCAACACAATTCTCGCCATCCCAGAGGAGATGAACATATTGTATATGTCTCTTTCTTTTAAATGGCATTTATATTGGCATTTACTTCTTGGTTGTAGATAAGAGTGGTTGGATGGTAAATAAATTTTCCAACGCTGACCTCGGCCTCAATTTCTCTGATTAAATTTTTCCCACAATTTTTGTACTTTTCTAGGTGCTGTGCTTAATCAATTTGGTGGATTTTTAAAAAGATTTTATTTATTTATTTATTTGACAGGTAGAGAGCACAAGTAGTCAGAGCAGCAGGCAGAGGAAGAGGGGAAAGCGGGTTCCCCACCAAAAGGGAGCCCAGCTCAGGGCTCGATTCCAGGACCCCTTTGATCATGACCTGAGCCGAAGGCAGACGCTTAACTGACTGAGCCACCCAGGCATCCCATGGACGTTTTTAATGAATCACATTATCTGGTTTTGATTTATCAATGACACATCTTTCTTCCCTCGCCAAGCAGAAAAAATGTAATTAGGATTATTACATTAAGTTATAAACAGGAACTGATATCCTTCTTTAAAAAAAAAAAGTGTAAAAGGTATGAAATACTGTCATTTTCACAGGGAAACTGGAGGTAAGAGGAATGAGACCTAAGTTTTCATAATGCTTAACTTAAACTATTTGTGTTGTGTGGGGTCATAAAGGTTCCAGTCTGCAACTTAGAACTAGTTCTGTCTCTGCAGACTTCCTAGACTTCATCTCATGCCAGATCTCATGCTAGACTTCCTAGACTACAGCATCTCCAGTTACCTGTTCTAGAATGTAATGCATTTCCCTAATCTGATTATCTTGACTTCTGTGACTCAATAGACCTATCTAAAATGGGTTGCTTTTTTAGTCTATGCTTTTTTTTTTTTTTTTAATGGCTGGCAGGGAAGGAGAAGAGGCAGCTTTATGAGTTTACTTTGAGCCTAAAGGAAATGTGTATTAATGATGAGACCTTTTCTATATGAATGAGTGGGTTATTCTCTTCATTTTGGTCTTGGTTAGACCAATAATTTCCTCATAGAGATTGCTCATTGGGAAGATGATTTTAGATTGTTTGGCCTGGGTTTATTTTCTTGTTGCGCAGGTAAGAAGAACAGCACAGTCAGAATAAAGATAGCCACTTTTAAAATGTTTCTTTACTCATAGTTCATCTACTTCTCAAAAAGAGATTGAGGCAAGTTATACAAGAAATGGAATTCTAACAAAACAGAGACTCTTTAGTAGAAGCTAAAGGGCAGCAAACAAACATGAAGTGATAGCTGAAGAGAAATTGGTATCAAGGAATCCTAGCCCCAGAAGAGTACATCTTCCAGCTCTGAGCTTTCTAGCAGCCAGGCAAAAAGAGAAACTCTTATGAATTACAGAGCCCTCTTTGGCTTATCATAAAAATCACGTTAGTTCTTTTAGAGAAACAGCCTTTTACCATCTCTGAACTCCTCCAGCTGGAATTTGTCCTGGGAAGCAGTGTGTGAGAGGCAGCCAGTGAATTTTCACAAGAAGTTGGCTTTCAGCAGCACCCCTGGAGGAGGATTTGTTGTCCTGACTTTGGCTGATGTGCATCCTGAGCCAGGAGCAAAGTAGAGTCATTTTTTCCCTCTCTGTGATCCGGGGGGGAAGGGAAAGGGAAAAAGAAGGTCATACAGAGGGGTCCATATCCCCTGAAAGCGAGTTATAACTGCTTGTTTGGAAACCAAAGAGTAGAGGAGGACTTGAATTTGACCAAAGTGTTTTTGTTTTTGTTTTTTAATCAAAGAGCTTCTTCCTTCAAAGGTGAGGCAGCTGGTAACCGGATATTTGGAAGGGGCTCATCAGCTGCAGTGGGACTCCTCCCAGAAAAAGGCCAGTTGAGCTACTGCCAGATCTCATGCCACATTCGAATGAAAAATGAGGGTTTTTTATGAGATTATTGTGAAAAGGTGAGAAAACAACTAAATGGGCTTTGTAGGAGATAAACAGTGATATCTTGAGTAGACCACACTTTACAAAAGCCAGATCTTATTTTAGACAACATAAGCACAATCATTCTTTCTACACAGTCCCTGATATTTTACTGTGCTGCACAGAAAATCTGCTTATCAGTTTTAACACCCTTCTCTGAGTTGCCAGATAAAAGGCCACAGCAATCGGAAGAAATTTATCTTTAAAATGTTTCTATTATACTTGGTGACAATGCCGTTTCCACTCAGGACTTCTCTAGTATGTATTTTTTTTCTTCCTATGGATGAAGCAGGAATCAAAAGGGACTTTTGCTCTGCCTCAGGAGAACAATACAGGCATGCAAACACGGATCCCGGGGTTGCATTACGCTCTGAAAGTGCTTCAGGGAGCTGGTGGTGCTGTGCATGTGCATCGAGGCAAGAGACTAGATGTTCTCGGAAATGCTTTGCAGTACAAATTTGTGTGGGGGTCCCAAATGGAGTTCATTCCTGTCTAATTCTCCCTCTTTTTATTTCCCTTCAGTGGCCTTTTACATCCTGGAGTATGTCTTAAGATGAGGCATCTGTTGAGGTTTCAGACTGAGGGAAAAAGCAGCCCCCTGTTTCAGTTTACCCTCTGCACGCTGTGTTTTTCACTGCAGGATTGTGAGGCTGACACTTACGGGGCATCTACGCTGTGCAGATACCAGCTGCGTCATTTCACTCACCTCATTGCTAATTCTCACTGCAGCCCTATAGAACCAGAGTCTTGTGCCTGAATTCTTGTATTAACCTGCCATTCACTCAACACAGTTTTGGAGAACCCATGCCACAGGCCAGAAGACCTAGTTGTAGATGTTGAGGACCCAGTGATAAATAAGATACGGCTCCCTGCAAAGAAATGGAAAAACTAACCAGCAAAAAAATTAAGGGACCTTACTAAGGAAAGTATAAAATCAGAGTATGAAACCATTTGTAGAATTCTGAAGCTCATGCTGGTTCCTCCCCCCACACCACCGCTTCTGTTTACTAGCTCCTGTCTTCTGTGACATTCTGAGGTTAAGAGCACTGATTTGGGGCTCAAGGCAAAGTTTGCCACATATAACTGGATGATCTTAAATAAAATTTATTTTGATCTTAAATAAAATTATTTAACCTCTCTGACTGATTTTTATCTGTAAAATAAGAATGCTAACACCTACCCCATAACTTAAATGAGATTGTGTATATAAAGCTTAGCACTGGCATGCCTGGGTGGCTCAGTGGGTTAAAACTTCTGCCTTTGGCTCAGGTCATGATCCCAGAGTCCTGGGATTGAGCCCCAAATCAGGCTCTCTGCTCAGCAGGGAGCCTGCTTGCCTCTCTCTCTCTCTCTCTCTCTCCCTCCCTGTACCTCTCTGCCTACTTGTGATCTCTGTCAAATAAAATCTTAAAAAAAAAAAAAAAAAGATGAGCACATAAAATGCTCAGTAAATGTAAAATATGATCATCCTCATTTTCATTATGGCTTTCCCTTACACCATGGGACCTCTGGGCCTGTTTGCTTTCACCCAGAATTAAAGTCTCATCCCTTTCTTTCCTGGCCAGCTTTGCCTTATAGCCTGTCACAGTTTTTGCTCAGGTGTAAGTGACACTTGCCGTGATTTTGCTGGTTCACACTAGGGGTCTACAGGAACAAAGATGGAGAATATCTGTGTGACCTTATAAATTACCAAGAAGAGAGGCCCCAAGGGAAGAACTATGAAGACTTGAGTTTTAGCATCTTTGATTCTTGAGACTCACACAGGAGTGAATTACTGCCCTCTGCCCATATGTTTGCCTTTCTCTTCCAACTGGGGAACACATTAAGGAAATGACATGGTCTTATTCATCTTTGTCTTCCTAGTGTCTGTCATGGTGCTTAGATATAGTAAGCGCTTATTAAATATTGTGGAGTAAATGAAAACTGACTTTAAAAATAAAATTTATTTGTTGCTTTAAGTCGGGTACATTTCTGCATTTCAGAAGTACCAGAAAAACATACCAAAATGTTATGTGAAATGCTGGTTTTCTCCATGTGCTGGGATTTGGAAGTGATATTTTTTCTTTGTGCTTTTAGAATTTGGTAGATTAATAACATTACCAGCAACTGGTGTTATCAAGAAAAGGTAACACTTGTGAGATGTTTGGACTTGACTTGTGAGATGGAAGAGCATGGTATTTCTAGACCAAAGAGTGACATGAGAGCTGGAGCTTCCAGAAATTCAGGGTGGTGGTGGAATGCAGAATTATCCTTGTGCTCTCACCAAATACTGAGCAGGCCATGGTTTATATGGTTTTGGAGTTCAACTTTGTCACTCTTTTATGGAGCTCTTGCCTCTTTGAAGCCACTATTGCCTTCAGCCTTCCAGTAAGGGGCCAGAGTGACCAATCCCATTGGATAGGAGTCAGAAAGTTTATGCTTTTGACCCAAGTTTAAGGTCCTACACTTTGCTCTCCTCTAACCTAATCTTCTATACCATAGCTCAGAGCAGTGACTTATACCCCCTTCCCCCAGTGCAAATGCTTACTGATAGGAGCAATTGACAGGAGCCAGGATGCCTAATTATATTTAGTTTACAAGTAGTGTCATTTCTTAATGGCTTGAGAAAGTTTCATTCTTTCTCCTTTCCTCTGCTGCAACTAATTCTCATAACTGGTTGTTTTCAGCAGTGATCTACATGCTCTTACCTCTTCTTCACAATTAGTGGGACATGAAGGTGTGTTTTGTAGACTCTGAACTCTTCTGCTTCCAAACTGGGCTCTGGTATGGCTGTAAAAGTTATGAGTCACTGAGGAACAAGTTCAAGTCAAGCATTTGCTGCTATGGCCTCACAGATTATCTTGAAAAATGCATACTGAATCATCATGCTGTTGTCTGGGTCCGCACAGGTGATAACTGTGTCTTTTGTACAGGTGCAGTGGCAGGCTGGTAGATTATTTGACTTCTGGGGATCACAGGCACAGGCTCACCCCATCAGCCCTTTATAAAACACTTTCTCTGGTAAGAAGTAATTGCTGGGAATTCCACACACCAGATTAGGAAGAAGTGAGTGGGTGTCATAGGCATGAGCAATTTGATTACTGAGTTAGTCTTGACTAGATTTTGTATCATTTTTAAAAAAGATTTTATTTATTTATTTGGGCAGCAGGGAGAGAGAATGCATAAGCAGTGGGGAGGGGCAGAGGGAGAGGAAGAAGCGGACTCCACACAGAGCAGGGAGCCTGTTGTGGGACTCAGTCCCAGGACCCTGATATCATGACCTGAGCTGAATGTAGATGCTTAACCCACTGAGCACCCAGGTGCCCCTAGATTTTATATCTCTTTAAAAAAATTATTAGTGGGGAGGCTGCTGGGAAGATGGCAGAGTAAGAGGACCTTGGGCTCACCTCTTGCCATGTGGCCACCTAGAGAACACCCACCTAGGCATAAAGAAGCCAGAAAGATACCTGAAAGCTGTCAGAATAGACTCTCTGCAGCCTGACGTAGACAAGAGGCCACAGTGAAGCAGATTCACCCCCTCTGATTGCTCTTGGCAAGATCCCATCAAAGCAGTATCCCAAGCCTGGCAGTGTGTGTGCAGGCCAGACAAGGGCTAGCACCTCTCCAAAGTGATCCTGCTTCAGGGAAAGGGGAGGATAACCACACATCAGTCTGATTGTAGGCCCCGCCCACCAACAAAAGCTTCTCAGGGGAAGTACCTACAGTTTGGTGCTACTTCATCTCTTCATTCAGGTGCTAAACACCTGGTCTGACTCAACTCAAGCCCAAGGCAGCCCCAGATGGGCCCACTAACACCGCAGGCAACAGACTCTGCCCACAATAGGCAGAGAGCCATCACAGACTGGACTGAAGGCAAACACAACTCCACCATAATGGAAGGACATCCCTGTAGCAACACATAGAGGAGACACCCCTAAGGGACCATTTTCTGGTGAAAAGGAGACATTGCACTACAGGACCTCTTCTTCATAAAGCCATGACTTTCAAGTATGAGAGACATAGGTGACTTTCCTAACACAGAGAAACAGACACAGCAATAGACAGAATGAGGATACAGAGGAATATGTCCCAAATGAAAGAACAGAAACAAATCACAGCAAAAGACCTAAGTGAAATGGAGGTAAGAAACATGTATGATAGTGAATTTAAAGTAATGCTCAAGAAGATACTCACTGGACTTGAGAAAAGAGTACAGGACCTCCATGAGATCATCAAGAGAGAGGAAAAATAAAAAAGAACCAGGTAGAGCTATTGGACTCACTAAATGGCAATAAAAATAGACCACCTGGAATACATAGCAAACTAGAGGAAGTAGAAGAATAGCTTAGCAACCTGGAGGTCAGAGTAGTGGGAAATAATCAAGCTGAGCAGATGAGAGGGCAAAAATATATGCCCTCTCATCTGTTCAGCTTGAGAATAGACCCAGGGAGCTCAGCAACACTGTCAAGCATAACAGTCACATGTTAGGGATCCCAGAAGGAGAAAAGGGGGCAGAAGGTTTTCTGAAGAAATAGTAGCTAAAAACTTGATGCTGAGGAAAGAAAGAGAAATCCAGATCCAGAAGACACAGAGAGCCCCCAACAAAACCAACCCAAAGAGGTCTTCACCAGGACAAAAAATAAGATAGCCAAAAGTAGTGATAAAAAGAGAATTTAAAAAACAACATAAGAAGGAAAGCACTCATATATAAGGGCGACCCCGAAGGACTATCAGTGGGTTTTTCAGCAGAAACTCTGCAAGCCAGAAGGAGTGGCATGATAAATTATAACTGCTAAAAGGAAAAAAATCTATAGCCAAGAATACTCTATCCAGCAAGGCTTTCATTTAGAATAGAAGGAGAGAGAGAGTTTCCCAGAAAAACAAAAGTTAAAAGTGGAACCATCCACGTCCCTGTCACACATGATGTCACCTGTGGGTGCCAAATTAACAGTCCAGCCACCCTCTTGCCCGAGTTAGCATGCATGGCCTGTCACCCGCTCAGTGCCAAGTGAACACACCTTCACCTCAGATTGCCAAGGGCTCAAACTGACATTCTTCCCCTCAAATTCCAGTCCCTGTGTTCAAGTTTGTGCATGAAAGTGGGCGTAATTATAATAGCAGAATGAAGGAACACAGTGATACTAATTCTGTGGAATATATAATGGATAAAAGGAGTGTGCTAGGCTGAGAATATCTCCAACAAGCATATCCAAGAACACATACAGCGTGATTCTGGTTAGTGAAAGAAACAAACCTGGGAAAAGTAAAACAAGATGAAATCAGAGGGAGACAAACCATTAGAGACTCTCAAGCATAGGAAACAAACTGAGGGTTGCTGGAAGGGAGTTGGGGTGGGGGGTTGGGGTATCTGGGTGATGGACATTAAGGGTGGCACTTGATGGAATGAGCACTGGGGGTTCTATGCAACTGATGAATCACTGAACTCTACTTCTGAAACTAATAATACACTATATGGTAATTAATTGAATTTAAATTAAAGGTACCCCTCAAAAAAAATGTATTAGTGGTAGCATGAACTAGATTCTCCCACACATAGAGTTTATTATTTGGTAGTAATTTAGGCAATTTGGTGAAATAAGTTAATGAAGTAAATTTAATCTTTGCTAGAGCTTTAGCCAGCAATGTGTCATCTTTCCTAGGCACATTCTTTTGCTTAGCTAACTTGCCTCTGTTTCTAAGAGACCCTCAAAGGGTGATGCTAATGGTGGGCTTCCAAGTTCCTGAAGATATCTTTTGCCAGAAGATACTTTGAAAGGCACCAAGTGCTCTCCTGGAAGGGACTTCCTACCTGAATCCAGGAAATCATCTTTTCAGGCCTCTCAAAAAGTTCAGAGTTAAGCCCTCTGTTACTCTAGACAATTTAAAAATACATTCTGGAAAGTCTGTTTTTTTTTTTTTCTTTTAATATGGGAATAATTGAGTTTGCTTAACTTAATCGGCTCTTAGGAAGTTGTGGTGATATAGTGAGTTGAATGGTAACCTCTCAAAAGTTGTGCCCACACAGAACCTCAGAATGTGACCTTACTTGAAACAAAGGTCTTTGCAAATGTAATTAAAGTAGAATTAAAGTAGGGAATCTCAAAATGAGATCATCCTGGATTGTTAGTTTGGCCCTAAATCCAATGATAAATGTCCTTATAAAAGACAGAAAAGGAGAGGACATGGAAACATAGAGGAGAATGTCATATGAAGACAGAGACAGAGGTTGGAGTTTTGTTGCGACCAAGCCACGGAATGCCTAGAACCACTAGAAATAGGAAGAGGTAAGGAAGGATTCTCTCCTAGTTCCTTCAGAGGAAGCTCAGTCCTGCTCATATCTTGATTTCAAACTTCTGGTCTCCAGCATCATTGAGTAAATAAATCTCTGTTGTTTTAAGACAGGCAGTTTGTAATGATTTGTTTTAGTAGCCCTAGAAAACTAATCCAAGCACATTCTTTGAGGTTCAGGATCGTAAGTGCCCCTAGGGTGGCAGAATGACTTGGGAATGTGTATTCCTAAGCGTCATTTTCTGAGAGGTCTGGATTTAGTTGGTTTGTTAGAGTTACATCATATTCTTTTGGCACCTGATGAGGCATCAGCATATTTTAACTCACTCTGGAAAAGACCCCAAAACTAGGACACTAGGTGGCAATTTTTGGTAAAGGACTGATTATGAATGCAATAAGTTCTTTATGCATTTTTTAAGTAAACAAATAGTCCCTAATACCTTTTCCATTGGGAGTTCACCTTCTTGAAGAACCTGAGGAACACCAAAGGTGTGAACAATAATTAACTTTTGATTGCAGTGTAGAGCCAAAAAATCCTGTTTTGTTATCAGTTCTCTGAATCTCTAAGAGATTAAACATTTGATTAAACATATTTCAGCAACAGAAACTACTGAAATGGCTTTTGAACCATTTTAGTCACGTAGCTGTGTATTTACCATCTACGCAATGAAACAATATCCTGTACTCTGCTCATTTGTTTATGTGCTTGAAGGAACTGGGCTTCTACATCTATTCATTCCATCCTTTCTTGAACAACAAGGAAATGATTCAATTCAAGAAATATTTAGCCAGTGCCTATTATGTGCCCTGGACACTGTTAGATCTGGTGAGTTAAAATAAATGTGAAAGGCAAAGACCAAAAGTGCTTCCAGGTTAATCTATTAGGAAGAATGAAATAATCCTGGTTTCAAAGACACCTCAACTACCTAAGAGAGACAGCTGGAGAGAAAAGCAAGCTTCACTGCACTGCTGATTTTCTCCTTCTCTCTGGTAGCTCCTTCTTGGTTTATTACCAGACCTCTACCTCCCCTGGTAGACATTAATTGGAGGAGTCCTACAAGATTTGAGTAGAGGTCTCTTTTCTTCTCTCTCTATCTCTTCTTAGGCAAGAATGTCCATACCCACTAATGCTTCAATTGCTACCAAGACACTCAGATATAGATCTTCTACCCAGAGACTTTCTCACAGCTCTGGACTGCCACATACATGCACATACAGCATGCCCATACAAAACTCACTCACTAGCATTGGCTTCTCCCTCAGATCTGACCATTTATCAATGTTCCCCATGCCAGAGAATGACCAAGACAGAAACCAAAGAGTTAACTTTGATTCTTCCCTCTTCCATATCTTTATCTCTAAAACATCATAGAATCCTCTCAGTTTTGCCTTCTGGATTTTTCTCAGCTCATCTGTTTCTCTTCATTTCCACTGTCACCTCTCTAATTCATGGTACAACCTAGTCACAAGAGTGACTTCCCATCATTTTTGCCATATTTTGTTGGTTAGAAGCAAGTGTCAGGTCCTGTTCACACTAAAGGGGAAGAGATTATAAAGGCACAATAACCAGGGAGCCAAGGTCATGGGGCCAACTAAGAATTCTCCCTAACACAGATCTCAGCTCCAACTCTCTTCCTCAGGAAAACCTCCTCCAACCCCAGAATTGGGTCTTATCCCATTCTTACAAGTTCTCATAGTACCATATACCTCTTCTTCATAGCATTTATCACAGTTGTAATTTTAACTTAGTTAAATGACTGATTACTTTCTGTCTTCCACATTTGTTGGTCTCATGAGCTTTTGTTTTGTTCATAGTAGTACCAGGACTGGGACATTGTAGAAGCTCAAAACTGTTGAATAAGTGGACAGAAGAGTCATGGAATCTGTCTAGACTTTGTTGTCTTGATTCCTCATGTAGAAATCAGAGAAAATCTCACTTCTAGGCTGTTAGCTTAATAGGCTGCTTTTCATTCTGGCTGAAAGAATGATGTCTGTAATGGAGCAGTATAAGTTTTTTGAAAAGGGGAGTGGAATACATAAATAAATAAATAAAATTTTAAAGAAAAGGGAAGAGGGGGAGGGAGGGAAGGAAACTAAGTTTTTATCTACCATAATGAAAACAGGCAAATCATGGTTTTTCAGAGTTGTAACCACAAAGAAGCATCCCAAATTGACAGTAATGTTAGAGGAAGTCAGGGAAAGAGTGGTAACCTGGAATCACCAATAAAAGTTATTGAAACTAATTTATTTTTATCTTATTTTCTGGAATTTCAGATTAGCTTGTGTTCAGGGATCTTTGCTAAACCATTGACAGATATAGGTTGATAGGAGAATTATGGCCAGATTCATGTTTGAGCCATTTTAGAAAAGAGACATTTGCTTAGTTACCTGTGAGGTAACTGAATGAGCTCTCCCTTTTCTGAGACTAGTGTTCTGACTTGTGGCCCAGTATCATAGGATCTTCCTCACCTGCTTCGTGAAGGGGGTTAGCACTACCACCTCCATCATTATCTCTGGCAATTTGGAGGAGTTATTCTGTGCCAGCCCTATGCCAAATACTTGAGGTGTGTTATCTTGTTTACTTCTTATAATCCCTGTAAATATGTAATGCCTACCATATAATAGTCGTTTTCAAATTGTGACTAGTATCAGAATCTGCTGGATGATGGTTAAAGCACAGATTGCTGGACCCTGCCTGCAGTTTCTGATTCAGTAAATTTGGTGTGGGGCCTGAGAATTTGCATTTTTAACAAGTTCTTCGATGTAGGTGTGATGAGGCTGATCTGGGGACCACACTTTAAGTTCTTAAGTTCAGAGAACAGTAGTTCTTGAGTGTATCACTCCCCATTTTCCTGATAAAGGAACTGAGGCTTAGAAAAGTAAATAAGGTTACATGGTCAGTTAAGTTATGCAGCAGGATTCAGATCCAACTTGAGTGACCTAAAATCACCAGGCAATGCTGCCAGAACCAAACATTCTTCTAAACTCATAACCAAAAGCCCAGCAATGTTGGGATAAATCAATCTTTAGATAAATTCAAACTTATTTTTTTTTAGAATTTAAAGATTTTATTTATTTATTTGACAGATCACAGGTAGGCAGAGAGACAGGCAGAGAGAGAGGAGGAAGCAGGCTCCCCACTGAGCAGAGAGCCCAATGTGGGGCTTGATCCCAGGACCCTGGGATCATGACCCGAGCGGAAGGCAGAGGCTTTAACCAACTTAGCCACCCAGGTGCCCCAAATTCAAATATTCTTGATCACATTGGTTTGGCTAAAGTAACTACTTAATAAGTCTTAAACAGTTATGTCATTAAGTTTCAGTATGTTTAAAATCTGAAATTATTTAAGAGTTCATTAAAATGGCAGTTTGAAAATCTTAATCAAAAAACAGAGAAATCCAAAAATAATTTGAATAGGTTGACTCTGGAAGAAAATCTCTCATTCACTCCTCATGGAAGATGAAAGAGTTGGCTAGCATCAGAATCAAGCCTAAGCAAGTTCTTTTCTTGATGGGTATGAGAAAGGTCTAGCAAGCACAGACAAAAGCATACCCTCATTATGTTCATTCTCTATGCAAATCTATACCCGGAAGCCCGAAGTTTTGAAGTGGTAGATACTGTAGGTCAGAGGTAATATTCAGCTCTTGCTGAAATATGACCTGGACTGTGCTGTCAGTATTCACTTATAAGAAGTGGGTCCTCCTTTCCATTCCCATCTCCCATCTCCTTCCTCTGGACCTTGCCCCAGGTGCTAATTTTGTCCCAAAGGCTTCAGGCTGGTTTTTTAGCCTGAGGCTTTCCTCCCTAATGATAACCAACAGAGTAACAACTTTATCTTTCTTTAAAGGATGTTTTACAGGATGTTTTTCCCAACCTGCAAGCTTACAGAGCCATTATATTCAAGATTCATCAAGACATATCCCTTTTTCTTTCTGTCCTTCATCTTACCAAACTTGCTTTTCATTGTTTCATAATGAAATTTTTGCACCAATAAGCAAATCCCCTCTTCCTAAGCCTTTATACATTTTATTCCTGCTTCCTTTCCCCCATACCAGTTACTGTAATTCATTATTCTCAAACACCACTCACAATCCCCTTCCTTTAGGCATTCTTTCATGACTGACTTCATCTAACTCTAGTATTGTTCATTGGTCTTAATGGGCCAAGTTGGTACAAAATTAGTTTGAATGTTGAAAGATTTTTTTCTCTAAGTACTTTTCAGCCATTCAATTAGTGTTTTTTATCTTTCCAAACAGATGATAGGACCTTTGAGAGCAGGGATTGTCTTTATTTCTTTTGTTAAGTGCCCATTGGACCTCATTCATTCATTCATCATTCCTTATATTTTCATCAAGTACTTCATATATTCCAGATAGTGGGCTCATCCTCTTGCTTTCAGGAGAGGCCTGGTTGCTTTCATAAACCCTGTACTGCCCAGGAGCTCTCCGATCCAGAGCTTTGAATTTGGATGTGTGGGTAGTTGTGAATACCTTCCATTTACTTTTTAAGAAAGTCTAAAATATAGGTCAGGAAAAGAGATAGGAGGAGGCTTGCTGGAAAGTCAGAGTGTTTTTGTGGTGGGGGACTTGGTTGGATAGGGTGAGGTAAGAGGAGTCTTTTGAGGAAGTTGAGTTGAGATCTGCATAACATTTCCTTATACACATCCTTTTGGCAAATACTAAATGAAAGGAAAAGTTAACTGTCAAACAGCTTTGACTAAGGCAGGGACAGATACATTTTATTTTCAAGAGATAGAGGCTAAATAATGAAAATCCAAAGAGAGTGGTTTTCTGAATTCATCCACCTTGGGAGTTTGATGACTTCGAGTAGTATTTTTGTTCCTGAGTCTCTCTCATCTTTTGGAAAAGTAGATATTAGAATTGGCACATTGGGATGTGTGGTTCGCTCAGCTGGTAGAGCATATGTTGATGTTGGAATTGGCACATTGGGGTGCCTGGTTGGCTGAGTTGGTAGAGCATGTGACTCTTGGTCTCAGGGTCATGAGTTCAGTTCCCACTTTGGGTATAGAGCTTACTTAGGGGGAAAAAAAAAAGAATTGACACATTAACAAACCTAGGCAATTGACAAATTAAAATTAAGTTCCTTAAATGATTACAACATTATATATACAGGCATTGATTCTGTCTGTACCTGTCTATATATGTAATGTCTATCTGGAACAGTTACAAAGGCAAACAATTCACAGCTCAAGAATTGGTTATGTGGGGTGCCTGGCTGGCTCAGTTGGTGGAACATACAACTCTTGATCTTGGAGCTGTAAATTCAAGCCCCACTTTGGGCATCGAGATTACTTAAAAATAAAATCTTAAATAAAATTTAGAAGAAAGAAACTTGTGTACATTGAACTAATGTATGTGTTAAAGCTAAGATAAAGAAAATGGGGGTATGAGAAAACTCGGTATTTTTGCTCATTCTAAGCAATTTTGCTTGGCAACCATAAAGGCAAACCATCCCAGTAGTAAAGTGCCAGTCACTGCGAGGCAGTTTCAGCTCCTTTGTATCCTGTCTTCTTCTATGGTTAGAACCATCAGGTCACCCCATCCCCCTAAGAAAGGGGCCAGAGTTTCTAGGTTTTGGTGGGTTTGTCCTGCATGGAGGGGACAAACACAGAAATTACTGAGAGCTGTCTTAGGAGTTAGAGCCTAGTGGTCAGCAGCCCTCTGGGCTGAACATTAGCCCCTGGAAGATAACTTTTTAAAGAGAAAACTAGGAAATCTCTCCCCATGTTTTCTCAGTATTCATCTTTTTCTTTACTTTCCTTTTTCTTTGCTGTTAACTTTACCCTCTTCACCTTCATTTCTCTGACCCAAAACTATGCCAAAGCACACACTCATGGCTCCTTCCCTCATTCCATTTCAGCTAGAGGAGCGTTCTCAACATTAACGCTTCCCTTTCCTAGAGCCCTTTATTTAACCCAACTGAAGGCAGTTCTCTTTGAGTTATCCTGTCCTTCCAAACTGATGGAAGAATGCAAAAAGCCTCATGCTGACAGAGGCAATAGGCCACTCCAGGGAGGAATAGGCTAAAGAATGTGACAGCCTCACTTTCCCTTTGTGTACCCCAAGCAATGAGGAAGGCAACTATGTGAGGTTTCCCCAACAACCTAGTCCACAAAGACCCAGGGCCAACTGTTTTTAACATATAAGATTTATAGGCATGGTGCAGGGTAAGGACAAGATACTTTACTTGGTAATCTTGCAAAGAAAATGATATTAACTACTAAGCCAACCTTGTTCTCTATTTGATGTAAATATTTTAGGTACATTATTATTAAGAGGAGAGGATTTTATTAAAATTTCATCAAGTTTGGGGCACCTGGGTGGCTCAGTAGGTTAAGTGGCTGTCTTTGGCTCTAGTCGTGATCCCAGGATCCTGGAATTGAGCCCCTCATCAGGCTCCCTGCTCACTGGAGAGCCTGCTTCTCCCTCTCCCTCTGCCTGCCACTCTGCCCACTTGTGCTCTCTCTCTATCTCTCTTGTCAAATAAATAAATAAATCTTTGAAATTTCATCAAATTTTTCAAAGTCTTCATGTTGAAAACTAATTTGTGGGGATTGGGGCAGGGATTAACTAGGAAGGAACATGAAGGAACTTTCTGCAGTAAGGGTAATGTTTTATATTTGATAGGGGTCTGTATTACACAGGAGTATGCATTTGTCAAAACTCAGTACATGTACATTTAAGATTTGTACAATTCCTCATGTATAAATTTTACTTCAAAAGCAAAAACCCATAAATATAGAACTCCAGTTAATGATATGCATGCTGAATATTTAGAAAGATGTGTACTGCAGTTTACTTTGAAAAGCTTCGGGGTGCCTGGGTGGCTCAGTGGTTAAAGCATCTGCCTTGGGCTCAGGTCGCAAT
Source organism: Mustela lutreola (assembly GCF_030435805.1). Taxonomy (NCBI): domain Eukaryota; kingdom Metazoa; phylum Chordata; class Mammalia; order Carnivora; family Mustelidae; genus Mustela; species Mustela lutreola. The sequence goes on from NC_081296.1 coordinate 92,032,183, forward strand.
CCCAGGGTCCTGGGATCTAGCCCCACATGGGGCTTTCTGCTCAGCAGGGAGCCTGCTTCCCCCCCCACCCCCACCCGCCTGCCTCTCTGCCAACTTGTGATCTCTGTATGTCAAATAAATAAATAAAATCTTAAAAAAAAAAAAAAAAGCTTCAAAAAGATGTATCAAGGAATGGGTAAATGGGTAATAGTAAGTGATAAGGCAAGTATAGAAATACATTAATGGTAAAAATCTAGGTGGTGGGTAAATGGGTGCTCATTGTAAAAGTTTTAGAAATTGGATTTATGTTTGAAAATTTTATTAATGTTGAAAAAAGTCATTGTTGAGAGAATTAAATACCTCCATTAGCCAACTGCTGTCATTTTGGAATACCCCAGTTATTCTGGCTAATAAAGCTAACATTATTATCTAGCTCGTTAATGTTTTGTTTAAACAACATTTTAAATGTTGTATTTAAGAAATACCACCTGGCCCTGTGTCATCTCTGGATTAAAAAAAGTCTTTATGGAAATGATGCCTTTCTTCCATTGTATACACATTGATTGAGAACACTAGTTTTGAGGGGGAAAGAAGCAACATTTAATTGTCCACAATTCTGACCTATATTTTTCTATAATCACTGCTACATTAATCCTACATAATTTTATCTGCTTAAGATATTTCTGTGATTTTCTTCTATAGGATATGAAAAATTTCCAAGGATGTGACAATATAGGAATCTGTATTTTTGATTCACCTTGTCATGTTTGTACTTTGTTTATCTTGTTTAGAAGAGGAAAGAGAATCCTTTCTAGATCAGATGTCAAATAATAAGGATTTTAGATGTAAAACATATTACACTTCATAGTCTTTCAGTGACACCTCAATTCAATAGTCTCAGTGCATAGTTCATGTGGAGATTATACGTGGAGTAATATGTAAAATTTTGGCGTCAGATGTCAGTTCATTGTCTTAGAAGATGTCAAATTGGGTTCTTGGAGGATGAATAGAAGTTCACTAAACATGAGAAGGAGGGAAGGAGAGTAGCTAGTTTCATTTATGTATCTTCCATAATACCTAGCAGAGTAAACACAAGATGAATGTTTAGTCCAAGTTGCAAAAGTTTAAAGGTCAAGTTCCTAAACATATTGGAAGTGAACCAATGTAATTAAAAATAAACTGTCCTTTTACTTAGTGATCAAATTTCATTGTAAGGAATTCTGAGACAATGAGAAACTTGGGAGTTTTCTCAAGATGTGTGACCCTCCTTGGAGAAATGAGATCCTCTACCATGAAACCAAATATTGTGGTTTGCTTGATTGCCTTAAAATAAATATTCCAGACTTAATCCATCCAAATAAATCAAAATGGTATCCTGGGAGACCAAGGTGTTAATAATTCTCGACAAAGTTTTAGAACCCCTTTCTTGGGATCGTATTCAAAGCCTACATCACTTTATCTTGAATATCTTCAGAAAAAATAGATTTGATTTCTGAAGTAAGAAATTCATGTGGAGGCCAGCCGAACTGAGTTTTGGAAAGGGGTGCAGCTGTAAATCGATCCTGATTTTCTTGATATAAATTTGTTCTTCAAATTACCACAGAAGAATTTCAAAATTATTCTTAGCGTCATCAGAATACATGGATAACTTCCTGCAGTGATTACTTTGAAAGGGAAGCTTAGAAGAAAAAAAAAAAGCTACAGTCCCACCTAGAAGCCTGGGAAGCAGAAGCACAGCTCCACACTGGGCAGCCCGGGCTTGGAGGGAAACAGGGGCAACTACACCCCCAGCAGGCGTGGGCCCCTGAGGCAGTTTGCAGGCTCTTCCATACCTTGCTCAGGGCCTAACTCTACAAAAGCAGTTCTGGAAATGTGGCTGCTTAACATTTTGCTTTGTGGCAAAGCACAGAGAGGAGGTGGGCTGAGCCCTGTGGTAACTTTAGAAATGCCCCCCAATTTAGCAAGAAACAGAAAGCAGTCCTTCACCCTGGGGCCCTGGTTTTCACCCAAATCCAGCTGGTACGGAAGAGCAGGCAGACGATGGTCCTCCGGGGTGAAAGAGAGAGGTGGAAAATGGAGGCAGTCTGAATCCTGTGTGCTCCACTGAGCTCTGAAGTAGCGGCGAGAGTGTATTGCAAAGGGAGGCTTGAGAGCATGGCGAGGTGTAGGAAGAGGTGTAGGATGAGTCAGGGCCAGCACCTTGAAAATAAAGAGGATGTGAGGGATGGTGTGGGTGAGAGAGGGGGAATTCGTTAGTGGGTTGTAAATCGAGTTACAAAAGAATAGGAGGAAATCAGGGGCCTTGAGCCTTCGGGAATTCTCCCCTGCTGTTTCTTCGCTCCTTTGTTATGAAATAACATTTTTCAGAGTCTAATTGCCCTATGCTTGGGCATTCTGACTTTTGGTTTATCCAGATTTATTCTTCTCCTTTAGTAACTGTTTCCCATCTAATTCCTGAGTCCTCGCAGTTTACTTAGTGCTTCATGTTTAAGTGACATCTTATCACCTTCTGTTTTCTAGACAAATACTATGATGTCCTCGATACCTGGAAACACCACCACCACCTCCTTCCTGTTCACCACCACAGCCCCTCTTGTAACCAAAAATTTGCAAAAGGTATTCTCATGCTCAATTTTTTTTCTTTGCAGTTTCAGCATTTAAAGTCAGTCTTTTGAAGACACGACAGTTTTAGTGGATAAACTCCCAAGTAACTGGCCCTAATTCTGTCACCATTTCCCAAGGAATTCTCCTCCTCCTCATTCTTTCCCTCTTTCTTTAAGGATATTGTTCCTTGCGCAGAAGCTGACAGACATTAAGTACTCGATAAATATATCATGAACGAGTAAGTGAATGGTCACTTGATAACACAAATCTTTATGAGGTGGTTTAACCACCATACCTTCTAGAAGTGTGGAGACAGCTGACTTTGTGAAGCCCCTTTAATTGATATGCCTTGAACATTTAAAGATATGCCGTCAGAGAACTTTGAGTGAAAAAAGTGACAAACTGTAGTCCACTGTCAGCATCGTGTGAGGTGAGTTGAATAAGAAGGATAGTGTGTGTAAATAAATGTATGCGTGCGTGTATCCCACCATATAAACACACATAAATCTAACCATCCTTCACATGGTATTTGACAGAAGTTCTTTTATAATCAGTACTCAGCACACGGCTCTAAAGCATCCACATTTCATGAAGAATTTTATGCCTTTTTATTCATAAGTGTAACCGCAACTCATGGAAGTGGGGTGATCTATAGGAGGGTCTCACGCTATGGATAAGGAGACTCAGACCCAAAAAAGTTCCATGGGCTCCCAGACCCACACGGAAGGCTGATGGCAAGGAGAAACCAGACTTCCAGGTTTCCTGCCTCCTCTCTGGCCGTGTCTGAGCAACTTTTTCCTCATGGAGGATTGTCACTACTGAGAGTAGTCTGTCTTGGGAAAAGCTCCGAGGAGCAAAAGCATAATAGACTATTTTCTTTTCACACAAGAGGGCTTAGTGACTTAATGGGATGGGAAAAATAAATAGAAAGATGTAAAAAACGAATCGTCAGAAATATTCTTTCTTTTAACTGCCACGAACAGAGCAGTATGTGTGAAGACTACACATACTTAAACAGGTGATGTTTTGTTTTGTTTTTTAGGTTAATTAACTTGGTATGCATTGGGGTTAACTACGGGTTCCCTTTTAATAGTAAATACTCTTGGGAAATGTCCCACCTTAAGTCTATTTCAGTCACTGGCTCACACAAGGAACAAGAACACGAATTTAATAAACATATTGGAATTTGGAATATAACTTAGAAAAATAAGTTTCAAAAAGTATATTCAACAAGAAGGAAAAAAAGCAATTGACTTCACAAATTATTTCAAAGAATGACCTTTTTAAAAACGTGTTCCTATTTTTAAATGAAATTACTTTTTTGCAAGTTTTCCTATAGGCAAACAGTATTGTTTTCATTTCTATTGCTGTAATAAAATATTATAGCTGACCAGTTGGTGGAGCAATTACATTTCCATAGCTCTTAATGGCTATTTTGCTTAGGTACTAGTAACTTAATTAGAATCAAGAAACAGACTATTAATATTCTAAAGACTAACCAAACTGATCACAAACTTTCGGGAGAAATGACAGACAAAATCACTTTAACAACATCCTGCCCATTGAAGAAAACCTGTAATTAAATTAAAGTGGTAATTCCACTCATGACAGCTGGAGAGTCGCCTCTTAACTCACCTCCAAGAGGTAGGCCCCCTCCCTGCAAAGTCACAGTTACAGGTAGATATGAGGAAGGAATGCAAGAAGGTCAGCCTTAGTGCTTCAACCACCAGAAATGTGAGGTTAATGCAATTATAATTTTTAATGGCAAACCAGATACCCTTTTACAAGACCATCCAGTACAGGTTTCAATGTAATTATTAGCCTCTTTGGTTTAAGGAGCTGTCCTAGAGAGACTGCCTCTGGGAAAGCAATTTGCTCAAACCAGATTTCTTTCAAGAGAATGGTTAGCTGAATGTTTACCAATTCAGCATTTAAGTCTCCCCAAATCATTGTAGCTACTTAGAGTACTTGAAAACTTTATTCACTTGTGGTATACTCAAATGGAAAATATAAGTATAGTTATGATTATGTGAACGATATACATTTTTGGAATAGACAAAAGACTATAAGGAAATATAAAATGCAAACATTGATTTTACTTGCATAGGGAGACTGATTTTTTTCCTCATATTTTCTTTGATTATCAAAATTTTCTAAAATAAATGTTTATGAGCTTACCTTAAGAGAATACTATCTTAAGTTGTTCAAAAGGTAGGAAATTAGTTTCAGTGGATTTGAAGGAATGGTGATGTGTATAGATGTAAATGAACAAAGAGTATGATCTTAAAGCTATCTAAATGCATCCTTATCACGGACACCAGGCAATACAGAGTCTGGGTGCCTCCTCTTAGCTGAAATCAAGGACTAACTAGCCCGTGTCGACCAAATTATGTTGCCTGGCAAGCTGAAGAGAGAAGATGACTGACTGGCACAGGTTAAGGTTGGATCAGATGTTTTATTTTCTAAAATCCAAGTTATCTTGCAGACATGTGTCAAATCCAGTTTCAAAACAAGTATTTATTAAGTACCTACAATATGCCAAGCACTATTCTAGATAGTAAAGTTAAAGCAGTAAACAAAGCAGATATCCTTGCTCTCTCACGTTTTAGACTGGGGGATACTAAGAATAAGCATATAAACAAAACTGTAGTATTTTTTAAAAGAATTTATTTATTAGAGAGAGAAAGCACGTATGCACAGGAGCACGGAGTGAGGCAGAGGGGGAGGGAGAAGCAGACTCCTTGCTGAGCAGGTTGCTCGATGTGGGGCTTGATCTCAGGACCCTGGGATCTTGACCTGAGCTGAAGGCAGAAGCTCAACCAACTGAGCCACTCAGGTACTCCAGAAGTATAGTGTTTTAGATGGTGATAAGAACAACAAAGAAAAAAAGGGGGGATGAAGAGTGTCTGCAGTGGGAAGAGGGAGCTCACTTCCTTAAAATGATGGCCAGGGAAATATCACCAATAAGGTGGTATTCAGCTAAGACCAGAAATAGCCAGCCAGTTGGTATCTGGGGCAAGAGTTCTAGATAGAGGAACCAGCAAGTTCAAGCATGCTGGCAGGTGTGGCTGGAGCAGAGTGTGAAGAGGGAGTATTTGAGAAAGGAGGTTAGTGGTGTAATGAGGTACTAGACCACTTAGACCTTGGACCATTCAAAGAATTTGAGCTTTTACTGAGAAGGCTGAAAAAGCCATTGAAGAGTTTGGAACAGAGGACTGACTTGATAGGATTTTTAAAGGATCACTGTGGCCGTTTTAATAAGAATAGACTTTGGAGGGAGAAAGCAGTGGTAGAGGCTAGGAGATCAGTTAGAAGGCTATTTAAAGCCAAGAAAAAAAAAAAATACTAGTGGCTTGGACCACGGAAATAGCAACTGGAAGTAGTGCAAAATGACAGGATTCTGAATAAATCTTGACGATCTGAATAAATCATGATTGCTAACAGGTTAAATACACAAGAGAAATAAAGATGTCAAGGACAACTTCAGATTTTCGGTCTGAGTAGCAGAAAGAATCGAGTTGACATTCACTGCAGTGGGGAAGACTGAGAACAAATATAGCTATGGGTGAGAATTTGGTTTTGAATGTATATGTTAAATGTGAGTTACTTGCAAGATATCTAGATGGACATATCAAACAGGCAACTGCATATACAAGTGTCAAATTGAGGGGCGAGCTAGGCTGGAGATATAAATAGAGAAGCTGTCAGCAGGTAGATGGTATTGGAAGTCATAAAGGTACATACTGCTAACAAAGTGAGTGTGGATAAAAAGGAAATGCAAGGATTGAGCCCTCCCACCCTTGGGATTTAGAGGTTGGAGGGATGAAAAAAATCAGTGCCAAAAGAGACAAAGGAATGGACAGTGAAGTAGAAGGAAAAAAAAAAAAACCCACAATAATCAACAACAAAAGCAGGAGAATGTGAATAAAATACAAGCTAGAGATTAATTGGTCCCAGACACTTAAGGAAATGCTTATCCAGTCATTAGCTGACCACTAAACAACTGAAAGGAGACTTCAGTGGCCACACATAATAAAGAATTCAGACTTTACGAAATTTGTTGGGGAAATCACTAAAAAATATTATTATAAGTGAGCCAAAGATGGCCTCTGTGTATTAACCCCTAGGTTGTTTCTTTCTTCCCAGGAGGCTGAGATTTGTTAGCTCAAAAGCCCACTGGCACCACACCCAAGTTTTTACATATCCATTTATTTTAGAAATGGCCCAAACAAGCAAAATTTTGAATGATTTAGAACCTGTTTTGCATTCTCTGCAAAACCTCACTGGACAGTCATTACGCATCGGTAAGATAGAGCCTTGTGGTTCTAAGTCTCCAAGTTACTACAACCCTGGAGCACCCTGAACCAGAAACCATTGTGTTGCTGAGCAAAGTTATCTGTACCATCTGTTTTGAATAGTTAACATGAAAATTAACTAACAAAATGTGAATTGAAAATAGATAAGAAAATAGGAGAAATTGCGCTATGAAAGGACTAACAGTAAAAATCTGACCCACTTAAAGAGTTAAGTTTAAATGATCAATAAAAAATGATCCTTGAAATGAATATAATATATAAAACATTTTTTGAGGAGAAGGGTGAGCATGTGTGGGGAGGCAGTGGAGGCGTAGGGCGCTGGGGGGTATTAAGTCAATTAAAAATAAACTTTCTGCTAGAACTGTATACAGGTTGAACGGATCTCTGTGATGGTAAGAAGGTTTCCCATTCCACAAGGACTACTGTACAGCTCACAAAACAAACCATTTTTTGAAAGAAGAATATTGTAAAAAATTACTTTTAACATAAAGCCAGATCTAGAGCCACAGAATATATTAATAGCTAAAGCATGTTTTGTGCTGTGTGTCAGATATCAAATTCTAATTGCATGTTGCTTAAAAGACACGTATGGGAAACAAAATAGGGACCCATAAGAGGATGGATTCAGGGGCGCCTGGGTGGCTCCGTGGGTTAAGCTGCTGCCTTCGGCTCAGGTCATGATCTCAGGGTCCTGGGATCGAGTCCCGCATAGGGCTCTCTGCTCGGCGGGGAGCCTGCTTCCTCCTCTCTCTGCCTGCCTCTCTGCCTACTTGTGATCTCTCTCTGTCAAATAAATAAATAAAATCTTAAAAAAAAAATAATGCTAGTTTAAGACTTCCTGTACCAACAAACATACAGCCTGATTCAATATACAACTGGAAAGACAGAGCAGAGTTGTTTTTTTTTTTAAGATTTTATTTATTTCTTTGACACAGAGAGAGAGAGAGATCACAAGTAGGCAGAGAAAGAGGGGGAAGCAGGCTTCTTGCTGAGCAGAGAGCTCGATACAGGGCTCAATCCCAGGACCCTGAGATCATGACCTGAGCTGAAGGCAGAGGCTTAACCCACTGAGCCACCCAGGCGCCCAGAGTTATTTTTAACATCTTAACTATGCTGTAGGTCATGGTAGAGTCATAACAATACTTCGTATTGCAGACTGTTTAAGGGGGAGCAGAGCACTTCACTGTAACTTTATCTCATCTAAGTCTGTGACAGTCTGAGACATGTTAGGGGGCAGTGTGGTTTCCACCGCTGAAGACAGCAAGACTGTTGAGGGACACCTGAGGCCTGACTGTACTTCCTTCTCTCATATGGGACTGGTCCTTGTTGGTACTGCGTTTGATTCAGAAATGAAGAAATCCTGGTATTTGTAAACATTTTCTTAAAGAGATGCACAAAGTTCATTCAAGTATGCTTTTCTGGCTTAATAGTATAATAAAAATTTGTTTTTTTTCCTTAGTCCTTTTAGCAGTCTGTCTGGAAGGAATGTCAGTGTTAGCTAAAGCAGTCTGCCCCACAAGGAACGCAGGGATAAGGGAGAAGCAGAACAGAGGTGTACTGCTTTCACTCCTGCTCTGTGTGAGAGCCTCTAGCAGGTGCGTGTTTTGGTGTGTAGGGACCTTTCTTGTTGTTTAGTAATACACATTGATATTATTGTCTCTGTTTTTCTGTCTTTATTTTTTTTATAGACAAGGAAACTGAAGTTCAGAGAGATTAGGTAGAAGAACCAGGACTAGAAGGTATGACACCAGCGCTATGGGTGGAACATAGATGAGAACAATTTTGCCAAGCATTACCCAAGAGACTTCCCAGTGAAACCCTTAGGTTAGCTAGCACATAAAAGAAACAAACCAAGGGGCATCTGGGTGGCTCAGTGGGTTAGAGCCTCTGCCTTTGGCTCGGGTCATGGTCTTGGGGTCCTGGGATTCAGCCCCGTGTCGGGCTCCCTGCTAGGCGGGAAGCCTGCTTCCCTCTCTCTCCTCTCTGCCTGCCTCTCTGCCTACTTGTGATCTTTGTCTGTCAAATAAATAAATAGAATCTTAAAAAAAAAAAAAGGAAAAAAAAAAAAACCAAACCAAGAGTACTAATTCACACTTGAATTAAAGTTTTAAAAATGTCTGAATGCTGTAAATGCTGCCTTGAGCATTCTAAAAGCTTTTTCCTATGAGGGCAAGACCATATGCATCAAGATGATGCATTAGGTGTTCTCTTTTTCCCCAAATGATAGCAGAGAACTTCAGGAAAGAGCTTTGGCATTTGTACTTTTGATTGATGCTCCATTTAAACTGGGACTTTTTTGTCTGAGGCATGCTGGCTACCTGCCCTATTTATAAAGAGAGGGCAATTCTATCAAAGATAGGCCAAGGAAGAGAGTTTGGAGTGAGTGTTCAAATACATTACCACAAATCAAATAACAATACAGTAATAGTATAACATTTTTGGAAAGCTCCTAATGAAAAATGAGTGGGATGGAGGCAACAACATATTTCAGTAGCCCCAAACCTTTACTCTGAAAAAAGATTCTACTCCAAAGTTTGGATTCAACAAAATCTTTTCAAGCCAATACCAGCATAGACGAACTTTTTCTAATTTATGCCTTCAAAGTTATAAATAGACAGTCCAGAATAGAGTACATCTTTGTTTGGTTAAATTCTATTAAATGGAGTAATTCCTGCCTTTACTGGTCCAAGGGCCCCTCCTGCGGCAGCCCTAGAGCTAAGGGGCTTAGCCCACTGCCTATTCTTGAGTCAATGGCAATTGAGATATTAGCTGCTTCTTCAGCTTTCCAGGTTTCCAGCTGGAAAGCTGAAGTCTTTCTTTCCAGTCTTATCTGAGGACTTTGAAGAAAAAACTCCAGAGGAGCAATGTCATGTCCATTTTTCCCAAATATTGAAGCCCACCAGGTCACCCCAAAATCTACATTTCCAGACTATCTCCCAAAGTCTGCATGCAACCCATGGCCTACTTTGAGTAGAGCCTAGCTAACTGCTGAGGGCAGAGTTGACCGGGGAGAAGACTGCTCACTCCAGAATTTCGGGGCCCTAAGCAAGGCCTGCCTCTTTGCTTTTGCTTCCCCTTGATATTTCTCCAGCTTCAGGATTGCCTGAAATCATTCAGTCATTCAGTCATTCAGTCAAACTGATCATTCAGTTTACTCCTTGAACTTGGCTTCTATTAAAATACAGTACCGCTGGTGGAGTTAGTAGCAGCTTGCAACTTAATGTGAAGATGAGTTTTTTTTGCTTTTTGTTTTTTTAAAGATTTTATTTATTTTTTTGACAGAGTTCACAACTAGGCAGAGAAGCAGAAGCGGGGGCGGGAGGGGGGGAGGCAGAGAGCCCAATGCAGGGCTCGATCCCAGGACTCTGAGATCATGACCGGAGTCAAAGGCAGAGGCATAACCCACTGAGCCACCCAGGAGCCCCAAGTGTGAAGATGTTTATCAGATTCCCTTAGGAAGAATGTTGTGATGGAGCAGAACAATACCTGTGTCCCTCCAGGAAAGCAGGAAAGCAATGAGGAGGAGCAGAAGTTTCCAGGAGGGGAAGCTGGGAATATGGACATCTTTGGATTACACTGTTTTCTCCAGCTGCCCTTAGTCTTAAATGTTAAAATGCTCTCCATGTTTATCATGAAATTTTTTTAAAAAATATTTATTTATTTATTTGACAGACAGAGATCACAAGTAGGCAAGAGGCAGGCAGAGAGAGAGAGAAGGAAGCAGGCTCCCCGCTAAGCAGAGATCCTGATGTGGGGCACGATTCCAGGACCCTGGGATCATGACCCGAGCCAAAGGCAGAGGCTTTAACCCACTGAGCCACCCAGGTGCCCCTCTATCATGAAATCTTACCTACTTACCTGATAAACTATTCCAATCAAAAACCACATCAAATTTGTATGTGCCCAATATTTCTCTATCTTGACCAAATAAAGGAAATGAATCACTTTGCAAAGCACACAGAGGCCAGCCAAAGCAATCTGCAAATTGTGTAACTCTGTCCCAGCTCTCGGCTCTATGTGTTCAGCAAGGACTTTAAGAGAACCTCATTCTTGTTCCCCCTCTCAAATGCACACACCCAGATTTTTTTGGTAGATTTGCAACCTGTAGTTTGGGAAACAGGGAATAGTATCTCCATTTGTTTTGTGCTTTTTCCTAGTGTTTTGTCCTCATATTGAGATACACTGGAATAGACTTTTGACTAGGCAAATATAGAGGGTAAGACAGTAACTCTTTTCCTTTTACACACGCATAGAGGTTCATAAACACCATGTGACAAAGAGTTGGTGGCCCCTGTAACTCTGTTTTTAGTATGGAATGAAGAAACCTGGGGTACAGGAGAGGGAACTGATTTTTCTGAGTCACTCAGCCAAGCTCTTGGCAAAGCTTGGAACTTGGCTCTGGTTTCAGATATTCTGTTTTATTGTTGTTTACTGAGTTGTACCAACTGTGGAGACTTACTCTACTTTCTGTTTCTGAAGCTGTTTTAAAAGCAGACAAAGTAAGCAGGTATATTATCTTTGCTAAGAGATGGTGTGATGTTCTCTCAAACTATACTTATCACTGAATTCAAGTACAGGATCTTTATAAAGTCTCTGTGCCATTATTAAACTTTTAACTTCAAAAGCATACGAGGTAGACATGATAGTATACTGTAAATGGAATTTAAAGGCAAATTCAATTTTCTTCTTAGAGCTGTCATGAACTTCAATTCTGCTGGCCATATTTCATTTGTCACAGTATCTGAAATGAGTACATATTGTGTGCAGTTGTGCAATGTAGTTGTCCTAAACTTTAATACATTTACCTTTGAGTACCGTTTACAGATTGTTTCTCTAACACGTACAACCCGAGTTATTAAAGTTTAAAAGTGCACAAGGCCCTTATGAAGACCCTGTTTGTAGCTCAAGTACAGAGCACAGGAATTCTGGCTAAATTACCTCTTTTGCTGACAGCCCATTTTCCTTTAGGCTACAATATCTAGAGAACTGTATGTTCCTTTTCAATGAAAAGGAGAAATTCTTAAAGTCTAGTGAATAACTGGTGCTAAAAGGCATGGCTTCCTTTTTAAAGTGCTTCCTGCTTAGAACACACACATAACGTCATGATCTAACATAGGGAGACTAGGTATTGACAAAAGGCACTGAAGAAAAGTACAAGCGGTAAATCAGATGATTAGAAGGCCAACTGTTCTGTAGATGCGTGCCATTCAGCAGCTACCAAATTAGATTCTAGCATTTCTTCAAGCCCTGTGCAAGCGCATATTGTGTTTCCTGAACATTCTTCATTCATAAGGATACAGTGTTCTTCTCTGAATTCCCAAAGCCTCGTTAAAGTGGTCCTGAACTCAGGATCATCGGGCCAATTCATGGAAGAATTGGCCTAGAATCCAGGACTGTTCTCTTTCTGCCAGACCCTGCCTTAGTCCTGATTTTCAAAGAAATGAAAAAGTAACAAATTTTTGGATCCTTAAAAGTGTTGTAGGCCCAAGGCATTGTGCCTACCATGCTCACTGGATACCTCACTCAGCCTTGGCTAGAAACTGTCAACTCTTCTAGTGGAGGGAGACCCCCACCAGCCAGAGGAGAGCCCAGAAGCATGGATCCAGTACCTGAGGGCCCAGCCTAAACCTTTCCCATCAAGTTCTTATTTATAAAGAGAAATACAAGCTGTGCCCCTACAGCTCTAGCTCCTTCAGTGACCCCCAGCACCTGTGAACGAAACTAATGTCTCCCACTTTTAGGTATCCTATCTAGTTGGGCTCCTCAATAGACTTATTTTATTTTATTTTGGGGTGGGGGGAGAAAGGGGAAGAGAAAGAGGGAGAAGGAGAGAAAGAATCTCGCAGAGGCTCCAACTCACAGTCCTGAGCCGAAATCAAGAGTCGGGTGCCCAACTGACTGAGCCACCCAGGCACCCCTAGACTTTTTTAAATTAGAATTTTATAATTTTATCATTAAAAAAATCTGTTTAGTAATAGAAATCATCAATGGGGTTCATATTGGAATTTCCCATTGATAAAGTTGACTCTAGGCATATAATGTGTATTGCATGTTCATATAATTTGGGATCTGTATCTACTAGAGCAGCACCATATTATACTTTTAAGAGTCTGTTGGCTTCACATCTGAAAGACAAGTTGGTTTTCATTTAATATGATCTACTAGGACCATGACCTACTGTCCCTTTTCACTCTGTATAATTTGGGTATTTACTTTGAAGAATGGAAATAGGAGGCCACACTTTTTTCTTCTCTGTAGAAAATTTTGCCTTTTATGGTTTGAAGGTGTGTGAAGAGGAGAGTGTTTTGGATATCATCCATGAAGGATGAATCAAAGTAGTGGTTTTTTTTTTTTTTTTTTTAGCCATGATACACTTAGGTGAGCTCTTCTTCCACCTTCCAGCACCCCGTTTGCTACCTGCAAACAGTGAAACCCCCAGGCGTCTCTCTCTGCTGCAGCTTCTGTTCCTTCCCACTTGCCCTGCTGTGCCCCAGCCTCTACTGCTTATTGGTAGGGAGTACCCTTGCCAGGACTCTGCCTACCACTGCCCATGCGAATTTCTAACACATTCAACTTTGTTTCTTTTTTTTTTTTTTAAGTTTTTTTTTTATTCATTTATTTGTTGGAGAGAGACACAGAGAGAGAGGGAACACAAACGGGGAGGGGGAGAAGGAGAAGCAGGCTTCCTGCCAAGCAGGAAGCCAGATATGGGCCTTGATCTGGGATCATGACCTGAGCCAAAGGCAGATGCTTAACAACTGAGCCACCCAGGTGTCCAACTTTGTTTTTTTTTTTTTTATAAGTTTCTGGCAAAGGCATTTTGTAAATGTACATAGTTGAGGAAATAAGGGGTCAGTGGGGAAGAGTATTTTGTCTTCCTCCAGATGCATTCCAGTTTCAGGGAAATGGATATTCTTACACTGTTAGTAGAAGTGCAAGGTATTACAATGGTTTTGGACAACCATTTAAAAATACATTAAAAGCTTTAAAAATGTAAATGCTCAAATTGTACACGTATCATGATGAGCACTGAGTAATATATAGATTTGTTGAATCACTGTATTGTACACTTGAGACTAACACTGTATATTAGTAATACTGGAATTAAAATAAAAAACTTAATTAAAAAAAATGTAGGGACTGGGGCACCTGGGTGGCTCAGTGGGTTAAGCCTCTGCCTTTGACTCAGGTCATGATCTCAGTGTCCTGGGATCCAGCCCCCTATGGGGCTCTCTGCTCAGCAGGGAGCCTGCTTCCCCCCCCTCTCTCTGCCTGCCTCTCTGCCTACTTGTGATTTCTCTCCATCAAATAAAATAAATAAAATCTTAAAAAAAAAAAATGTAGGGACGCCTGGGTGGCTCAGTTGGTTAAGCATCTGCTTTCAGCTTGGGTCATGATCTCAGGGTCCTGGGATTGAGCTCTGCAGCAGGATTCCTGGGGAATAGGGAGCTTCTCCCTGTTTTTCTTCCCTACTTCTCCCTCTCCCTGCTGTTCTACCTGCTTGTACTTGCTCCCGCTCTCTCTCTCTCTCTGACCAATAAATAAATAAATAAAATCATTTTTTTTAAATGTAAATATATTCTTTTTGACCCCAGTAATTCTACTTTTAGGAATATACCTTAAGAAAATTATCTTGGACATAAGTAAATAATTTTGTTTTGGGTTGATGACTTTTTGCAACGAAAGTTGGGAATAGTCTAAATGACTAACAGAAATACTGATTAAATGCTAATATTCCCAGATAGCAAAGTATCATAAAGCCATTAAGATAATATAATGAGCACATGTGTTATATGCAACTAATGAATCACTGAACTCTACCTATGAAACTAATATTACACTATATGTTAATTAAATGAATTTAAATAAAATAAAAATTTTTAAAAATACTAGTTTTAGAACCTAATCCTTAAAAAATGCAATAGATAAATATATAAAATATTAATTAGTAGAAAAAGATAATCAAACCTGCAAACACAGCATTATGTGAAATTTTTTTAAAATTTGAAAGGAATATATGTGTATTTATATTTAGATAGAAGTATATATTTATGTTTTTGTACCAAGAGAAATATATGTATCTTATGTATATAATTGAATGCCAAATGCTGTTTTTTAATATCTAAAATTTTTAGATGTTAAAATAAATTTAGGTATCACCATCCAGTGAAACTCTATACAGTCAAATGTATATCCATGCAAATAGATGTTGATTAGCATGGAAATATCTTCAACATATATTAAAAGAGAAAATACAGTTGAATGGATTAGAATGATTTCATTTTATGAAATAATGTGTATACATATTTATGCATGGTTTATATACCTGTAGTTTGACAGAGGGAAACGAGAAATGTATGCTTCTGATTTTTAACAATTTAAGAGAGGTATATATAGGAAAATATTCATAGCTGTTATCTCTAAGTAGTGAGATTATGGGTGATTTTCTCTTTCCTTTGTGTATTTCTGGACTTTATATATTTTCTTACGCACTGATTCCTTTTGTGTTATCAGAGACATAAAAATGATTTATTATAAAATATAATATCTGCACAGTAGTGGAGAGCTTCCCAGTTATATCTGTCCTGAGCCAGAGAGGAAATGTAACTATGGTGAAGCTATGTTCCTTCCCACCATTTTCTGTGTGATATTTCAGTTAGGAATATTTTCAGCTACAAGTAACAAAAACCTAACAGTTAAAGACTGTGACAATGTTTGTTTACCCATTATGCCTATGGGTGGGCAGTTTCAGGATTGGACTGGCAGTTCAGCTATTACCAACTTCCTTTCTTTCCGTTCTGTGATCCTGAGAGTATTGGTTTTTTATCTACATTCGTGTCCTCATGTGGTTTTAAGAGCCAGTCTCTAAGTTTTCCAGTGGAGGCACAAGGAAGAAGAACGAGACCACATTGGCTTGTCTGCAGAGCTAGTGTTTCTGGGGCAGAGAAGAGGGGGCTTGGGAATAGTGTTGAATAAGCCAGGCAGAAATGTCGGCCGTAGATGAGAAAGGGCTGTTCGGTTGTTGAGACATATCATAGGCTGATTATTATTTATCTCATTATAGCTTTCTCAGTCTTATACTTCTCTAAGGAAAGTAAGTAAAGTTTTAGTAAATATAATTCTCTAAGATGCCGGCATTGAGTTGTTGGTTTTTTAGGCAGCGTAAGTTTTCCTTTCTTTGTGTTTAGGGGAGTTTGGAGTATGCTGTGCAGAAGACAACTGAAATTGAGTTGAGTTTTCAAACATTCACCACCTTTATCTCATATAAGCATGTGAGGTAGGTATGTATGGTTAATAACTAAGTATGAAACTATTCTGCAAATTTTACATATGGTAACACTAAGGGCCATAGAAACTAAACGATAAGACAAATGGTCATAAATCAGGACATTTTTACAGGATAATTAACGATGAGCTAGACACAGCACATTGGGTCCTTAGTACTTACTACAAATCAGATACGATAGACCTATTGAGTCTGATTCCACTTTGATTACCAGTCTAATGGCAAAAGAACATTTTTTTTTTAAGATTTTATTTACTTATTTGAGAGAGAGCAAGAGAGACTGAGAGAGGACATGAGCTGGGGCTGGGGGCCAGAAGGAGATGCAGACTGCTGGCTGAGCAGGGAGCCCGATCCAGGGCTCCATCCTGGGGCCCTGGGATCATGACTGAGCGGAAGGCAGACACTTAATCAACTGAGGCCCCCAGGCGCCCCAAAAGAGTATTTTAAAAATAAAAGACACACAGTCTGCAACACATTTTGGGGATCTAAGAATTTCATTTCATTGTGGTCATAGCCATTTCAACCCCCACCTTTCTCTGGTGTCAGTGTTGCCTTGAGTTAAGCAATTTTGCCATATTCTCCCATCTGTAAAATAGGCATTACTTTATATACTGCCTGCCTTGCTAATGTTATTTGAATTAAGTTGGTGATGTGCATAAAGGGCTCAAAATGAAAAGTTCTAGGCATTAATATTTGTTCTTCTAATGGTGTATTTAGTGTGCAGTGACTATTCCAACAAAACAAAACGAAGGAAAAAACCCTAATAAGTGTTGAAATTCCCTATAGTAGGTAGCTAGTGATGTTACTGGCTAAGTGGTTATGAGTCATTTTAGTATTCTCCCAGGTGTAATTCTCACAGAAAATAAAAATTAAGTGAGTTTCACTTAGAAATTGGATTTAGAGTTTAATTGACCTACAGGCTTTGAATATTCAAATAGCAAAATTTTACATCATGAGAGTGTCACATTTGCTGTATTACTCAGTTCGTCCTAGGTTAATATTCCTCCTTACTTTTCCCTATCATATCCTACAGGTAACCACTGTTGAATGAATGAATTATACTCCATCATATATATTACTTCATTTTCAACTAAAATGCTACCTCAGCATCTATGAGCTATCTCTCTGCACAGTATAAATCTTTTTATCATGCCAGTTTGCATTAAAACTTATCCCAGTGATACCTCCTTTACTTTCTTTGGAAATCCTAATGAAAACGTGTTAATATAACAAACATAATGCAACCCTTTATGTGTATGTTTACATAATACTTAATGCCATCTTCAAAGCATTTTTCAAATCTGTTCATTTGATCTTCATTTGTGCATGTATTTCTCCTATTAAAAATACCTGAATCATATATATTTATAGCATTTTTCCTTGCCAAATGAAAAAAATTCTACAGTCAATTCATGATTTGTAAAGTCTTCAGAAAAATGCAATATTTTCATAATATTGACTTATGCTGAGAGGCAGGCACTAAGTGGTTGACCCAAGCCTTCCTCTTTTGGGAGAGCCCAAGCATAGAAACTGAGTGAAGTTTTGGTTTGCTGACACTGAGCTTGGCATGAACAGCTACTGCTTGGGCCTAATATGGTTATTTTAACATGACTTCTGGGTGAACAGGTGATTCTAGAATAAATTCTACATCTCCCAGTTCCATGTTGCTAAGTATGTGACTAAATGTTGGCAAATAAATAAATTCTGGACTCGGTTAAGAGCCAAAGATGCTGGATGCATTTAATTTAGAGAAAACGCCTGTAAATTTTCCAACCTCCAGTGAGAGAGTGTGGCCAAATGGAAGAAGAACTAGTTGATTGTGGTAGCTATAAAGGAATCTCTGATCCTGATAATTTTTAAAATAAGGAGAGCCAATATAAAATATGAAAATTGATTATGAAGATTTTATAAAACATTTGTATCACTTATTATATACATATTCTTCTAAACAGTTTCTATAATTTACACAAGTGTACATCAATTCTGAATGCCTTCTCTGCCTTTTTCTCAACCTTGTCTGTATGGAAACTCTTCCCCCTCCTCGAGGATCTCACTCCAGTTTCTCTCTGTCATGAAACTCCTGAACCCTCACTCTGCCCCTTTTCTGAAGGCAGTTGACTAGAGGGAGTTTGGAAATTTGTGGCCCTCATAGACATTTCTAGTCAAGACAGAAATCAGTGCAAGGTGCCAATAGTCAGATGGGTTGTTACCAACAGTTCTCTCTTTAGAGAAGTCACCTACTGACTTTGCGGTCTGTGGCCAGCACACATCAGTGTTGATTCTTTGACGTTTGTCCTTAAAAAGGTGAGGAAAACATCCCTAGCACAGTACTCAGAACAGTTGGGAAAAGCGGAAAATATGACCCTGCTCTTCATAGTTTCCTTGAGAATTTTTAGTAGTTTTATTGTGCCACTTTAGTGCTTTGGCTTTGACCTCTTTGTATCCCAAGGTCAGATCAGCTTTGCTCACCGGTCAGACTATCTAGAGACTGGTCTTCAGGACATGCACCCACACCTACATCTTTGTTTCTTCGCTTTGCAGGGGCTAGGGGTTCCTTTTCAAACCTGAGTTTCAAAAGATGGTAGCTAGAATTGTTGCTGCAGGCTTTGCATTGGAGCAGTGTCCTAATACAGGTGAAAAGCATGTATTGATTACTAAAAGAAAGTTAAAATAAAAGCAATTTTTCTCCCCATTTCGGCACACTGCAGCTTTTGGCCTATCCACTCGTAGCTAAAAAAGCATTCTTTCCTGATAATCAAGCTTCAGCTGTCTGAATTTCAGGCCGAGCCTCTCCTCCTGAGCTCTGCTGAAGAGCTGCTTTAATTAACCATTATACCACAGATGTTATTGATTTTTTTTTTTTTTCAAATCTGGTTGAAACATCATTGTGCTGGATCATGGCCAAAACTAAGGCCTGAATTTGTGTGTGCGCGCTGCTTTTACTCCTTCTGCATACCTTATTAGTCTCCATGTCTGTTAAGTGCAATCCGTAGTATTAACTCAGAAAATATAGAATTGATTTTTAGCCTAGCAGCTGTGATCTAAGGGCTCCTAATTTGAAATCTGAAAACCTTAGTTGCTGAGGAAGTCTTTCTGCTGTTACTCTACACTTCCTTGAAGTAAGCTTTTTATTCTTTAATTTAAAAAAGAAATCTCCCTCTGCCTTTTACTCCTTTCTTGTTTCTTTCACACACATTTGGAAGTGTCACAGGAACATGACCCATTCTCTGCATTTTGGACATGTCTGTGGTGAAATGTCCCTGCCCTTTACTCTTGCCGCTCCAGAATGCGTGGACCATATGAAATTTTGAAATTGAAGTGTCTCAGCACTCTCTGTAGTTCCAAGAAAATTTGGAAGAAGTTGGGCAACATCCACTTTGAGAAATGGCAGGAGATCAGAAACAATGGGGCACCTGCATTCCTTTTGCAGTCCCAGTCCCAGTGATGATAAACTCAAGGACCAATCACAGTAGGTTCCTCAATTCTGATAAGGTTTCTCTGAGTTTAGTGATATGTTCTTTAAGCATAATTTGAAGCTTTTAAAATATTGTAATGGCAGCTCTTGACCTTTAAAAAAAAAATCACATGGAGCAAGAGGTGGTGAAAAATGTTTATTTACTCTGCATTAGTGGCTAAACTCCTGTACCCTTCTAGAACTGGTAGTTCTTTTATACTGGGGAACTCACGCATGTCGCCCCTATTCTTCCAACCCGAACCAGACAGGCCCACTTGAGCTTTAGAAACAATGGCCTGCAGTCGGTCCTATGCCTCAGTGAGAAACAACAATGCAGGCCTCTTGACGGACGCTGGTGTTGCGAGTGGAATCTTGCAGTTCAACATGTCTGCTGAACAGAAGTTGGAAAAAGAAAAGATCATCTTGTAAACAATTAATTAATGTTTGTCATGAATTATCATTTTTACTTCCTTCTCAAGAGGCTCAAAGGGAATAAAAAGGCATTTTTGCAGGTGGTGGCATTCAAAGTAAGGGCAATCAAAGGTTTGAGAGCTGAGGCACAGCACTCTGAGTCTCTAAGGGTGAATGGTGCCAGGATTAGAGCACAGCGGGGGGCTGAGGGCTTCAGGTGTGAAGCTTAATGTTTGTGATCAGCAAAAAAAGTCTTGAATTTATCTAAACTGCTCTTCTGCTAACAGTACTTCTAGCACATAAATGTTCTGAAACTGACAAGTGTTCTCATTGCTCTTCTAATGCAAACATGATCTGCATTTGAAAGATTCATCCCTTTTGCCTAATTTAGAATGTGCATCACAAAGAGCGTTAGATGATGACCCCACAAAGAGATAACACAGACACACACACACAGACACACACACACACACACACACACACACTTCAGATGTGCATGCCTCATGTGAATACACACTTGCAAACCGCCTCTTTCTTACCTGGATCTTCTCTGAAGCTCCCAGCAAGGATCCTGCAGGATTTTTTGTGGATTCCTAAACCAGATGTTGAAAACTAGGAGACTCAGTAGCCTTATGACCAGTGAGTTTCTGTGAATGCTCTACAGGAATAATTCCTTTTCATTTGGTTTGGATAACTGCCTAGAATTTATCATGCTGCATTTTAATTTGCAGTCCCTCTCCTGCCTTCTCCCCAACCCTTCTATCAGGAGCAAGACATAGAAGGGTATCCAATATGTAGAAATTTTAAACATGCACACACATAGACACAAAACCAATGATACTAAAATTTCCTAAAGAATTCTAAGGAATGGGCGCCTGGGTGGCTCAGTGGGTTAAGCCGCTGCCTTCGGCTCAGGTCATGATCTCAGGGTCCTGGGATCGAGGCCCGCATCGGGCTCTCTGCTCAGCAGGGAGCCTGCTTCCCTCTCTCTCTCTGCCTGCCTCTCCATCTACTTGTGATTTCTCTCTGTCAAATAAATAAATAAAATCTTTAAAAAAAAAAAAAAAAAAAAAAAAAAAAGAATTCTAAGGAATATTGGCAACCCCCAAGGCAGGCATTGTTGACGGTTAGAAGGTTGCTAATGTCCATGCAAATCTGATTGCTTAATGAATCCTTTCTATAAGTGCCATGGAAGTCTAACTAAATACCCATTTCTCCATATATATATCATAGATAGATGCCACCTACTTGAAGAGCTCCAAAAAGAAATACTAAGTGAAACGTTGATAAGACAGGACTTAGTGAAAATCAGTCATAAGGAAAACTTGGAAGGACCAAGATGGATTTGAGATTCTTGAGTTAATTTTAACTCAATGGCAAAATTCTTTGCCATCCCCTTGGTACTCACCCATTTTCTTTTCTGCATTTGTATTTTGTATTGCTTTTAGTATTCACTTACAATAGTCTGATAAACACAAGTTCTTGGGGCATCAGGTCTCCTCTTTCTTACTGGAGGCACTGAGATGTCTAAGATGACAAAGGGAAATGTAGGCATATGCTTGCCTCGGCTCCTCTGGAGCTAACAAAGCCTAGTGTCACCCTGAGCTTTGTGGCCACCATCCTAGACCGTGTTTTCCCTTGAATCCAAGCATGTGATAGAAACCTGTGAGTTAAATTTAAGGAAAGGTCCCTAGAAACTATAGTAAAATTTGGGCAGAAAGGGCCAATCTGGAATATCATCAAGTAAGAGACATGAAAGGAGTTTAAGAAGGTTTAGAAGAAAAAGGGACCTAGAAAGAAAAAAAAAACCACCACAACGTCTGAGACAGAATGGAGGTGAAGGAGCCCCTTTCCTGAAATTTCTGGCAACATCTGGTTTAAGTTAGTTTTGAAGAGTGAATAAAATGACTTACCAGAAAAAGTAAATTAATTTATCATAATTATCACAGTTACTCAAACTCAGAAGTCTATCAAAGTATTGAGTTCGGCTCCATACCTTTTGTAAAGATGTTAAAATACCATTAAAAGCCTAATGGCACCTGCTTCAGAATCACATATAAAAATTGTACAAGTAGAAATGCCTGGCTGGGGCACCTGGGTGGCTCAGTGGGTTAAGCCTCTGCCTTCAGCTCAGGTCATGATCTCAGGGTTCTGGGATGGAGCCCCACCTCGGGCTCTCTGCTCAGCAGGGAGCTTGCTTCCCCCATCTCTCTGCTGCCTCTCTGCCTACTTGTGATCTTGCTCTCTGTCAAATAAATAAATAAAATCTTAAAACACACACACACACACACACACACACACACACAAAAACTGCCTGGCTGCCTTGGACAATGCAACTCTTGAGTCAGTGTGCAATTCCTGATCTCAGGGTTGTGAGCTCCAGCCCTGCATTGGGCACAGAGTTTAAGAAAATTGTGCAAAGAAACTAGAAATGGTTGTGCTTAAAATGAAAAGGAAGAGAGTTCATGACCCCTAGTACCTGGTATGGAAAGGAACACCTCAAACTGACAGGTCTGTGGTTCTGCTTGG
The DNA here is from genome assembly GCF_030435805.1 of Mustela lutreola. Classification (NCBI taxonomy): domain Eukaryota; kingdom Metazoa; phylum Chordata; class Mammalia; order Carnivora; family Mustelidae; genus Mustela; species Mustela lutreola. Next base: position 92,054,762 of record NC_081296.1, read on the forward strand.
TGGCCTGGCCCATGCCCACAGTGTCTCTCTGAATCTATCCAATCTCCTCTAGCCCCTTGCTGAACGATGCTCTGGATGTGTTACTATCTCCAAGACCAATAATGTGGGGAGAGGAGGCCCGCCTTTATTCCATGCTTGCCTCATGTGAGGCTTGATGTCACACGCTGCCGTTCATTGTGGCAGCTTTGTGTTGAGATGGCACTCACTAGGGCTTGGTTGGAGGGGGTGTTGCAGCTGAAAAAGGGAAAAATTTAAAACCTGTGTGGCTTTTTATTGGTATTGGATCAAGTAGTCCAGATCTAACTGGAAAATGTTTTAGTGTAGGATGTTTTTACAAAATTAAGAGCATTTAGCTTTAAAATAAATGACATTGACAATCCAACCGTAGGAAAAAAATGTGCAAAGAATTATCAGTCTAATTCCCTCTCCCTGCCAGGAATGACAGAAATAGATGGCATTAGTTTCTCATATTCTTTTTTTTTTTTTTTCTCAAAGTACACAAATAGATTCCCCCCAGGTGTTTAGGGCCAAGTTGTGCTAACCCAGAGCAACGTAGTTTGAAAGAATGTTCCTAGGAATATATCTACTTTCCTCTGTAGCAGGAAAACAAGGTTTTTGAAATAAAGTCTTCCTTTAAATTGCTAATAAATGCCACCCCCAACCACCCAAGAATGAGTTGATGATGAAAGAATTAAAAATTACCACTTGAATGGCTCTCCTGGTTGGATCCTTCTTTTCCAAAGGGATTGACCTTTCTAGGACTTTTGTCTTCCTGAGAGGTCCCACCTACCCTGTTACTATTTTAAGGAGATCTGTGAAAGGCTCCTTCTTCTGCTTCCCTACCCCCACCCCCATTATGCCACCACTGTGTACTAGTGCTTGAAATTAATCAAGGGCCCCTTCTGGAAAAGAGATTCCTCTTTAAGAGAAACGGAACTGGACACTTCTCTGCCTTCCCGCGTCCTCTCGCCTTGCCAGGACCTGCTCCCCAAACCTCCCCCAGACAAAGCCTCAGAATTCTGGGGGAAGCTGCTAGAAGCCTCAGACCTGTCTTTGCCAGACAGCTGCTGTTTGAACCCAGCTCTGACCGTAAAATCAAAAGTGGGTCCGAGGGAAGCGGTAAACACTGTGCAATGAGCCTTTTGAAGGCAGCTGATGCCTCATTTGGGGTGACATGTTGTGGCTGATGAGTGTGGATGATGTGGGGTTTTCGATAAGTGCCTCATCAGTATCCTCATCATGCCCGTGTTGCTCCGCCGCGGCGTGTGCCCTGACTTGATTGTAATTGCCCGAATCTGCTCCCGCTGCTCAGGCGCGCACAGTAATATGCAATAAAACAGCAAGAAGTGAATGTTAACCATCTGAGTTCTGACACGGCGGCTCTGCAGTTCAAGATCTCCATTAAGGACAAAAAAAAAAAAAAAAAAAAAAAAAGCCTGTAAGAAAAGAAGGAATCGAAAAATTCCCAGGGTCTGCTTCTGTGATCAAAGGGAAAGTCTAGAAATTAAGGTGTTTAGCTTTCCTAGTCCTCACAGGTAAAGCTCACTGATAGCTTGTTGGTGTTTGTACTTTAATTACCAGGTGCCCCTGTTTTGGGACATTCGCTTTATGAGTGGGCACTGTTGTTGCCTTTTTCCCAAGTGTCCACAAGGTCTATGCTCTTCAGGGCGTGAGAGCCCAGATCTGTCGGTGCTCAGGTATGCAGTGGGTTGCTTCAGATGCTGAATTCCTCAGACCCAATTTTCAGCAACTAGAAGAGGCAAGACACCTGAAACAGTGCTTAATCAAATCGCCCATGGCTGAATGGCTTGGTTGTCCACATCATTTCCATGCAGAATGACTGAAGTTGTCCTATCTTGCTTCTATTGCCGCACACCAATGGAGGTGTGCTTTTCATCTCAGTACTTTTGAGATGAAACTCTGATAGTGTCCCAGGCAGTTGGGAAACCCAGTGCTTGGAAGGGTTAGATGAACCCCAGGACTGTGCATTTAGTCTTCTATTGTAAGAAAGACCGTCTGGAAAAGGAGACCTTGGTCAAGTGTGTGTGGACTGAGCACCATTCCCTTCTCAGGTGAAGAGTGGGTGGTGGTGGTGGTTGTATTTATTTGTAAAGAAATAAGTAATTTTCATAGCTACGTTAAGTTAGATATCATTTTCAGTCTGAATTTTAGCATCGGTCTAATGATACATATGCACACTTAAAAACATAATTGTCATATTATAAACCTTCTTTTCTTATCCTTTTCTTCTACCCAGGAATGAACAGCAATTGTTTATCATTTGGAAGGAAAAGCTACTATCCAACCTCTTGTCTACTTAGGAGCATTTGTTAAAGCGTCTCATATCATATTCTTGGCAGTTCCCTGTTAATTGAGTCCTTTGGAAGCCAGTGACAGTGCTAACTTCAGAATGAGATTTTAATTACATATGGAAACCTTTACCATTGTTTTTCATTTTAAACACAGAAGGGTTTGCTTGAAAGCATTTTTTTTCTCCCCATTTCTAGTAGCAGTGTCTTTTCAGAACTTTACAAATACTGTTTGTTTGAAACTGTGGATTTTTTCCTTGCTTTAAGAAGAAGAAGAAAAAAAAGCCTCACATCTGAAATTAATGAATTCAGCCCGCACTCTCACTTGCAAGCTCCTATACAGATGGAGTTTCATTAACTGTTTGAATATCTATCAGTAACTGCTCAAGAGAAACAGTTCCTGCCCACATGGATAATTAATAGAGCACTTCACAGGAAAAGACCATCTCTTACTGAAACTACCTGGCCCTTGCTTAGCAGATCTGTCAGGTTTCACCTCTTCCCGCCTATGCCAGTCCTTCCCAAAAGTAGCCAGAAAGCTTCTCTTCTTTTGGAATGACTAACCAATCCCCTACAACTGCGGCAGCCCACCAGCTCTCACAAATGTTCCCTGTAGGTTCTACTTGGGTCTGCACAGAGAGAATGTAATTACCTTGCAGCGGTACCCTCAATAATGCTGTAGGAGGCAGCCTTTTCTCCCCGTGAAGGACATGCCCTAGCCTGCTGCTAGGCAGACCCTCTCTCTAATGATGGCCTTATCCATCTTTTATGGTAAGTATTTAATCTTGAACACTGAATTTTTGGTTCAGATTCATATGTAGGGTCATTGCATTCCAGCTTTTAAGCATCCCTTTTTCCCCTTCTTACCTTGCAAATTCAGGTAGAGAATTTCCATTTCTTGCCTGCCCAGGTGTGCCATGTTAGCAGCACTGCGCTTTCTCACAGCTGCTGCTGTTTATCCAAGGAGTGGCTGAATTTCAGAGGTGGGTGATTCCAGGATAGAGTTCTGGCTCTTCTAACTAGGCATTCTCTTGTAGTTTATAAAAGACATTCCCTTAACAGTTGACATATAAATAAAAGAGATTTAGGGTTTTTAAACTCTTAAAGACAGACACATTAGATGAGTTAGTTTTAAAACAAGGGTTTTTTTTTGTTTTTGTTTTTTGTTTGTTGTTTTTTTAGGGATGCCTAGGTGGCTCAGTCCTTAAGCATCTGCCTTCAGCTCAGGTCATGATCCCAGAGTGCTGTGATCAAGCCCCACATCAGGCTCTCTGCTCAGCAGGAAGACTGCTTTTCTCTCTCCCACCTGTGTTCTGTTTCTTGCTGTCTCTCTCCCTCTGTGTCAAATAAATAAATAAAAACAAAAGGGTTTTTTTTTTTTTTTTTTTTTTTTTTAGATTTCATTTATTTATTTGAGAGAGAGAGGATGAGCACAAGCTGGTTGGGAGTGAGGCAGAGAGAGAGGCAGACTCTCCACCGAGCAGGGAGCCTGATGCGGGGCTCGATCCCAGGATTCTGGGATCATGACCTGAGCTGAAGGCAGACAGATGCTTAACTGACTGAGCCACCCAGGGGCCGCTAAAATAAGGTTTAAAAAATCTTAAAGAATAATTATTAGAGAAGCAAGAATGGAAAAATGAGTAAATATACCATTTCCAGTGAAAGTAAGAGTACTCTGAAGAAGGATACTACAGGGAAGAAAGTTAAAGCAGAAAATGGTATCAAATATATCAAATGTTACTTGGCACTAGCAATTTTCTTCACAGAAATTGATGTTTGTGTCATTTTTTTCAGAAGCTGATAAAGAATTTGCAAATAAGTGACTTATAGAATATTTTGGTGCAGAGGGGGTTTCTAAGGTTCTGTCCTCAACCAATATCAATTGGTTAATATGATAGCCCAAAGAAATGGTAAATTGTAAAGAAACGACATAGAATTTTCTGGATGTAGAATATGAGCTTAAAACGCTTATTCCTTCTAAGTATTGCATGTATGCATGTGCTTACATAGTGTGTGTGTGTGTGTGTGTGTGTTCACATAAATCGAAGGTAAGAGTTTGCAAGAGAGTTTGCTCCCAAAAGTAGTTTTCTGCTATGGCAATTAAGAAAAAAAATAGTGAAAGGAGGAAAGTGAGTTTTGAAATACAAAAATGCTTTTGTTAAATGGCAGGTTTAATCAGTAAGAAAGTATAAGTCAGCTTTTAGATGGTGTGTCTCAGAGAACTTGATTGGATTCAGGCTGGTAAGTTCCAGCTGTGAATTCTGCATAAGTTGAAGGATGTGCAAAAACTGCAGCATCAACAGTTCATTTCAGAACTGTTCTAGGAAAAAAAAAAACAAACAAACAAAAAACAAAACAAACCTGCAGTAACATTTCAGCATTAATAGATGGGGTTGCCATGGGCACCAGAGAGAAGCTCAGGATCAGGACTGCTGTCTGAGGTTACTTGTGGGGGATGGGTACAAGCAGGAGGCACAGTATATGGGGTCTGGCTTCATCAGCTGAACAGAGGTTTGTTCATTCCATGGGGCCTCAACGAATCCTGTGTACTGTTGGTCAATGGAAGAGAATGGCTCGATATGCTTGTAATATGCTTCTGAAGTGAGAAAAAACTGGTGCCCTTGAAGTTATAAAGAGAGATACTGAGGTTCCTTGCCCAGGTAATGGGACAATCACTTGGTGATCTGATTCAGTTGCCTCGGTCTTGGTTCTGCGCCCAAATGTGGTAAGCTTAGGGAAGTGGCTGGCCAGATGTCCTTCCTGATTGCAGGTTAGCTCAGGGTAGAATTAGCCCCCAGCTATAAATATGGACAGAATTCCATAAGCTTCCTCACGCTGGGCCAAAACCAGCAAAAAAGGGAAAGATTTAGATTGTTCCAGAGTCAAATCTGGAATTTGACTTTATTCAAGAAGAGGTTTAGGGGGCCTGAATAAATCACCCCTCCTGATTGTTGGGTCTTCCTGCCGCAGCCTTGATTGACCCCAAATGGCCAGAAATAAATATATCCTCCGATTAGAACCACAACCCTTGGGTTGAAAAGAGCAGTTCAACTTACTGTATTCGATTACATAAACATACAGAAGGAGTTTTCTTGATTAATGGTAAATTCATAAGAGTCTTTTAGTATTAGCATCAGAAGGAGAGGGTCTTAAAGACAATAAAAATGGTGGTGGTTCTGTGTGCAGCAGAGAAAATGAGCAAATTTGGAAGTTGATGACTAAGACATTCCCATCTTTCCAAAACTTGGGTCAAAAGAAACTAATCAAGGATCTGATTTTTATTCCTTTCTTTTAGCCAATAAGGAGATTTTTTTTTTAAAGATGATGAAACCCATGGAATAAACCAGAAATGTGCCTTTAGACAGACAAAGGGAATGCAAAATTAAATTCTTGATGTGAAAGGGAAGGCACAATGAAGCCTTCTAGATGAGATACCTTTGGAGAAAATTTCAATTTCACTGTTTCTTTTCTTGCTTGCTTGCTTTATTTTTTTCACAGACATGCTCTGTGGAACACCTGAAAGCCTTTTTATTATTTCTTATTTTCTTTTTCTATTACTATGTGGTATACATTTTTTTTTTATCTCCTTTCCAGTGTTGAGGCAGTTCCCATTTTTCTAGTTTTGTTTCTGACACCTAGCTGTGACCAACAATACCTTCCATTGAATCTTTTCTTTCACCTGCTCAGTTTTTCTTATTTCCCTCATCTCTCCTTTCTCTTCACCTCCTCGTTACCTCTTATTAACTCTTGGAGTTCCAGGCATAGTGTGACTCTAGTAAAGATATACTTCTCTCCCCTCCTCCCCCCGGCCTCCACACCTAACCTGTTTTTCTCCATACACCCAAATTTCTATCCATGATTCTAATTAACTAGATTCATGGACTCAAGTCTTTTTAGCAAACAGGGAATTCTATTAATTTATTATATATTACATAGTTTTGTATTTTGTTTTGAGGGTGTTTGTAAAATACTGTTTTCCTTAGAAGAATAGAGCATATTGTAGCCTGGGCATAGAACAGCTCCACAAAATATTGTATAACCTTGCTAAGACACTGACTTCCAATAATATTGAATTCTTATAATACTGGATTATGGTATGATTTGAAATTGACATGACGGCCTCTGTCATTTTTTTCATATGGTTTTTCTTATGGGAAGGTGATGACTATACCATTGAATGTCACTTATATCAGGATAACAGATCTTTAGGAAGCTAAACTTACGAGAGATGAACTAAAATTTTAAATCTGCCAGATAATTTTCATATCTTAAGATTTTCTTCCAGACACATAAATGGCCATGCTATTTGGGTGCATTTATAATTTCTCACCATTAAAATCTCAAATTTATAAAGGAGAGTTATCTCATTTACAGTACCTTCCCTATTTGTGGATATTTGCTTTTTTATTGTATTCTTCCATGAGTTCATATTTTGATGTTTATTTTTCTGTACAACGCTCTGAAACATAAGGAAAAAAATAGTGTTCTTAAAAACTAGGGAGTATGTTTACTTGTGGATATAAAAGTCATAATTTTTAAAATAATAACAGTCAGAAAAAATTTTAAAATAAATAAAGTCAGAGAAGATGTAAAATCCCAGTGTGATTGTTTATCAAAAAAATGTTTTCCTTTAAGTCTACCCAGAGAGGATTTTTAAAAAAATCTATACTTAGACTAAATATTCAGAGTTTGTATAACACAAGAATCTCTGCAAGTTGAGGAGTTTATTGAAGCATTGATGAATGGAGCAATATATTTTGTATCAATCAACAACGAAATTTTTTACACACTTAGCTTGGATATTTCTTTTTGGTGGTCTTTTCCACTTAGAAGTAAGGCTTAAGGCGAGCACTTTTATTTTTTTTCTCTTCCAAGGCAAGACTTGCTTTTAGTACAACATAGGAGTGAATCTTTATTTTTTTTAAACATTTATAGAGGTAAAGCTTTCAGTGAATGGAAACTTTGAAAAACTTAGGGAAAAACTTTCTGGGTGTATCTCAGTGACAAAGGAATGTTATTTTTGTAACAATACAGTCATTAATTCCACCCAACTTACTTTAGGTCATTAAGTAGAGCAAATTTAACAGAAATGAAGTAATTGATCTTGAGGAAAAGATGATAATCAGAATTGAATTGAAATGTGAAATATTTATGAAATCGTAGAGATTTTATGTAGTATTTTAAAAAACATTTTGAAAGTTATGTTTTTCAAATTCAGGAAATGCATATACTCTGCAGGCTCATGTACCCCTAAAAATCATAGAACTCAAAACTGATCTCCACCACACAATTTTAAAGTACTTATAAAGCCAAAAATAGAGTCATGCATCCAGAATCTTTTTGCATCTCATATGATTTTTTTGATCCAAGTGGCATATTTAACGTCAACATATATATTTTTAAAAAGTTAGTAGAAAGTTATGGCAAATTATCTCTTTGTCTTAGAAACAGTTTCATTTTTCATTTTAGTATTCTCTTCCTGTATTTTCTTAGTTGTCAGTTACAGCGTCAACTTTCATTTTCATCAATTGACCCTAAACAATAATATTTTTATTTCCACCATGTTCCAGGAGGGATTTTTAGCATAAATGAATTGCAAAGCTTGAGTTTGGGACATGGCTTTTCTTTTATTCATGAATTCGGAGGTATTGTTCCAGGAAAATATGCTTTCAGGATTGCTGAAGATATCATATTCTCTTAATAGGCAACAGTAATTTTCTCCATCTACATTATGTCTCTCTGTGTCAGTCTAATAATTATATGCTATCAGTTTTGTGTCATTTCCTCCGGGATTCCCTGTCTACTGTGCACCACTTTTGACTGTTTCACTTCATTCAGCATACTCTCTAATTGCCATATCAAAGGTTTACTTGAACTCATTTTTAAGTATAATGCATTTGACCATAAAATCATGCTTTTGCAGTTGAGTATGCATTTATATCAAACTTATAGCTTAAATTTCACTTAGGAGAAAAGCCTCATATTTTAATGCGGGTTTTGAATGCAGATTTACTATAAAATAAGTGAATAATAATGCCAGGTTATTTTGGAAAGTGTTCTTTTATGCAATTGCTGCATTTAATACAGTCACAAAATGGCTGCCCAACAGGTGGTCTTTTCAGAATGTTAAGCCACAACAATCAGAACAAAAAGGACACCAGAATCTAATGTTCTTCAGAATTTAAAAAGCTGTTCACTTTCTTTTGTTAATTTTCAGATTTAGCCATGTTCATTATTGTTGAGCCCCAAATGCAGGACATTCTTTTTTGACATTTTGCCCTAAATAGACACTGACCGAGGCTGACTCTCCAACTAGCTGTTTTGTCACAAGCAAGCGGAAACTAGTCGTGAACAATGAGTGTGCATTCTTGGTACTTAAATGGCTAAGGAAAGGACCAGTTTTGACATGCTGCAAATCTGGCAAAGTCTGGGTTAACAAAAGTGTGTTTGACAAAAGATAAAGTTTCTTTTCCTATATTTTCCCCAGAAGTAAGTATTTAATTATGTCCTAACACATTTTCCTCTTCTTTGCCGGGAGGATTATATGCCTTAGTGACAAGCTCATTCACCCTCTGAGGTGATCGGCTGGCTTTATGGACCATACCATTCAAAAACCTTCTTAGGAAGAAACTATTCTTTAACTAATCATTATTCATGTAAGGGAAAAGGATTACAAATACATAATTTCATTGTGGAGTTAGCATTACGCTGTGGTTTTAGCATTTTATAAGGAACTTCACATTTTATTGGAACTTCACATAAAATTGATGAATACTGCGATCTATTTTTCTAAGCATAAGCAAAAGATGAAGCTGTATTAAATACGAGAAGAAAAACATTCTAAGGATTTTGCATTTATAAATACTCAAGTGAATAAAAGAAAATAATTTTTATACTTAAATGCTAGACTTAAAGTACACCTTAGAGGAAGTTGTTGAACATCTTATCTTTCCTGTAAAACCTGTAGCCTTTCAAAGTGAGGTTTTAAATATTAATATGTACAGAACATGGCATTGTTTATATTGCCATAAAGCTAAATAATCCTCCTTCACTTAGAGAAAGAGGCTAGTTACAGGTGTTCACAAGAAGGACATAAATATAGATCTTAGGATATGAATAAATTGAATTAATATATATTTAATTTCCATTCATCTGCAGTAACTAGTAGGAAAGTTAAAATAACCAAAGTGTTTTTGTCTGGGTACTGTCACGGAAAGGAAGAAGCAATAAAAAAAAAATCTTCTTGCTTTTCAGGGTTTTGTTTAAAAATACAACATAAATGTCATGGGCTGCTCTGGATTCAGCCAAGTCACCCTTACCTTCTGCATCAGTTGTACTATTTAAAGAACGTACTATTTAAAGAACACTGATGTGCAGAATGGTGAACAGCATTTAGAATTCTGACTTGTCTGCACAGTCATCAAAAAAAGATTGCATTACATCTGGTAGAGTTTTTATTTTATTTTTTTATTTTTATTTTTTAAAGATTTTATTTATTTGACAGAGAGAAATCACAAGTAGATGGAGAGGCAGGCAGAGAGAGAGAGAGGGAAGCAGGCTCCCTGCTGAGCAGAGAGCCCGATGCGGGACTCGATCCCAGGACCCTGAGATCATGACCTGAGCCAAAGGCAGCGGCTTAACCCACTGAGCCACCCAGGCACCCTCTGGTAGAGTTTTTAAAAACCTCTTTATTGTATTGTATCTTAATCCTTGACACTCTATAATGCATGATAAGTAGAACTTTCAGTTTTTACGATACACGGTCTTTAAAAAAATGGGAGTTTATTGTGATGCTCATAGCTTTTATTAGACTGACCTAAACAACTTTAATTCTTTAAGGATTCCAAAGCTTTCTGGTTTTGAGAATATCAGCCTAAGATTCTGTCTGGTTTTTAAAGTAGACTTATGTTTCCCCATGCTTATTTGGATTGACCTCAGAGAAAATCTGGTAAGAAGAGGGTTATGCCAGAACAGAAAATGGCTCACATCATGTCCATGCCTTATATGACTTCTATCCACCCCCATTTCCTTACCCAGAACTCATTTGCTTGATCCCTGTCTAACTGCGTGGAGTCTGAAAAATGTAGTCTTCCCTCATGCCCAGAGAAATAAAATGATATTGGCAAATCTCTGACAGATCTCAGCCACAGGGATCTTTAGCAAAAGATCAGGATCCTTTGCTTTTCCTCTTCATCACTTAGGGATACACATTTCACATTTCCAAACTTGGCCTTTTTGTGCACACATCTTAAGTGTCTTGACATCTCTGATCTGTCTCGTAGACTGAGTTGATTATTACCACTAGAGGAGAAAAAATTTAAAAACCCAGTTTTTCCAAAGCATCTTTAACTGCTCTGGATTTTAGGGAAACCCCTTTAATTAGCATGGAGTGGCATAAAGAAAAAAATGTCCTGCTATTTATGTAATAAACACTGACTCTTAAACTTATTTAGATTTATCCAAATACCAAGTCTAAACACGGGGGGGTGGGGAATACACACACGCGCGCGTGCGTGTGTGTGTGTGTTTAGGAAAAAACAGTGAAATGTTCCAAATATTGTAGTATTTCAGTGGTACTAATTGTAACTCAAAGCAAGACTTTAAAGGTGTGAGGTTCAACATTACTAAAGTAGGTAAAAATCTGTTCATTGAAAAAAATTAGAATCATTGCTATCTGTGAAGTATTCTAGTAGATTATGGCTTTCTGGATTATCAAGTGTATATCTCTTTACTTATTTTAAACAGATGATTATAATTTTTTATCCTCTGGTTCGAAAGTGTGAGAAGTGTAAGTCTTCAGTGTGAAATTTAATATCACGTAGCATTGGAGATGACCTTTTATTATGCTCTTGCAAAGTTTGCAGTCTATTGTAGAACTAGAACGCTGTGCCATAATTAATTTTGGTAGCTAGTCCAGGCGCACAGACAGAAGTAATTCACTTGCACTTATGAAACTGATTGGTAGAGGGAATCTATTTTACTGCTGAGACCAAATAGATTTTTCATGATATTGTTATGCTAAGTTGAACATCACACCTTTTATGTTCTCTCCATTTGGCCTTGAATAAACATCAGTACAAAATTAATCTAAATGGTTTGCAAGTGGTCATAAGCAGTTGCCCATCTGCTTTGGACAGAATTATACAAATCAATTACATGGACATAAAAGCCAAACAACTGTAGGGGAATCAACAACAAAAATAAAATGGATGAACTCTTAAGTTTTGTTCATCATATATAACCCCTTTAGTAACCAAAGATGGGTAAATTATACTCATTAACCTTGAAAAATTAGGTGATTTGTACATAATAGGTTTGAAACAATACCCTTCTATTCCCGATTATGATGAGTATTTTGTCTGTGACACAACATAGTTTAATAGGAGGTCTGCAAAGGGAATTGTTCTGATATGGTTTGTTCCTTCCCAGAGAGACTGTTCCATAAAACTAGCTTGTTACTTGTTTTTCCCTTTAGAACCCAAGCTTAAAACTTCAGTTGCCTAGATGAAAATGGACATTGGCTATCTAGAGTGAAGTTCATATTTAGTGTAAAGAAATCAGCTCTGGGGCGGCTGGGTGGCTCAGTTGGTTAAGCGTCTGACTTCCTGATTTTGGCTCAGGTCGTGATCTCAGTTTTGTGAGGTAAAGCCCTACATCCAGTGCCATGCTGGGTGTGGAGCCTGCTTAAATTCTCTTGCTCTCTTTTACTGTACCTCCACCCCTTTCTCTCTATAAAAAGAAATTAAAGAAGAAGGAAGGAGGGAGGGTGGGAGAGAAGAAAGAGAGAGAAAAGGAAGAGAGAGAGGGAAGGGAAAAAAGAAATCACTGAACGTGCAGGCAGGGGCTTACCTTGAAAGAAGTCAAAGGAAACACTGTTTAAGCTTTCAACTGGGTTTTGTCAAGAAAGTCTTAAAGTGTTTATCACTGCTATGAAAAACCTATCAATGAAGAAAACTTGCAAGATGGTATGAAGTTAGGCAAAATCTGAAACATTTAGTTTTTCTGAGACCGATCTTCTTCCATAAAAGTAAAATTTACTGAGATTACTTTTCTAGCCATGAGACTGTTGAAATCATTACTAGAGAGCCCTGAAGGACAGATTCTGAGTCCTGGTTCTCTCTTTTAAGATGAGACATTTCAGTATCACTGCATGTTGGTTGTCCCCTCCCCTGTCAGGGAAGTCTCCAGTTTACGGGATCTGGACTGAAAATTCCAGAGGCCATCTTCTCAGAATGCCTTTGGAGGAAGCAATTGGCTATAAGTTCTCCCAACTGAGAAAAGCCTGTGCATTTAAAAAAAAAAAAAAAAAAAAAAAACCCACAAAAAAACAGGGCTATATTACAGAAAGAGAGTATTATGTTGACATAGGAAGAATGATTTTATTGCTTGACTAATTAAACGGAAATAGGCTCTGTAAGTCGATAGTAATACTGTGATGGTTAGTTCTGTGTCAACTTGACTGGGCCAAGGCATACCCAGATAGCTGGTAAAATGTTTTTAGGTATATCTGTGAGGCTTTTTCTTAAAGAGATGAACATTTAAATTGGTAGACAGTAAAGATCATCTTTACTATTGTTCAGTGGCATCATCCATTCTATTGAAGAGTTAAAAGATAGGGGAAGGGCAAGTTTGTTTCCTGTTGAGTTGGTAAATCCATCTTCTCCTGCCTTTGGACATCAGTACTTCGGGTTCTCAGTCTTTTGGATTGGAAGAAGAACTACACCACACACTTTTCTAAGCCTCGAGCTTGCAGAGGTCAGATCATTGGACCTCAGAGATACTCATCAGATGTTACCGACTTGAACAAAAAAAATGCCTTTCTGCCCTGCACTTCTACTTAAAATGACGATGGAAAAATTATTCTGTTTCCATCTCCATCTTTTGTCACTATTTTTTATTTGTTTCATGCTAACTTGTTTTGAGTATTTATTCTAGAAACTTTGCATCTTTCATATGCTTCATACCCTCCTGCCTCCCACACTTTCTTCTAAAGTGAGATGTGATATAAATCTAGCATATTCGAAGACTTAAACTTTTAGTGTGTTCTGACATTATGTCTGGGCAATCTTTCTCATTTCCATTTGCCATCTTTCTGCATTTTTATTTTATCGGCATCTGCACACATCTTGATTTCTTAATCACCCTGGGTTATTGCTTACCATTGTTATGTTTTCAGAGCTCTTCATGCATCAGGAATAATCCAGAGGACTTAAACTTGGCACTGGGGGAGTTAAAACACTTGAGGAGTAGTGTACATTCTTAATTAATACAGAAAGAAGAATCACTTATAATTTATTAAAAAATATCCAGTGCTGATCCAAATACTATTTTGGAGTAAATGGGTATGTAGTGAACAGTCTTCCAAGGTTCCTCATTCACTGATTCTTCCTGCTGGTGTGAGGGCTGTTCAAAATAGCACTTCACTTTTTGGTTTATTTATTAAGATCCTGCACTCAACTCTAAGAAATTAGCCTCCTAGAGGTGAATCACTTCCTACACAGCCAAGGAGAAATCTGTTCCTATAGCAAAGAAGAAAATCCTGCATGCATTCCCGAAACAGACAATAAAGAAAAGATCAAATAGATTTATTGTATAGCCTGTTCCAAATGTGAAATACGGCAGCCTGATGTTTAAATAATGCGGACAGTAGCATCTGAAAGGGTGATCTCGTTACTACCCATTAGATAAGGGGTATGTCCGAAATAGGAACATGATGGGTTTTTTGGTGAACTTTTAAACTCAAAGCTCTGTAATAATTGAAAAATGGAATAGCTCAAGGAAAAGTGTTTTTCCCCACATAGGATATTCTGAAAGCTAATAGCATAACTGCACTGGAAGAGACATTGAGAGAGCTCTAGTCAAGCCCCGTGTCAGGTGTGTTCAAATCATCCTGCTGCGAGTCAGTCTTGGCTTTAATTATCTGCAAAATGCTCTGGCAGTGGGAACATTTCTCTTCCCTCCTGTTCTCATCCAGGTTACTGGCTGTTGGTTTATTGAATCAGAATTTTCAAAGACTTCCCACTTCCCTTTCCAGTAGCTAATCCCAGTTAGATTCTGAGTTTCTCAGAAAAAAAAATGTATTCCTCAGTAAAGTCCACCTCGGGGACAAAGGTGTACTGATTTGCCCTTGACTTGCCTGCTTAAGTGGTTCTGTCCCCAAGCCCAAAGAGGCCAGACAGGGGCTTAGAGAATTACTAAATTTTGTCTTGCCTCTCTTCCCCTCCTCCTCTACCATCTTATTTTCTTTGCTTCTTTGTCCATTATAATAGAAGGATACAAAAACATCTACCCATATTTAGAAGAGTATTAAAAAATTTAAATGAATAAATGTGAACATCTAATTGGGTTTATTGAATGATTCATGAATCGGGCAGCGTCTGATCTGGCAAGGAGAAAGGTGCTCTGAGGAGCTATACAAAATGGATAGCTTTTATAGGTAGAAGAGGGGGAAAGAATGGATTGTCTCAGGAAAGATCATTTTGTTTTAGGGGATGAAAAGGGCCTATCAAGCAGATACCTCTTCGTGCTGACCAAGAAATTCCAGACTGACCCGTTAAGGTTATGTTCTTGGGAGGGACTGATGTTGTAATTAGGTTAGGTATTACTAAGTCTTGTGGAGCTGATGTGGAGCTCAGCACAAGTGACTCCATTTTATTTTGGACCCGTTGTTTCTTTTTAACAACAACAAAAGAAAAAAGTGCTCAACATAGCTCACACCATGCCCCATGGAAAGGGGCATTTATATATACACATATATATAAAACTTACACTACATCCTCACTTTGTTTGACTAAGCAGTTTTCTGCCTGTTTAGATATAGGCAGTAGAAAAGGTATTAGTGTGAGGGCTCTCCCCTCATCCCTACTTCTCATAACACTTCAACAATTATTCAAGAAACACGGAGGGACACCTGTGTGGCTCAGTGGGTTAAAGCCTCTGCCTTTGGCTCAGGTCATGATCTCAAGGTCCTGGGATCAAGCCCCACATCGGGCTCTCTGCTCAGCAGGGAGCCTGCTTCCCCTCACCCCCCATTCTCCTAGTCGGCCTCTCTGCCTTCTTGTGATCTCTCTTTCTGTGTCAAATAAATAAATAAAATCTTTAAAAAAAAAAAAAAAAAAGGAAAGAAAAGAAACACTGAGCAGTGACTGTGGACAGAGTATTCCATGGTATGTTGAATGCACAGACCGTCTTCTTTACCTCAATAGATTCACCTGCCTCCTGGCTAGCTAACCTTCTCTTTGAGATATATTGCCCTGCACCAGCATTCTTCCCTTGCACCCTCCCTGTCAGAGTGCACCAAATCTCTGTTCCTTCCATTTCCCATTGTTTTTGGTAGGTGATTGGCCAGTTAATGAATTAAGTGGGTACCGACACAACCATGCATGTTAATCCAAGATCTATACCAAGTAGAGATTTCAGGAAGGAGTCATTGCCTGTGTTCCTCAAATCTTAGTATGTGAGTGACCATTGGCTGCCTAACTGGCCCCGGATTACACTGGGTCTTTGAAAGGACACGAAGTCATGCTACAGAGTGACTAGATCTCTCTCCGAAAACAGTTGCTGTCTTAGAATGTTTGACACAAACCTGGATGAAAGTTTCTTTTGGTGACAAGAGACTCCTCTGTTCCTTGTACCAAGGAGTGTTACTTTGCCAGGCAACCGGATCTATGACAAGTAGCTGGCTTTCAGGGGTCTGTGTGCTGATCAAGCTTTCTTGGCCAAAAGCAAATACCAGGCTAGATGAGAGGGGTTGTATTAAATAAGTTAATAAGTGGATTTCTTTTCTATAGCATTTCATCTTTAACATGAGCACCTCAGCAAGAAGGCCACCTCTTGAATTCTGTAGTTCAGAAGAAAGTATGTTTGTGGTTGTACTTGTGGTATTCCAAAAATTACAAAGTTGATATTTTCATAGCTTTCTATCTCTCCATTTGAGAAGCAAAATAGCCTTTTTTTGTTCTTATCAAAAGGACAATTACTCAATTTTATTTTTCCAGTTTATTTTTTGCCTTTGCTCTAGCTGGCCATTTTCACTCTTTATTCTATTTTTATTCAAGGTTACCTCAGCCTTTCCCCTACCCAGCTGCTGTCTAACTTGGCCCTACTGTTAATATGTTTGCAGCTTTTTGTAGAGGCAAGAACATGGGCCTGAGAGAGCAACCCTCTCTCAGGTTAACCAACCCTGCCTTATATGGAGGGCAGGACTCACTTTTCTGAGTCTCAAATCCCTTATCTGCAAAGAGGAATAATAATACAATAACCTCTCATCTTATTATAAAAATTAAATGAAATAATGCATGAGAAAGCCTTTATCCTTTGTGTGATTTGAGGAAGTACTCACAGTTGTTAGTTCATGCCAGCTTTTCCTTTTTCTTCTTTCATTAGTAGAAATTCACAGGATTGAATGAAAATGCAAGATGCAAGATGTTTGTTATACAGATAGTAACTTTAAAAAGTGCATTTAAATAGACCATGATAAGATAGACCATGATAAGATATTTTAAACAGATCTACTGTGGTTTCTTCAAAGGGGTCCTTTTCTGAAATTTTTACTTTGAGGCCCAGAGGTGAAGGTTATGACCCTGTTTATAACAATAACTTCTTAATCAAGTGTAATGTACCTAAGCATAGTAATCTCTTCTCCACACTGTAGCCAGAAGCTAGAGTAATTTTTTCTAACCTGCAGGTCTGATGGGGCCCGTCCCTCTACTCCTCCCACGGGCTCTTTAAACTGATTTACCAGGCCCTTTGGACGTGAGCTCTTCTTCCCTTTCAAGGATATCTCTCCTACCCTCCCCTCCCCAAGTGCCTGACAGTGCTCTGCACAAGGTGGTTACACAAGGACAGCGTGTTGACTGAATAAGTAAACGAATGAATCAACAAAAAACAAGGTGGGTGGTTACTTTTTCTAGAGCGCTTACTGAACTATAGAATCCAGCAGATGGCCTTTTTGCTGCTGCAGAAAAAAGTTTGTTAAAAAAAATTATATATATTTGGGGCATCTGGGTAGCTCAACTGGTTAAGCAACTGCCTTCTGCTCAGATCATGATCCTGGGGTCCTGGGATCGAGCCTCGTGTCAGGCTCTTTACTCAGCGGGGAGCCGGTTTCTCCCTCTCGCTCTGCCTGCCACTCTGCCTGCTTGTGCTCGCTCGCTCTCTCTGTCAAATAAATAAATAAAATTAAAAATAGATATATATGCATATATATGTTTGATTGCTTTCAAAGAAAGGATCTAATTGGGAAACACCACAGTGTTTGAATTTTTTTTAAGGTAGTTTTCCCTCCATGGGAATTTTCTATCTTGACAGTTATGTGTTTGGTGCATTTTCTGGAGGACAGACTTCTACAGTTTCTAGCGAAGGGTTAGCTTTAAATGGGAATCAGTCACATTAACATATGTATACATATGTATACATATATAACATATATACATTAGATACGGAAGAATAGTCAGAGCGAAGAGATAGACATGCCTAGTTTCCCCAAGAGTTTTCATGAAAAACTTCCAACTGTTTCAACTCTTCAAAACAGTGGAAAAGAAATATGCCAAAAAATAAAATTCTTTGACCACAAATTCAATCTTACTTTTGTCTTGGAACATGATTTTCCACAGACAGGAAATCTGATATTTAAGTAAATTATGTAGTTGGTTAGAAGAAACTGAGTGTTATGAGAAAAGAAAAATAGAGCAGGTGAGAGGAATCTGGAGTCTGGGGGGAGAGGGAAGACATGATATACTTGGATGGGGGTGGAACCCATTGTAGGGTTGCTAGATTCAGAAAAAAGCAAAACACAGGATTTCTAGTTAAATGTAAATTTCAGATAAACAATGAAAAATTTTTTAAATATACGGTTTTTTCCATGCAGTATTTGGGACACACTTAAGCTGAGATGCTATTCATTGCTTATCCGAAATTCTGAAATTCAAATGTTACCCGCGCCTTGTCGGTTTGCTGGCCCAACTGACCTCCTCCCCACATGAAGAGTGAGATTTGAGCACAGATATGAAGGGGCTCTGGGACACAGTCTAGCGGAAGAATGTTTCATGCTAATTGGCAGGAGTATGGCAGATGCATTCCGGGCAGCAAGGTGCTGAGGAATACTGAGGAGATGAGAAAGAATGGAGTGGGCAGATCAGGGGACCTTACAGGCCTTTGGAGAGATTTTGCTGTCTCTCTTGAATGAACTAAATAAAAATCCATGGTAGGGTTTTCAGCAAAGATGTGATGTGAACTGAATTTTTATTTTAAAGGATCACTCTGGCTGCTGTAAATATAGAACAGAGGGGCAAGGGCCAGAAGCAGGGGGACCCCTGGAGGACTTGGATGTAATCTAGGAGAGAATGGTGTGGGGTGTCTCATACTGAGGTGATAGTGATGTGGGAATGTTGGAGTTCAGAGCACATGGTCAAGAAAGAATTCCTGAAGTGACTTCCATGCAAAAGGTGGTTTCGTTAAAGCACAGGAACAGGACCTGTGGGCAGGAAGAGCTGCACAGGTAGGGGGGACAGGTGACTGATTATATACTTTCAAGTTGGGAGGAGGTTCAGGATAGCTAAGTCTCTATGGAATTTTGGAAGCAAGGTTTCCGGGACCTTGAGGAGGCTAGCTGTTGTTAGGAAAACATAATTTCCTATCACCTATCCATCACTTTTCAAAGATTTGAGGTAAGGGGTGATAGATTTAAAACATTTCTTCATTTTTTTAATCCTCCTGAAATCCAGGAAAGTAGGAAGAGTAGCTTTCCCTACACAAGGTCCTGTCTAGTGAGATTTTTCTCAAATTTGTCATTGAGGGTCTTATTATATATAATCCTTTTTTTCCCCCCTCTTTTCTTCTTTTTATTTCTTTTTCTTTCTATCTTTCTTTTTTGTAATCCTGTTCTTTTTTTAGATTTGACTTTGGCTCTTTCAGAATCGGGACATAAATAGAATTTAAAGTCACAAGTGTCTAGGCCAAGGCCTGCTGGATTCTGAGTTTATATGAAATATAAAGCAGTTTCTAATAGGAGAGGTAATAGGACCATTTTTTAAACTTTATTTTTTATTTATTTATTTTTTTGATAGGACCATTTGAAAAAAAGGAACACTTTGAACCTAATATATCTAAGGCCCTGAGATTTCAGGGACCTAACAACTACGTCTAAGTTGAAAAAGATAAGATCTAAAAGATGTTATATTTTTATTTATTCACAAGAGGGATTCCAACTTTTTTTTTTTTTTACAGTTTTTTTTTTTTTTTTTAAGATTTTATTTATTTATTTGACAGAGAGAGATCACAAGTAGGCATAGAGGCAGGCAGAGAGAGAGAGGGGGGGGGGAAGCAGGCTCCCTGCTGAGCAGAGAGCCCGATGCGGGACTCGATCCCAGGACCCTGAGATCATGACCCGAGCCGAAGGCAGCGGCTTAACCCACTGAGCCACCCAGGCGCCCTTTTTTACAGTTTTTAAACTAGGTTTTTAACAGTATCAAATAATTTTGAGTTACATGAAAGTTTGTTAAATAGCTCCAAAAGCATTGAATTAGGACTGAAGTAATTTGACTTTAATCCTGATTATTTAACTACTTAGCTGTAAAGTCTTTGGGCAGATCTTTTAACTTTTGACATGTCCCAGTTCTCACATTTAAAAAATGAGGAATTAATTTTGCAGCTGTTTACCCCTTCCTAGACTAAGAATGAGATATAATTCAGATTAACATATGAGAAAGCACTTTGAAAGCATAAAGTACTCTACAAATTCAAGGGATTATTTCCCTATTGTCAGCTGTATTATTTAATCCAAGAAGAATTCCTTCTAATCATCCACATAAAACGTAAAATTTGGCTATTTGCAAAATATAAAACAGTCAGGGATGTACTTGTATTTCTTGAAAGAAGAAAGTGTTCTTTTGGTAATGGTGTTTCATTGATGAAATGAGTAGGAGTTTAAATATTGAGTGATGGCTAATTTCTGTTACATTTCCCATTTGGAATTTTAGATTTGTAGTTATTTTGCTGAGAGCAAGAAATTATCAGTAAGACTTTATTGGGGAATAGACACCTCCCAACGTTGATCTTGTTTCCCAGTAGCAGATAGCTAGTGTAGTCTGCTGGGAACACTAAAAACAAATTAGTCGATCAGTTTATTAACACAGAGATTTAAATTTTGCATCTATATCACTGTATGCATATTCCTGAGCTTTACCTAATACTTGGCCTTTGGTTTGTTCGTATTTGTCTTTTCAGTTAAAAATAAGAGAACATTTGGCATGTGTGTGCTCAGTATTTTTTTTTTTAACGATTTTATTTATTTGACAGAGAGACACACGCAGAGAGAGGTAACAGAAGTGGGGGTAGTGGGAGAGGGAGAAGCAGGCTTCTGGCCAAGCGGGGAGCCCAACATGGGCACAATCCCAGGAGCCTGGGATCATGATTGGAGCTGAAGGCAGACGCTTAACGACTGAGCCACCCAGGCGCCCCTGTGCTCGATATTTTTAATTCCCCTTGCCAGTGATTGGTTTAGGAAGGCATGGGTGATACATTTCTGGCCAATGAAATGTAAGAGAGCATCTCATAAGAAAAGAGACACCTGAAAAGAATTGCTGCCATTGTCCCACAATGCTTCTTCTGCTGTCCTGCTGCAGATGTGACACCTGGAAGTGTGGCAGCCATGCTGCCACTATGAAGACTTGAGGTGACAGCAGGGAGATGGGAAGAATCTAGGTCTTCAGTAACAATTACTGAACTAGTGAATTAATTTTTTTCATTGTGTGTAATAATAAACCCTCATTGTTTAAGCCATTTGAGTAGACGTTTTCTGTAATTTTTATAAAAAGATTCTCTTGATTATGTTAGTTATTCTTCTTGAACATTTCCAGATACCCCTAGTTTTCTTGAAAAGGAGCAACTGGGGCTGTTGTCAGTGCTGTGGATAAGGGCATACATTGATTAAAGCTTGAGGGCAGAGATTCCATCAGTTTTATGTATCTGTGTATATGCAGCCCCATTGTAGTGCTTCTTTTTCAATAAATGTTCAGTGAATACATTTTCCATAATTCATTTTTTGTTATTTTTCCATCTTTGTACACTGGACTGACAGCTTCAGATGACAGGCTAAGGTTAACAGAATGCCCTTTCAATTCTCTTTTCCCAACTTTACCTTATAAAGGCAAATAAAGGTCAGAGGCCAGGACTTTTCAAGCATCAGTCATATTTTTTTTTCTCCATATTTGTTCATTGGCATGAGAGTTCATCTGTGCTTGTCTTTGTATTGAGATCAGGATTCCAACAGCAAGAAGAAGAAAAAAGGCAGTGAATAGCAGCTATTTAATAGGCTGCTACATGAAGGCTAAAGTTCTTTAGCAACAGTGAATTTCAAAGCACACTTCCCATGCTATTAAGCCCTAAAGGTTAAAATCAGCTGAGACAGTACAGGAAAGAAACAGAATTGTCACAGTTAAACATGAACATACATTTTATGTTTCGTTATACTTTCCTGTCACCTGCTAGGTTTGTCCAGTTCTATCTGTAATATTTTTATTTAGAAATAATTTGCATCCCTTTTTAAAAATAACATTCAAGTAAATCTCTAGGGTAGCTCGTTTTCCAAGGTAGGAAGCTATGTGAATGAAATGCTACCACTCCAGAAGCTGCATTGCAAAGTTCGGGGTACTGTCCAAGAACTAAAAAGAGAAGAAACAATTTTGGTGTCCCTCATGAGGTCTCCCAAATGAAGGACACAATCTAGTTTACATATCTATTTGCAGTGTTAAATAGTAGTTAAAATAGGCAAGCTATAGTTACAAAAATCAATGTGGTTAAAACTCAAAAACAGGGGGCACCTGGGTGGCTTAGTGGGTTAAAGCCTCTGCCTTCGGCTCAGGTCATGATCCCATGATCCCATGAGTCCCACATTGGGCTCCTTGCTAGACCGGGAGCCTGCTTCTCCCTCTGCCTGCCTCTCCCTCTGCTTGGTGTGCGCTGGCGCACTGTCTCTCTCTCTGACAAATAAATAAATAATCTTAAAAAATATATATATATATAAATATATATAAACTTGATATATATAATGCAAGTGTTACATCTGTTAAAACTGGGTGGTGGTTTGATATTTATTACTGCCTATACTCTTCTGTATGTTTGAAATAGTTCATACTTTTTTTAAAAAAGAGCTAATTCCACAATTCTAGAGTAGCAAAATCTATTAATAACCCTTCTGTTTGATAATCTAAACTTATATCAATATTCATGCTTTTAAGATAACTTGGGGGGGTGGCTCAGTGGATTAAAGCCTCTGCCTTCAGCTCAGGTCATGATTCCAAGGTCCTGGGATGGAGCCCCGCATCAGGCTCTCTGCTCAGGGGGGAGCCTGCTTCTCTTTCTCTCTCTCTCTCTTTCTCTCTCTTGCCTGCCTCTCTGCCTACTTGTGGTCTCTGTCAAATAAATAAAATCTTAAAAAAAAATGACTTGGAAAAAAATTATTTTCTAGTGATTTATAGCAGTGTAAAGGACATCCTAGAAAGGCCATTTAAAGACACGAAAATAGTACTCACAGTAATAAATTCCTCTGACAGTTCTGTGCTTACCAAGAGCTGCAAGTTATAAGAGGTAAGTAAGAACATTTGAAGCATTTTGTCCTATAAGGATGGGTTGTTTTTGGAATGATCCCAACTTTTTACACAGGGAAAGCAGTGTGCTAGCTACTTAAATTACTTTTTTAAAAAGCAGAAGCATGCGATCCTCTTGCAGTAAGGCTTCTCACAGTTTTATTCATTCCTTTTAACTAAAGTTTCCTAGAAGTGTGTGAGGAAGTGATCTCATAGGTCTTAAATTTCTTGGAACCATTTTTTAAAATTAAATCTTTGAAAGTAATTTTAGCTAGCCCCTTGCCTATGTATATGATTTTTTTTTTTTTTTTTTACTTTGGTATCATTATAAGAAATTGTTAGGCATATATGAATTTTACAAAGATCTTCAGATTTTAAAAATGCAGCTTAACTTTCAATATACCAGGAAAAATAGTCATTGGCATTTATCATCTGGGTCCAGTGAATCTTCAAATAAAAATAAATATATATATATTTAATTCATTTAATGAATAATTTACCAAGTATAAGGGGGTAGTTCAGTTAGAAACTTGAATAAGAATTTAAGCTGTAAACACAATTTTTATTTCATATATTTTGGCTTTGAAGATTATATACACACACACACACACACACACATATATTTTAGAGGTGTATGTATATGTGAAATATATATATATATATATATATATATATATATATATATATATATATGCAATGTCAGTTGAATGTGACCAACCACTCATCACTTGCCATGTGTGAACCTGAAACATATCCGGCTTATAAATAGTAACTCCAGATTTCAAATACATTTTTATTAGGTTCAAGCTTATTT
The DNA here is from genome assembly GCF_030435805.1 of Mustela lutreola. NCBI lineage: Eukaryota > Metazoa > Chordata > Mammalia > Carnivora > Mustelidae > Mustela > Mustela lutreola. The sequence continues at coordinate 92,078,470 of NC_081296.1, forward strand.
ATACTGCTGGTTCTTCTTATACCTGCATCATGAAAATGCAGAACTGATGACATGATTTTGTTGGAAGAAGGATGGCAATTATTGAAAAAACATTTTAATTTTTAGATTGATAAGCAATAACACTGACCAGTCCAGTAATATTTTCATTTCCACATCACTTGTTTCCTTTCAGTCACCTTTGTATACATAGCTGTCTTCAGCATTTTTCTTTCTTTTTTTTTTTTTAAGATTTTATTTATTTATTTGACAGAGAGAGATCACAAGTAGGCAGAGAGGCAGGCAGAGAGAGAGAGAGGAGGAAGCAGGCTCCCTGCTGAGCACAGAGCCCGACGCGGGACTCGATCCCAGGACCCTGAGATCATGACCTGAGCCGAAGGCAGCGGCTAAACCCACTGAGCCACCCAGGCACCCAGCATTTTTCAACTTAAGAATTGTATCAAGTAAATTTTGGTGCATAAACATCATAAAAAGTGAAAGAATATAGCCACACTGCCCATTTAGCAAAATTAGATGGTCCAGGTCCTTGTAAAATTTGCATGATGAAGCCCATCCTGTTGAGTAAGTGGATGAGAATACCAGATTTTCTAACTGTCCTTAGAAATATATGGTTCACTCATCCATTAGTAAGTTTGAGAAAACAGATTTAGAATATACAGTCTATGAATATACTAAAAATAGGATAAAAATAATTTAAAAAAAAATAGAGTATACAACCTAGACTTCATAGTCTGAGATTTTGCTTGCATGCCAATCTCATCAGCAATATTAGGGTGTCAAGTACTGCCCTCTCTCTGCATTTACTTTTTGATTCCTTTAATAACTGTAGAAATTCTGTTAATTTCCTTCTACTTGCCACTGTATCAAAACAAAGAATTCTAAAGTATTAACTATAATCAACCAGAAGCCTTAAAAAAAAAAAAACCCAAACAATAAATTCTAAAGATCGTGTCTCTCCAAATTTTTGTATCTTCTTGAAATATAATGCAATACTTTGGGCAATGCTATATGAAAACTGAAGGATGATCATTTATTTTACTATTACATACTATGACATTCTTCTTCTAGGGTATTCCATCATTTTTCCATTTCCTTACTATTTTAGTTTTTTAAAGTCTAGTTGGAAATAATTGATTAGTAATGATTGAATAATTCCTGGGATGATGAAATAAAATATTTGAAAATATGTAGGAAGAATTAAATCACTGAGATCCCATAATGTATCTTAGAGTTATAAAAGGGTCCAGTGGACCTATATGGGAATTAAAGGATATTTTATTCTGTTTTTAAAAGCACATTTTCTCTTTATTCATTGGAGAATATTAAGACTAAAAGTCATGAAATACCAATCTTTATAAAGTTAAAACTGCTCAAAAAAAGAAACCTAGAGCTAAAATTTTGTTCAGTGGACCCATGTAGTATCTCAGATAAAGTCATGGCGATAGGGGAGTATTTCTTAGAGAACTAAAAACTTTATAAAGCCCTAGATCACAGGACTTTTCATCAGCCTGGATCACAGGGGCAGAGTTTTGGCCCATGCTTTCTTTGCTGGAAGTTCCCCTCATTCCTCAAAGGACTGGGTGCATGTGCCTCTTTTTGTTCTTAGATATCCTAACACTCAGGCCACAGGTAATTGGTGCAGGGGTAGACAGTTTTGAATATAAATTCCTCTTTTTTTCAGATTTTGAATCATAATAAACAAATACGGGGCACCAGAGCCAAAGAGCTAGATCAGAGATAGCAGCACCACAGACCTCAAAGTCTTACGCAAAACTAGATTGCAAAACAGCAGAAAAGAAGACATTTTCAGAGAGGTCAAGCAAAATGAAAAGGATATTCAGAATCCAGACAACATGACCCAGTGAGGGGGAGATGGTGACAAAATCTGGCTGAACTTCCTACAACTTTAATTACTCATATTCTTTATAAAACCCCTTTACTTAAGTTAGAGTTGGGTTTCTGTTTCTTGAAAACAACAAATTCCTAAAACAGAAATTAGTGCTAGCAATGGGATTGCAAGTAACAGATTCTGAGTGAAAAGGAAGAACTAGCTGTGGAGTCAAGGCAGAGGGATGGGGCAAAGACAGGAGTGGCAGAAAGGATTCCCTACTCATGGAAAACTGGTAGAAAGGAGGTAACAGACAGCACAGTAGCTAAGCAATTGTCCCAAAACTCTTGGGACCCCAAACCACGTCAGTAAAGACAAAGCTTCAGATTTAAAAGTTGTCAAATGTCGAAATGTAGGAGTGGGTTAATTCCCTGTGGGTGTGATTAAAATGCAGTGGTGAAAAGTCTTCTATACCAGGTTGTGTGGCTAAAAGCAGATAGAGAAAGACAGGGCTTATGTATCTGTTTCATAAAGGGAAGTCTTTTCTACTAAGACTGTTGAAGGTGAGGTTCAGATACTCCTCATGAATTTGGAGCAGCTCAGGGCTCAGGAGCCTAGCAATTGAAGATATCTAGCAGTAACTACAAAAGCCTGTGAAACCTAGCCCTTTTCTGCAGGATAAACATGTTGATTACTATCACCTATGCTAACTCCTGACCCCTAGTAAATCACTTCCTTAGATTGGAATGTAATCTGTGGAGGGAAGGGATTTTTAGGGCTAGACTATGGAAGAAGTGCTTCCTGTTCTGCAGCCTTTTTCCACTTTGCCTCCTTTATTCTCTTGAGGACAAAGCCATTAAGAACGATGGGTCTAAGAAGAGCCAAAATAACAAAAATCCTGAGGGAATGGTCATTAAGGTAGCCTGGTAATCAAGGAAGCAGGCTTAACCCCAGAAATTCCTGGCATTGCCTTTTAGTCAAGGATGTACTACTCAAGAAAGTCAATGGCTGAAAGCTCACTAAAATTCTGGGGCAGTTATCAGAAGAACAAGGCACCTATACCAACTCAAAGCAGTATGGTGTTGGTCCTAGTCTCTTCTGGAGGTTCTGACTCAAGTAGAAAGGATGCTGGTCCAAGACAATACTTACTGAAGTGGAGACATGTCAACTCTAATGCCTTTCAGAAGGCCTGAAGGATGATGGGAAAAGGAAATCCTTCTAATGGACAGATCCTGGGACCATCAGGCATGATTTAGTAATTTATTCTACTGCCAAGAGGGTCAAGAAACAGACTCGGGACATTTATTTAAGGGCAGACTAGTGACCACTATTTGATCCTTTTTTCTAGATTTTTTTCCCACCTCTGTCAACCTTTTTCTCTAATTGATCGTTTTTATGACGTCTTTCCTATTGTATCTTTGGCGTGGTGGTAGTAAAATGTGCTGATACCCCCAAGAGGAGGCCATTCAGGCAGGATGGTGATTACGACAACCAGATGGAGACTTGAGGAGCAGCTGCTTGTAGCTCACCTCTAAAACTGGATCACATCAGGCGAGACTGTGTCTTGAAGGATGAGTTGTTCTGCAGAGAATAAAGATGTTCAGGGAATATACCTAGTCCACATCCACTTCTTGGGAATGATTCAAAAACCCCCATTTTCTACCAGGTGACTCCACTGTCAAGGCTTCTGCAAATGCTTACGTGAGGTTGCATGCATACTGCCTATTTTTGTGAGAAGGTCCTGCCCCGTCATCCTGGCCACAACTGCCTGAGACCCCTATCACGCTGAGTGAGCTTCAGTCTCAGGAGCTGAGCTAAGAGATACCAAGAGGTAAGTGGGTCAGTGGAGTTGTGAGGTTCTACAGAGCTGAGTTTGCACCATGGCAACTCAAAGGCATGAATGCCAAGGCTATGGAGATAAGGCTAGCATGTTGCCCTGTGTGGAGAAGCAATGATGTAGAGGCCTTCAGAGGAATGAGTCCACATAGAATAAACCAGATGCATAGATGCTTGGGTGTAAGAGAAAAAGAACAAAGGAGAGAGAGAGGGGGAAAGAGACACAGGAAGAGGGCGAGCAGAAAAGAAGGAAGGTAGGAGACAGAGACAGAACTAGACATAGAAACAGCCAGAGGCCACTGCAGACACAGAGAAAGAGATGAACTATTGATGACCTCCTAGACACCACAATGTCCGGCTATACTTCTTGCAGTTAAATTCTGGATTTCTGATTCTTTTTAACAACTTCCTATTTACAGGCTATTTTAGGTAGATTTCTGATCTCTTGCAGCCAAACAATTCTTGATCTAAATATCTGCTCCTTGACTGTAGCTGTATCTTATTAAATGTTTAATTTGCAACTATGGAAATACATACACTGACATAACTAAAAACACTAAAAAAAGTAAGGCTCTTGAGAGAGGGACGTTTATGACAGCTAAAGACTTTCCAAGACAGACTTGGTTTTATACAGTAGTAACAGCTAACATTTACTGAGCACTTCCCATGGGCCAGTTTCAAAAGCTGTGCATGCATGATCTCACCTGTTCATGACAACTCTTGGTTTTATTATTACTCCTGTTTTGTAGATATGGAAATTAAGGCAGAAAGAGATTAACTTGCTCAAGGACACACAGGAAGGAAATAAAGGTGGGATCTACTGTTTATTTACATTAAAACTGACATTTAAAAAAAGTGTATGCATTCATTTAATATTCAGTTGATAAATTTTTGTGAATGCCTCTTATGTACAAAATTGGATTTAAACTAATTAACTGGTTAATGCTGATGTTACAAATATAAAGTCCTTTTAAATATTATTATTCAAAATAAATCTTGCTTTCTGTGGTACACACACACACACACACACACACACACAGATGTGCTTTCACTTTAAGTTTCTCAATTTCCAGAATACCTCCTTTAAAACAGAAGGGAACACATACTGACAATGCTGTTTTTAATGCCTAACCATTTCAAAATCCACTGGAATATCTGAAGATAACGTGCTGCACGCTGGACTCACATGAAAAGAAACACTGCCTCCCGAGGGAAGCTACACTAATGACCACATAGCCATTGAATTAACTGCAGGGTAAGTTACACGTATATAAAAAGTCAAGTGACAAGAATGAGAAGAGTTTTTCAGGGAAGGTGGTGAGTAGCCAGGGATTCTGCTTCTCTTGATTTTCTGAGCAGGGCTTGTTTGAGGGCACTAATTTTTTCATCAAGTTCAGCCAGTGAGTAGTTCTGCTGTAAACAACAAGAATACAGATTGCTAAATATGACTCTGAAGTATCTTAATGCAGATAAAGTGCTAAATGAACTATATCTAAGATATGGTAAATGTCTTTTTTTTCCTTCATGAGACTAATTTTTAAACTGAACTATATATGTTGACTATATCATAAACTTAAAGGAATAAAAAACTAAGGTTATTAAGTTATTGATTTTAATAACTTAATATTTCTTTCTCTTTTCTAATGACAAAGATCTGGACCTCTCTACTCTCTGAAAGAACTGTAAAAACTTTTTCTTTAACCAACTATTCTCATAATCAGCAATAAAAAAATTAAACTTTAGGATTAGCTTAACTGCTAGAAATTCTCTTTTGATGGATCAACTGCAAATCAACTAACTCTCCTGGAAAAAATGGATGCTCTCAAAAATATACTCAAAATTCTACAATTAAAAAAATAAGTAGTATGCTACTCTTAAAAAATAAATCAAAGGCGGGGCACCTAGGTGGCTAAGTGGGTTAGGTCTCTGCCTTCGGCTTGGGTCATGATCTCAGGGTCCTGGGATGGAGCCCCACATCAGGCTCTCTGCTCAGGAGGGAGCTGTCTTCCCCGCTCCCTCTGTGTGCCTCTCTGCCTACTTGTGATCTCTGTCAAATAAATAAATAAAATCTTTAAAAAAAATAATCAAAGGGGCGTCTGGGTGGCTCAGTGGGTTAAACATCTGCCTTCGGCTCTGGTCCGAGGATGGAGTCCTGCATCGCATCGGGCTCCTTGCTCAGCGGGGAGCCCGCTTGTCCCTCTCCCCAGGCCTGCTGCTCCCCCTGCTTGTATTCTCACTCTCTGTCAAATACATAAGTAAAATCTTTCAAGGAAAAAATAAATAAATAAATAAAAATTTCAAAGTGTTCTCCAACTTTAATTTCACACTACTGCCGTTTATAGCTACCAGAACCTCACTATTTGAGATTCAACTAATTAATATAGTAGTTCTATGGACAGTGGTGGGCTGAAGTCAACATCGCCCAAACATCCTTTTTTTATTTAGATGCTAATTGCTAGTGTCAGCAAAGCAGGGAGGGGGACAGGATGCCTGGCTGGCTCAGTAGATAGAGAATGCAGCTCTTGATCCTGGGGTCCTGAGTCTGACTGCCAAACGGGGTGTAGAGATTACTTAAAAGGGTGGGGGGGTTGTGCAGCAGGGTGCTGGGGCATCTATCAATTAAATGTCAGACTCTTGGTTTTAGCTCATGTGATTTCAGGGTCATAAGATCAAACTTCACGGACACAGGGCTCTGGACTCTGCTCTCAGCAGTGGGGGTTGGGGGATGTCTGCTTGATATTCTCTCTCCCTCCTCTTCTGCCCCTCCTTCTTGTGCTCTCTTTCCTCCTTCTTGTGCTCTCTTTCTATCTTAAATAAATAAATAAATCTTTTTTTAAAAGGGGGGGAGTAAATCACCTGAGCATTTACTGTTTTTCAGCATTTTGTAACTGATAACCTTTTGTTCTGAGGTTATATCTGGACACTTTCATATCTGGCCCCTCTGAATCATTCCATGCCCCTCAAATAAAATTATTTCTTTAATTCAAGTTCATAAATTTATGCTGCCCCCCTTTTCCCCAGTCCTAAATGCCAGGTATGATCTAAAAGCAACCAGAGTAAGAACTTTTATTAATAAGGGAGGTATAAAACTAATCAAACTGCTTCAGAAGCCACAAAGAGAATTCAGTAACTTACCTGAGGTGGTTGAACTTTTCTTCTTTTTCCAGAAAAGCTCTAGATTAAGAGTGAAAAAAAGTAAGCAATCAATGCTTAAAAAATCTACACAATTTTCATTTACAGACTACTGAACAAAACACAGAGAACTCTGGCAGAAACAAAGCCCGTAAGTCTCAGCAAGCGCTAGCTGCCACTGACATCTGCCTTCTTGTATCTTGGAAGGTACCCTCCAAACAGTGATATTAAAAGTACATAGTATTAACACTGAAGCACTGTTTAAGTCACTTTGAATAAAAATGTCTGTAACTTAAGCGGACAACATTCTTGCTGACATGCTGCTGAACCTTTTAAACCCTGACCAAGTGAATCTTTTTAGATTTTGTCCTTTGTCTCACAGAACCACAAAATTCAGAATAGCAAATTAGCATATTGGTATATTTGACAAAGAAACTGCCAATGTAGGCGGCAAAATGTTCTCATGAACATTTCTGACCACTGGGATTTAGAAGGGAAGGTAAAAATTCACATTTCCTTTTGTGTCAAAAAGTGTTTCAAAGAATTTCAAGATATGCCTCTTATCAGTAGTTACAGTAAGTGGGAAATCATTAAGTGTTGGAATTATTAAATATGGGGGGAAAGGTGCTTATATAAACAGGTTCCTTCCTTTGCCAAACTGATCTGGCTACCTGTGATGGGGCCCACAGGCAGGTTAAGGGCTTAATGTTTAATTTTGGTCAGAAGGCTTCTCAGTCTTCTAGCTTTCCAAGAGGTGCCTTTTTACACACCTGATTAAAATATACTTCCCCTTGTTTGCCTAAGAGTTTATAAGATATTGATAGTTTCCATGTCACTGAGCAATCAGATTATTATCATATCACAAAACCAAACTGAGAAGTATCAGAATGAGGAGAATAAGGACATCAATGATTCAGTCCCTTGAAAACAGTAAAACGTGGTCTCTGGGGCTTATTTTAGGTGTAGTGTCTTAAATAGTTTCTCCCTGTGAGTCCCATCCCACCACCCTGATTCAGATCTTCATTTCTCCCCAGTGTGGAAAATGGTATTTCCTAAATTCTAATCTCCAACTCAGAGTTCGTAATGCCACCATACAGGAACCTAAATTACAGGTTTCTTTTTCTCAGAAACTTAATTGTGCACTAGTGACACTGGCTAGTGTGCCCTTCAAGGCCCTCCAAAATCTGTTTGCAATTTAATTTTCCACCCAGATCCAGCTCTCACCTCGTGTTTCAGGCCCACCATGTACTTGGACACGTGGGCCTGTGCACATGCAGCTGATTCTCCCCTCCCTCATTATAGACTAGAGCTAAGAGTCTACCTAGTCAGTGCTTTAGAAGAAAGTTAACTGATCTTCACAAGTCCAACAGTGAATTATCAGCCAAATGCTATTCATTTGTATATTTATTCAATGCCTACTATGGTCTATGTGTTCAAAGACGAACACATAGTTGCCCTTCGGAGGTTCAAAATATAGTGTGAAAAACAGATGTGTAAACATCTGTGATAAATGCTACAAAATGAACAAAGTACTATAAAAATGTACTTGTGAACATGTTATATTTACTGTTTCAAGGGTCATAATTTAAAATCAGTAAGTAATTCTTTGGAAATAACTCATAAGGATTGTATGTTTTAAATGGTTTATTAAGTCAGGCCCTTAAAAATGTTTAAACATTACCACATTCAAGTCTTTCCATGTTAAATGTGAAGAGTAAAGTTCCTTAAAATGATTACATTAAAAGGTGCAACAAAACACTAATCTTTGTTATAATTCCTGTTTATATACATTTTTTTGGTTTTATGTCTGTTTCATAACTGAAAAGAAATTCATATAGTCAGTCTGCTTTTTTCCTGTTAGCTTTTCCCTTTTCATATGCTGTGCTTTATTTAATGTTACCCATAACGAATCTCTATTCAACTATGAGTCTTCCCTGTGTTTAGAGTTCACCTACATTTCAATCTGAATTAAACACATTTCATTTAAAATCTTTTTAGAGTTCAGAATTCAGTTTCTACAAAAATTCAATCCTTAAGAAATTCAATGGGCTCAAATTTTCCTTACTAACTTTAGAAGCTAGAAGACTGTACAGCCTATATAGTCTTTTCTGCACACCTTTAAAAGATATGTAAAAATATGTAATTGCCACACATGTACTCCCAGCATGAGGATAGTAAGAGTGATAAATTACATGTTACATCCTCTGCAGGGTATGTGTATAACTCCTCTCATGCGCACGGACATTCCTAGCGCTGGATCTACTGCAAGCAAGGAGTGCAGCTTCTAAAGATAGCACATTTGTTCTATTATGGATGGGTGACTATGAGATCTTCCTTCCCTTTGGGCCTGTGCCATATTTATTCAGAGGCCTTGAGGACAGAGTTAATCTGAATGCTTAAAGCTTTTCAGTGTTTTGTGCTTACTTGCAGCTCACTATTGACTTGACATGTCATTTCCAATACTAATCCAAAAGTGATCCTTCTAATAAAATATATATTGTTTAATAGAATTAACTATTTTTTTAAAGTGCCAGTTTTATTACAGGTATGGTAACCCAACACATCCAGGACAATTCTGTTTTTTTTTGTAATGCTAATTTGTAATGCTGCCAGCTGCTGAAGTTACACTGTCACTGAGTTGCAGACTTCAGGCCTCTGATAGTTTTAGTGCTCTTACCTATTCTGTGTTTTAACCATCACCTCTACAGACTCTCCCAATTATACAAGTCCTACTCTTGAAAAGCTTACCTGATATTTCTATCTGCATATCCTGATAGAACTTTAAATTCACATTTCCTCCCCAAGTATCTCCTCCAGATTTTATTTCTGTCAATGATGGTATATAATTTTTCCAATCAGAAAGTGGATTCACCCTTGCTCTATGTCTATTTCCACAGCCAATCAATTATCAGTATTTGTCAACTTTATTTCCTACTATCTCCTGCATTAATCTTTTCTATTCTCACTCTCTTGTCCTTAGTTCGGGATCTCACTTCACATCTAAGCTAGTATAATACTGTCTCCTTAATCTTAGTCTCTTCCTTCTCATCTACCTTCCAGAACAGTATTAGATAAATCTTCCAAATAATGTGCTCAAGTTACCTTCCTGCTCAAATGCTTTCAACAGCATTTAAACTTTAAATATTTTAAACTTCTGGGTATAGCAGTTAAGGTCCTCTATAAGCTGACTATTTTACCTCCAACCAAATACTCTAAACATTTTATGCTGTGTATAAGAGATCCCCCAAAAACAAGATAATGATTTGAAGGGCTGTTTTTTCGCTAACCAAGTTCAATAACAGGTAGATGTTAAGCTTTGTAAGTCAAAATCAAAGACACTAATGAAGAAGCAAGATCTCTCTGGGGGCATCTAATACTGTGATACTTTCTTGTAAGATCAATTCTACGTTAACAAGGACTACATTAACAAAGTATGAAATTGAACTAGAAAAGTAACCTGCCTAGGGATTATTTAAGGCAGCTTGAATGGGAACAATGTTTAGTAGACTGTTATAAGAAAAAGCATACTTCACCAAGTTTTATAGGAAGATACATTCAAAGAATAATCCTAAAATTGGAAAGATCTTTGTAATTATTTAGTACAACCAAGAAATCTAAATTAGACAACTGAGAGCCAGAGGAACTATAAGATCTATCTACATTTATACAGCTACTTCATATGTGGTTTCTGAAACTAAATAAATATTAATGGTTACTGAGGTTTTACCATGTGCTAGGCAGTGTGCTAAGTGCTTGACTGGTATTATCTCATTTAATCCTTGCTTCAGCCCTTAGAACTCTAGTAAACCTCATTTGAGGGGAATAAATCACTGAAACTCTTTCTCTAAATTTTTCATCTTTGGGTTTCACTGCTCACATTTGCTATATTACCTGCCTTCTTCATCTGGAAATACTTCTTTTCTGTACCTTACTCTAATACCCAGTTTGCCACTTTGGAAAAACTGCTGGTACACCTAAAATAATTTTAATTTTATTTTTACCAGTGACTTATAATGATTCATGCTAATGAGTTACTTTACATAGTTTCTCAGATAGGAGTTTTAGTAAAATTTTCACTAAAAACTTAGTAAATTAAAACATTTTGTTCCCTTTTACATGATTTAGTTTTTTAACATAGTGCTGCTTAAAAAAAGAAAACCAAAAATAAAGAAATAAAATTTAAAAATAACCAAAAAAAAAAAAAAGAAGAAGAAAGAAAGAAAGAAAACTAATCCTCAGAAAAGGCAGGTGTTATGTATAATCACCCCAAAAGACTGAGGAAAATAACACAATCAGCTCAGGATCGCTTGTCTAAAACCTGCTGATGCGACAAAGAGAGACTTATCAGCACAACATTGTTTCTTAATGTCCCTGGAAAAGAGAATAAGAATGAATGAATAAATAAGTGCTATAATGAGGAATTAGACAAATATTGACTAGTCTTTCAAAAAGTTTGGTGGTTAAGGTAAAGAAAAAGATAGGGTGGCAGATTCAGGTGTTTGTCTAGTATGGAGAAGCAAACATGTGTGAGCTGAGGGAAGGAGTCTGTGGACAGGGAGGGATTAAAGAGAGAAGGGTAACTGACAGAGAAGGGTCCCAAAGGAAGCCTTTGTTCTACAAGACAGCATGTTCATAGTGACAGGATTGACAACTACCTAGGTTGATTTATTATGCTATGGAAATGGCTCCAGTTTGAGAATCTGGGTAACAGATAATAAATATGTTTATTTATATTAAATATGTTATATTTTAAAAAATACAATTAAAAAAAAAAGGTGAGTCTACAAATAATACAATGTTTAGAATCACATTTTTAAAAACTATTTTTTAAAAAACTAGGTAACTCCCCACATAGGACTATGTTCATTGTTGAATTATTAAAATGGCATTTCACCTGTAAGCAGATAAATGAACATGATGAAGCATCGTGAAATAAACTCTCTCTATATAAATAGATACAGATTTTTTTTAAAGGATACTTATACTTACTACAGATTGGAAATATTCAGGAGAGATTCCTTCCAGTTCCAGGATTTTATCCTCAAGTTTTTTAATTCTCTGATAAATGTCTCTTGGCACTGGACCACCTAAGTACATTTAAAAAAATTCTGAAATACTATTGAATAATTCTTCTTACAAATTCTGTTCTTAAAATTCCATGCAGGAGCACTGGATGCCTCAGTCAGTTAAGCAGCCAACTCCTGATTTTGGCTCAGGTCATGATCTCAGGGTCTTGGAATGGAGCCCTGTGTCGGGCTCCCTGCTCAGTGGGGAATCTGCTTCAGGATTCTCTCCCCCTCTGCTCCTCCCACTGCTCTCTCTCTCTCTCCAAAACAAAAAAACAAAAAACAAAACAAACAAACATGCAAAGAAGATACTTATGCAGAGGAATGGGAAATATTTAAGCTTGAGAAGATAATGAACAAGAGTAAAATAAAACGAAATCTTTAGTTCACACTTTCAATATTATACACCGTGGGGTATAGTATTCTTTTGCACCTCTCCTCCAGCCCCATTTATGCTTCCTATTTTGCCAGTTTTACTTGTAAATTCATTACAAGCTACTGAAGAGTTCCTGTATAGAACAGTGTGTACTTCTGATAGATTTGGATAGTTACTTGAGAGGAAAATGCATAGGGACACCTAATTCAGTCCAATTCAGTGACTGCTGTATGTATTTATCACTTTCTTTCATTTCTGTTTCTCCTTACATGCCCCATTTCCTCCTTTAACCTAAAATAATATTAAAGAGGAGCTTTATCATAATTCTTACCTAACAACCTTTCTGTGGAGGGGAAAGATGAATTAAGATTACTCAAATTTCAGTTTATGGTTATATTCCAAATCCTCTTATTTCTCACACCACAACATGACCATTCTGTCTAGACTTCCACCATCTCCAAATTGGTCTCCATGTTTCTACCTTGCTCTCATAGCCTATTCTCAATACAGCAGTGACCCTTTTTAAAACGTAGAAGTCAGAGAGTGTCATTTCTCTGCTCAAAACCTTCTAGTACTTTTGCATATCACTCAGATTAAAAACCAGGGCCTTTACAGTAGTATCCAAGGTCCTCCACAATTTGGACATTCTCTCCACACCCTTATCATTCTAGCCACTTGATTCCTTTTTTCTGTTATTCAAGTAGGCCAAGTACTCTCACACCTGTGATTCCTCTACCTCCATATTCACAAGGCTTGCTCTCACCAACTTCAGGTCTGGACTCAAAAGTTACCTTACCAGCAAGAACTTCTCTGACCACCCTTTAAAAAGTACTAATGATACCACCTATCCCACCCCACTGTAATCCCTATCCTTTCTCTTATTTTTTTTCAAACCATTACTATTACCTGACAGCCCTATATTTTTTTAATTTATTGCCCATTTCTCCACTTTAATATAAGTTCCAGGAGGGCATAATTTTGTTTTGTTCATTAGGTATGGCTGTGCAGCTTGTGCACTGCACAAATCTAGGAACCATCAGTTCACAAACTACACAGGTGCTCGATATTTACTGACAATACATAATTAGATAACCATTACGCAATTAAAACATATGGGCAAATTTCATATCAAAAGTATCAACTTGTTAAGTATGAAAACTCTAGAAATAGATTTCTTTTTTGAGAATGTTTATTTCAGAATCTGGGTCATTCTTACTCTTGAGTAAGGTAAAATGAGTAATGTATTTAATTGACTTTGCTCTTGCTGCCCCTTTACCTAGAATGCTCTATGGCTCATCTCTGTATCTTTCAAGAGCCAGTTCAAGCTTCATTGAGTCAGTGGAGCATTGCCTAAAATGCCTTCACATGGAGGCTCCTTGTGCCCCACCATATATGCTTCCTTCATAGCACCATAACATTCTACTTCAATATTATTCTTTCTTCCAGATAACAAGGTTCTTGAAGCTAGGAACTACAACTATATCATTTCAGTATCCCTTGTGTCTGAAACAGAATTGGCGCACAGCAGGCATTCAAAAGATTTTTCATAATTAACTACTTGATACTATTAGACTTTTAAAAATACATATATAGAGAATGAGAGAGCCCGTGCAAGCGGCAAGGGGGGTAGGGTGGGGGGGAGTGGCAGAAAGAAAGAGAGGTGGCTGGGGAGTTGGGGCGCAGAATCCCAAGCAGGCTCCACGCCCAGTGTGCAGAACCCAATGGTGCTCAATCTCATGACCCTGAGATCATGACCTGAGCCAAAACTTGAGTCGGACGCTTAACTGACTGAGTCACCGTGCCCTGATACTATTAGACTTAATAAGCTAGTCCATTCTTTTACACAGTTCTTTTGTTAAAAATGCGTTTTGTTATTGGAGAGAGGATTAATTTTTAATGCTAACCTCTTATTACCCTTGAAGTTTTACTCAGTCTTATCTTCTTCTACTTCCACTCGGGAAATACTCCAGCGAGACTGGACTCAGAAATTCCTTAATTTATGTGCCTCAGTGCTTTTTGCAGATGTTGTTCCCTCTTTTTGGAATAATTTGCTCCTGCCTGCTGACATATTCCCAACTAATCCTTTAAGAGTGCAAATGTCACTTTACCAGGGGTACCATCTCTTGACTTCCCCTGAGAGAGCTAAACACTAACTTTTTGTACCCACTGTACTTTGCGTATCATGTGAAAAGGTGAGATGAACAATTGTTCATTTAAAAACTCATGAGTACCTGTTTTGTACCAGAAACTGCACAAGCACAAAGTTAATGAACATGACTGTCTGCTCTCGCAGACCGTACTCTCTAGCAAAGGAAACAGATATTAAACACACGCAACTGTGATACCTGTTATAAAGGATGACAGGAAGTACCAAGTGCTATTGAGACTACATGAAAGGGGAGTCCGTATCATCTGGGATCAAGAGGGGAAAGTGTAGGCAGGAGAGAAAGCCTGGGTCAGGGCCCTAGGACAGCCAAATGAGTGGAAGTGAGGAAGCCCAGAGATGGGGCTGGAACTATAGATGTAGATCATGCTACTTAAAATTATAATCCCCTCATCCCAAGATCCCTTCTCTTCACTTTATCAAGCTGCTTTATCTGTAGCTCTTCTTGTGTAGCATATAATCTATATACTAGAATTTTTGTTCACATGTATTCCCGGTGCCTAGAATAGCACCTGGCTTATTTTTGTGGAATGAATGAATAAATACTAAGTTTGGTATGCATATAAGGGTAACAGGAAACTATGAAAGAATTTTTAGCTGGGGAGTGGCAAGATCAGTAAATCAGAACTTCAGGAAAAGCAATTTGGCTACTGGTATAGAATTTGTCTTGAGGAAGAAGTCTAGTGGCAGAGCAACCAACTGATAACCTTTTATCAGTCTGAGGTAGAGAACACAGTGACTTCAACTAGAGTAGTAGCCGTGGAAGTAGAGTTGGGTAGATCTGAGCGATATTTAGAAGATAGAATCAACAGGATCTGGTGACTAAATGGGGAGGGAGACTCAGGCTTTGCAGCCAGTTATGACTGAGGTTTGATTCCTACTTGTCATTACTACCTTGGGCATGGTGCTTGAGGTCTCTGAACTCATTTTTATTATCTGACAATAATGGCACCAACAACGCACAAGGGTACTGTTAAATATTAAGTGAGTTGACATGACTAATACTCTGAGAGTAACTGGCACTTAGTATTAATTCAATAAATGTTAGTTCACTTCCCCTAAGGCATTTACTGATCTATATGCTTATCCTGACTGAAAGATCCTTGAGGACTAGGATCACACTTAGTAATACTAGCACAGTGAGTGATAAGAATAAGACACAGTCATTAAGTTAAGAAATTGGTGGCAGGAAAAAGATTATATTAATTTTCAGCTGTGACTTAATAAACTGAGAATGTCAGGATCTACTTGGAATCTATTCCCATTCTACTAACAGTCTCAAGTTGGTTAGAAGTGTAAGAGTAAACATAAACACATGAACTGTAGATTCCTTGAGAGTATGGGCTATGCTTATTCATTTTTGTACCAACCAGAACAATGTTTTGTACATGGCAGATGCTCAGTGGAAACTCTGTAACTAAATAAACTGAGTTTAACTATTTGCAAAGGTACATTTATGGGGCACCACCCAGCACTCTGCTCTGGGGCACCACCCAGCACTCTGCTTACCTGTCTGCAATCGCAAGTGAGCCTCAATATTTTGTAGTCGTTCTTCAACAGCCTGATTGCCACAATCTCGGAGCAAGCTGTTAGGTTTATGACCTGACCCCTGAATTCCTTCAGGTCTGGTCTGTGGTCCATATGTATTCACAACTCTAGAAACTATATTAAGAAACTTTTGAAATATAATTTAATAGGCTTAAAAGTCAGAAATTCTAACAGTATTTCATATTCTTTTCATAAAATCCATCTGACCATCAACCCAAGTAAGAAGGCAAGACTTTGTTTTAAAATATACAAAATTTAGATAGGAAGTGATATCTATATTTCATTTTGCTTATAATTTAGAACAAGCTTCTGTCAATGATGAAGATACATAGTGGGTTCTTACCTTTTACATGACTTTTAAATCCCGGGTAAGGAGTAAAAACAGCATCAGTTCTTGCACAACTGTTTTCTAAGGAGAATTTAGATGAGTATAAGTATATTCTTAACTTCAAATGTATGAGATTTTGATAAACTTCTAATAATTCATATTAACATACTACTAGTAAGAGAATTATCATTTTAAATAATAGTAATTAAATCACCATCTCATACAGGATAAAATACAGTGAACTTCCGCCTCTAAAATTTATAATCTTTAATCTTACCTAATCTTCAGATTTGCATACAGAAAAGTCCTTCGCACTCAATGGCACAATTTAATTTTTAATAAACCAATATTCCCCCAAACCATCTGGGTCTTTAGAGAAAATATTTTATTTTATAGAGAGCACTTAATTCTCTATATGCCAAAGAGACATTATTCCATTTATTTCATCACAGAAATAAATTGAACTCATTACTTTTACTGAAAAACCTTAAAAAAAATTCAGCATTTTAATATTATTTACTGATCAAATTAAGGATCATCTAATAAAGATTAATTATACATTTAACACATTTTTATTTCAGAACTCCACACAAAAAAGATCTTAAAACCTCAAGAATAACACATACTTTTCCACTTTACTTGGGTTTCCAATGCTGATTTTAAAAAATCTCTACCAAAAGTTAGCTATCTCTTTCCAGACCACTCTTTTCAAAAAATGCAATTTTAGGAAAAATAAGTTGTAAAAATTTGTTCCAATTTTTTTTAAGTTGAAAAGTGTATTTTTTTTTTTCAAATTAGGTATCAACAGATAAATTACAAACCCAGGGGGAAAACTGGAAAAATGTTAACATAATATAAAAATGTTTCATAATATTTAAAATGACATTAAGTAAAACCATGCACTGCAGTAAATTTCCTGAAAAATTCCCTTGATTTTTAATAAAAAAATAGATGGCAAAAGAGATACTGAAAGAAAATTTTTTCCCTATGGAATTAAAAAAAAAATCTATTGTTTATACTTAGGTCAGATTGACAGGTATCAAAAGAATACACTAACACATGACAATACATTCATGTGTTTTTTTTTTTTTTTCAGTCTGAGTTTCCTAAATAGGTCTGCTGACAAATGAATTGTGTGAATATAATTCTAAATTCATCTTTTATATATAGGTACTAAAGAGAATCATTTTCTTCTTCTTTCCTTTTTCTTTTGAGACACCTCAATATACGTTTAAAGGGCCATCACTTCTCCATTCTTTCTCCCATTTCATGGGGCTAAGGGTTAAAAAAAGAAGCTATCATCCATTCCAGAGTTATATTCCAAGTATATAGATTAACTGACCCATCAGTGAGAAATTCAGCATGGTGTGAAGATAGTGAATGTGTGAGTGCTAGTCACTCTCCACAGCAATTCTTGCTAGCACTGTTTTGAGCCAGCAAGGGATTGAATGGGCCAAGGAATCCTGCTGAGCATTTCAATTCTTGTCAATTTCTATCCCCTGGTGGTTTATAATAATAGAGTTAGCAGGGAGAGCAGAGGAATAACATTAGTGACACATGTGCTTGCTCCCTCAACAAACCCTTTCTCATGGGTTGCCTGCAGTTGGATGGACTGTAGTACCTGAGATTGTGCCACTACTGTACCTATTCTGAAAAGCTAACAGGAAAATAATACTAAGTCTACGCATGTATAATGTTAATAGCAGAAAAGGCTGAATTTAGGACCCACTTGAGCCTGTATTATTTCATTATTAAGAGAATCAGTGTACCAATGTAAGAGTCAATTCTAGGTTCATTTGACAATTCTGTATTCATAATAATTAGCTAAGAGATGTCAGAGGCAACAAGAAAAATGTTCATTCCAATTAGGAACTCTTTTCCATAATTTTTTCTAAGAACTACTTGTTCTGATTATTACTATGATGCCTGAGAAAGATCTATGCCAGTGCTTTGCAGTATTTTGTATTCTACAGCATACCTACAGATCTGTAACTACACTATAGCATCAAGTAGAGAGGAAAAGGAGAATCTTATGAAAAATAGCAAATGTATACACTATGAGAGAAAGGAAAAAAGCATAGACACCATAGTCTTGACAGATTGCTTTTATCATGACAAAACATTTCAGAAAGCTCAGGAGTAGTGAGAAAACTGCTCCCTCTTGAGGAGTATTAACTTTACTAAGTTTACTTATATATTAACATAATTTCAAAAATATATTTACAGCTCAAAATTTATATAGCTTAGTTCCTTCTTATTAGTGAGACTGAAAAATGCTGCCACCCACACTTCATCTCCATTTCCCAAAGGAACTTTAAAAAAGAATCTTCACCTGTGGTAAACATTAGCCCTTTTATGTCCACATTTATTTGATTTTGGCATAACCAAAACGAAACTCATTTTTGCAATGTAGTCTTATTAAACAGAAAGAATTTCCACTGCCTTAGTTTCTAAATAAACCTGTGAAATAAATTGTAACTTAATGTTATTCATTTTTAAAAACAAATGAAAAATCAGAGCAACTCTAAAAACTGTGCTTAAAAGCCTATGAAAATTAACTTCTTCCAGGTAGTTACCTTGATTACAATCAATAACATTGCAAAATTCCCTGACGTTGTTTTCATTGATTTCGGCTTGCTTTCTTTCAATAAATGCAGATATTCGTCTGTCAATCTATAAACAATAAGTATGCATGTTTTAACAGTTTGAGCATAAGATTTAAAATAATACCCCCCCCAAATAAAACCTTCTTACTTCTGCTTTTCCAGCCTTTATTTGAACTACTTCTGGATCATAATGGATCTGTGTCTTTTTCACATCTCCTAAATCACAATCTTTGTGCTTTTCTTCCTCTTGTAGGTCACTAATGGGAAATTTGGCATTTACTTCATTCTTGTTCCCCGTTTCTGTTTTTTCTATCTCTCCAACAACAGTTGTATTCTCCTCTTTAATCAGAGGCTGCAGCTTTGCTAAAAAAGGCTGAGAAGAACAGAATTCCATCTGCAGAGGTTCAAACTAATCAAAATCAATTATACATTTAACATTTATATAAATTTCTGTTAAGTAAATGCAATATTTAATATCAATTACATATAAAAAGTTAGCATGTCAGTATACATAGATCTGATCACATGTAAGTGTTTGCTGTTCTCTGCTATTGTGACCATTATCATTTGGTATAAATTTGTTTAAAAAAGATAGAAAGAAAGAAAACCTGAGGAAATTTAAAATTTTCTTTGAGGGAATCATTCTGTCACTCATCTTTTATTTTGTGCCAAATCAAAGCCTCAGCCTCTGGCACCAATGCCACTTAATTAACATGTCATTCAAATGCCTCCTCAGAACACTAAGGCTTAGTATTTTTCCTCCTTAACATGAGAGCCAGTGCTCTCACTCAGCAAAGCCCTGCATTATCACTGTATCACTGGAGATTCTCCACTTGAAACTGCAGTTGGCCAAAGTGAAGGAGAGAGCATAGACATGAAATATATAGGTGTTATGCTGAGTGAATACTCAGGCTTTTCCTGACATGGCAAGATATCTTCTTGGGTCATGAAATTAAATTTTTAAAAAAGAAAATGAACAAGGAAAAAAAAAAAACTATCAAGATCCACAGCTGGGAAGAGATATATGCCTATCACTATAGTAGAGTGGGTTAAAAAAACAACAAAAAAACAACCCAATTGTATAATGTAAATTATACTACTCAAAACCACCCCCCTCTTAATCAGGCCTCAATTGAGTTCTATCGCTCATTACTTCTGTCCATTAATATCAGGGTTAACTATTTCAATATGAAACAGAGTTAAAATTTCCCATAAAGTCACTAAACAGAGGGCTTAAAATTAATGTTTATTCCATTAATCAAAACACATCCATAATTGTCAATGTTCCAGTTATTTTTTCATACCTATAATTTTGCTTCTGTTGTTTACTCTACCAAGGACTCTTCTGGAACCTTAGAACATCTTAATAGCAGTAAAATGACCAATCCAACAGTTCTTCCACTTACCTTTTGACACTTCATATTTTACACTTTGGTTACAGATAAACTGCAAACTTAACAACAATTATAATTGCAGAGATGTTCAACTGCAAACCAGCAAGGTCATAATACTGTTCAGTTATTGAACAGAAATATTAAAAAATATAACAGTACTATTATAAATAACTCAATGTTCATTTCTAATATAGAGGATGAATTATTTCAAACTGCTAAGAAAAAGAAAAGATAAAATAGTGACTGGCTACTTACTAAAATGAGACATTAATGTCACAGAAATTACTTTCTTTTTTAAAAACTATGCTGAAACTGTTTAATTGCAATAGACACTCCAGGATGTGTCATGCTGGGATAATGCCACTTCTTGAACCACTGAAAGCACTCCATGAGCCTCCAAACTCACCCAAGGCATGGAATCATTATCATAGCATGACACACACCTGCCGTGTCTTATTGCTTAATTATAACCCACCATAGATGCAACTGTATTGAATTTTCAGTGCAAGTCTAGAATTGAATAGAACTGCATTCATTCAGTCTTCACAGCCACATCGGCCTATTGGACTATATTCCTGAGGCTGTCCAGATCACTATATAAATTAACAGATTTGGATCTAATCTGGCTGAAGTAACCATTTATTGATAACACTGTTAATACAGTGGTAAGACAGAACTGACAAATACTCTAGTTTATAATTTAACTACAATTAATTTCTATTCTCAATACTGACTTAATGTTTTTAACAAGAAATTTACCTGTAAATATAAAACATGTTGCTCAAGTGCACTAAAGAGCAAAGCGGGCTGGAATGCCGAGAGGCTCTGGAGCTTGTTCCAATCGATTGTAATTTTCACCACATCATCTCTGAGGTTAAGCTTCAAAGGGGCAAACCAGCAACATCACAAAAATTACATGATTAAGCTGTGTATATGGGATGTCACAAAAATAATACTTTAGAGTAACATGTCTATTTAGCTCAAAGTTACCAGATTTTTAATGATACATTAAAATGCTCTCATTACCATTTTAAAAGGCCAAGAAAGGTGTAATCTTCATTAAAAAACCAATGACCTCTCATTCTAATTCTGTTCTTGGGTCTGTGTAATGGGACCATCTTGCAGGTGAAACCATCCACAAACGATGGAAAGATGAGGCTTTTTTGATACTTCATTTTCTAAAACCTTTGGATGAGAGCCAAGATAGGCTTGCCCTATTCAGTACTTCTAGCTCAGACCATTAAACAGAAGGGGAGGCACATTTATGGAACTTCTGATATAAACATTCCTTTTTGTTAAATATGTACACAAAGACATAACTGACATATATCACTACTCTGATATTTTCTGAATCACATTTTTATTTTCAACTTTAAACAATTTTAAAGTAATTTAAAAATCAACATTATTCATACATATTATAAAGTCTAGGGATAAATGGCAACATGTTTATCTACTTCAAATAAAAATCTACAATCTACCTGTGGAAATCTTAAAGTGAAAAACAAATACTCTTCCACAATAGTGAAATAAATGGTCAGAGACTGAATAGAATGGCCAGATCTTTCACTAAAAGTATTTTCTAATACTGTGTGAGAGCTTGTCATAGAAAACTTCTTATAAGTTGGCTATGTGTGACCTATTAGAATAAAATTATATATAGAAAACTACCAAGAACCTACATATAAAATTAATATCAAAATCATTGGATATTTTAGAGGAAAAGCCTCCATCTCCAGGCTTTCAAGCAAATAAAAGTGAACCTCCAGAAAAAAAAAAAGGTGAACTCCAAAAACTTTTCTAGGGATATGCATTTATAGCATACTATAAAGATACACTGCATGGTAGGATTAAGTTTATTGTTTTTTCAGAAATCTTTTATTAAAAGTCATGTTTTCTAAAACAAAATAAAGGCAAATTGTACATTAGTTCAAATATAGATGTTATGAGTTGTGATTATAAAACAAAAATATGAATCACTGTACAAAGAACGGGAGATCCAAAGTTACCAAAAAAGGTACTGTACTGAATAAATACTATATGACAAAAATTTACCACCCTTTGCATAAGACAAGACAAGAAACATTTAAAGTACATATCAGATAAGTATAAAGAAATAGGAAGTTTCGGATAGGCTGTACTGGCAAAGATTAGTTTATAATCACTACGGTTTTACATTAGATTACTGCATTAATCTTAATTTCTATTAATGCTCATAAAAATTTCATTAGACAACAACTTACATATGGAAGTAAACTATTACTGCATTTCTACAGTCCTCTAAGACTATTAAAATCAGTTGGTAACAAATTTATGAATAGAGTTTAGGGATAACACAAACAAATCCTTAACCAAAATAAAGCATCAAATTTTCTAGAGAAAATAATAACTTACAGAAAATAAATCGTAATGTTGGGATCCTACTTTCCTTTCAATTTAACATAATTATGTAAGCCTTTTAAACACAAAGATACTTGGTTTTTTAAGAAAACCACATAATAATGATACAGATTAACTTTAAAATTGTCCCAGTATATCCAACTATTTATTCAACAAATTCCCTATTAGTAATGAGTTCTCTGCACTTCTACCTTTTGTACTTGTAATTGTAAATCATTCACTCAAAAATGTATTAGTCTCACATTAATATGGACTACTTAAGTATGCATTTTCAGTAAAAACTTAAAATTAGTATGAAACTCCAAGCTAACAATAAAAAATGCTTCCAACTTGATAAAATGAGCCATGCAGAGGCAAGCAATAATGTTAAAATCCATAAATTTGAAATATGGAATACTTTTAAACATTCAGTTTTAGGCTTCCTATATAATGATAGTATATAGGAGAGCCAACAATATAATGATAGTATGCAGAATGAAATTTAGGCATATTGAAACTTTTTTTTTTTTTTTAAACATCCTGTAAACTTGTTGCAAAAGTAAATAGTGATTTCCTCCAGGGGCAATTTTACTAGTATTGTGGCTTTCATTCTTATTTTTAAACAATACATCTCAAAATACAGAGAATATAAAAATGGTTAGTATTAATGAGAATGATTTAATTTCTTGACATTTGTACAGATGGTTCCTTTACTGTGTCACGTAAACTTTCCAAATATTTACTCTAAACATTTTTGGCAGGTGACATAAGTGAACTTAAATCATGAAATATATATA
This sequence comes from Mustela lutreola, assembly GCF_030435805.1. NCBI lineage: Eukaryota > Metazoa > Chordata > Mammalia > Carnivora > Mustelidae > Mustela > Mustela lutreola. The sequence continues at coordinate 92,101,921 of NC_081296.1, forward strand.
TATAAAGATTTGTAAATGAGATCTCAAAATTCAGTATTTAATTTTCAAAAGAAATGTTTAAATTGTTTCTTAATGTTACATGTTACTTTAAAAAAATATCTCACCACTGAAAATAAAACTTCCGTAAATTATAGGTGAGCATAAACTTTTTTCATCCTGATATTAAAACACAAATATACCTTAACATTCTAATGTCCAGCACATAAAACGTTCTTAAACTATGAAACTATTACAGGTCTTGGGTGATAAAACTAAAATATTAATGTCCCAGGTCTTTAAAAAATTTTAGTAAGTCCGTGGCAAACTGAGTTCAAAAGTTAGAACTTTTAGCAGATCTATTAATAATTGTTGTTACACCAAACAAAATTTTAACTTAGAGTAATGACAAACATATTAGGATTTTTAAAAATATTGAAGTAACGTTTTAAAAAATGTGTTCTCCATCCACCCACGGCTTTAAATTTTTTTTTTTTTTTTTTTTTTTTACAAATCAGACAAATGTTCTGCCTTCATAAAGGAAGTTAACACTGTGCCTCCTACGGGCACTAGTACCAACCCCGTAACAAACTTTTTGAACTGGAAAATATTCCAGGATACAAGAGAAAAGATTTCCTTTTTAAAAGCAAGCAAACTTATTTTCAAGTTGTTTTTCATTTATAGTATGCTTTCCATTTTACTTCATGAAACAAATAGTGACTTGATCGGAATAGAGTGTAAGGAGTACTTTTATTTAAATCCAATTTATTATGACATTTCTGCAGAAGCTATTTAATCAGCCAGTTAAATTAGTTAATACTTAAATGACGATTAAACAACAGTTCTGATACAAACTGTTATCAACCATGGATAACTCATCCAACTTTATGCAAGAAGTATATACATTAATTCCTTTTATTTTCTTCCCTCTATGAAAGGATAAAAGATGCACAAAACATCCAGAAGGAAAAAAAGAAATAAACCAAGGGACTCCTAAAAGCAAGTCATCAGAAAAAAAAAAAAAAAAAAAAAAAAAAAAAGGCGGAGAGACCTTTTCCAAAACTCTCAGATCGTACGAACCTATCAATTTCTATAATGAATTCACTGAAGGAAAGGGGATCGCGAGCGCCGGGCACCTTCCAAAACCCACAAAGCTTTTTACACATTCCTTCTCTCAAAGCCTGTTCTTCTCGGAGCCAGGTTTTTCACTTACACTATACTCTCTCACTTTTGGGGAGAAGAGTTGCAAGGAAATCTGATCTGCAACCCATCCTGAACTAAGCCCGTATGGCGATCCTCACTCCGATTGCAGACGGCTGGGCTCGGGCTCCTCCTCCGGCCTCAGACACTGTCCCGGTCCCCGGCAGCCCTCCGCAGCCCCCCGCCTCAGCTAGAGGAAAAAAGGGGGGAGGGGCCGGATAATTTCCATACCGCTACTCCCAGATCACCACTCACTTGTCCCACCAGGCTATGCAGAGAGCGAAAGATTTCGCAGAGCACCTCTTGGGAGAGATTGGGGCTGCAGCTCCGCTCCAGACTCCTGTCACCACTGCTCGAGAGACTAAGCTCAACGGCAGCAGCCATGACACCTTCGCAAGCTACCCCCGCCACCACCAACTTGTGCTCCCAAGCCCCCCTCCTGCTTTCGTCGCCGGCAGATGACGTAAAAACACAGCGTCTAATTTAGAACGGGCCTTTGAGGACCCACCTCTCGTTATGACTGACAAGCCGATGCACCAATCAGGTGCGACTATATCGTCATGCCAAAGACTTGGAGCAGGTAATTGCTGATCCGAGCGAAGCTGGCGTGTAGTATTTGGGCTGGTGGTTGTAGTGGTGGTCTAGTGAGGGTTAGCATCTGAAGCCTAAATCTTGATTTTTAGATCTTCCTTATGAGCGTTGGTAAGAGGAAACTTAAAGTTAAATGTTAGAATTTTAGGAGTTAAAATTTTGAATTATAAAAGTTAAAATTTTAACATGGCGCTGTGGAGTTGTCTGAGGAAAGACTGCTGCTGGGGGATGCAGCAGTACCCACACCTGCTTCTAAACTTGGAAAACTCTTTCACATAGAATGGTCATACTTAGAACATTTTCACCTCTACAGGGTTGTTTAAAACTTACGTAAATTAATGTCACTAATTTTTCATGTGAGAGAGCGGAGAACATGAAAAAACAATAAAACGCCCTACGTTTCCTCGTGTACTATCAAGAGAATGGCATTAATTACTTTAAAATACGTTAGGTTTTAAAACATCCATCAGTTGCTACTCTCTGGGTGATACTGTAGAGACACTTACCCTAAAGCTTTCAAAGAAGTGAGACACATCAGTAGGTTCTAACAGTTTAACCCAAGTAAGTCATTGCATGCAACACAATCTTTGAAACCAGAAGGAAGACAAATCTGAAGTGAAATTTGGCAACGTATTCATCAGATTTATTAAAAGGTATTTGAAGGACTTTTATGGTATATAGTCAGACTCTAACATTAAAAAGTTTTGTTGTCCAACTGAAAAAAAAATTTTTGGAAGAATTTTAAACGCTAAGCTCTATTCAGAAATAAAACCCATCAGCTTATAGATAAGGGAGGAGGTATTTAAAATTCTTAACTCTAATAGTCTGAGGCATTTACAGTAGAGGCAGCAAAGGTGGAAACTGAATAATATGTATTCTTCAATTTTAGAGAGGCTGAATGAAAGGAGCAGAATAGGCGTCAAGGAACTGGAATAGGGGCAGTAGGGATAAAAGAACTCCTTTGACCTGTCCCTAGGGAGCCTCTTAATTAGGCTTTCATTTCCAAAGATCACCAGGCTTGACAGGATCTTGAGAAATCTTGTCTGTTCCCTTGCTCACAGCAAGATATACAATTTATAATCCACCTATGTCTAGAAACATCCAGAAAAAGATTTCACAATATGTAATCCAAAATCGAGCAACCTTCTCATTCAAGGCGCTCATCTCCATATCTAACTAAAATTCATGATTCTTTGCAGTGCAAGCATATTTTCTTTCCTCTGGTTCTCTTTTTGGAGAATAATTATAACAGGGTAACTAGATTTTTTTTTTTTTTTTTTTTTGTAACAAGTTAGCAACTGGTTTCAGATCATTTGTTTTCATCTAGGTGTGAAGGTTTTTTTTGTACCAGTATTCAGGACACTGCTAGGAAACAGTTGGGGACATGCTTTGTATAAGAATACCATCTTGAATAAGGTACTGCTCATTCCTGTCTATGCCATCACTGATTTTGAAATTTCAAGTTTTACTTGTTTCCTTGAACTTCTATTATAGAAGCGATGGCCATTTGACTTTTATATGTTATCTCTGTAATTCTGTGTTTTGATACCCAGACTTCCACTTATATTTTAGTATTGCTTACTGAGATAATACTTGGAATTTAACTCTTTTATGCATTATTTCTACTTTCCAGGGATCTTTCTGACTCCTTCCTGATGCTTACTACCTTCATTTTGGAAAATTTCTCATTTTCTTCTATTTATTTTAAATAGAAGAGTTTGTAGGCTGAAAAAATGTGGATTTCTTTGGGCTAATTTTAAATAGAGATATGTAGATAGTAATGTACAACAAAAATATGAAAGCTATGACATTTAGAAAGGGAATAAAGGAAATAATTTTCCCCCTATAGAAGACTAAGTTTAGTTTATAAAGTGGGTTCCTGAAAAATCTGCTGCCTGGCAGAAATGATTCAAAGTGTTGGTCTTAGCATTACCAACAGAATTAGAAATACTGTCCTGCAAGTTTATGATAAGATCAATTGAAAGGATAGAAAATATAAATGAAATCTGGCCTGTCTTAACAACAGAAATGTCCTTTATGAAGTGCCTTTAAGGTACAACCCCATGAAATAATCCAGTGCACAGTAAAATGCATGCAGTATTAATAGTGCTCAAGAGATGTTTGTTCCATGTATATAGTACACATTTTAACCAATGCAGGAAAGGAAAAATCTCTGGCTCTGCATAACCTGATTGATAAGTTTAAGTTCCTTAGAATGGCATCTTAGGCTCTTCTCATGATTTGGCCTTTGCCTAAATTTCCAGCCTCATTTTCTGCCACAAAGCACCTGGTGCTTAATGCTCCTTGAAACTGTTCTTAGTTCTTCAAAATTTGACTATTTTTTGCCTCCATGTTTTTGTTTTTGTTTTTAATTTATGCCCTTGCCTCTGGTCAGCTTAAAGAACTCCTATTTCTCCTTCAAACTCCAGCTCAGAAATCTCTGGGATGTCTTCCTTAATTCTTCTCATAAAGAGTTTATCATTTCTGCTAAACAACTCCTACAACTTGTATATACTTTCCATTATTGTACTTATCATATTGATAGTAAAATTTCCCTGACTCTGAGTCTGTCTCCCCACTGAACTATGAGCATTTATACATATCATGTTTGTATATTTAAGGTTTGCTATAGTACCTGGCATACAGCAATTACTCAATATATTCTTAATGAGCTGAATTATTTGCCTGTCTAGGGTGAACAAAAATGTAAAATGGGACAAAAACAAGTTTCTACTCTTGAGGGGAAATTGTACCACATGGGAAGAATGTTATACAAATTCATTTCAAATAACAAACATGTCTGTTTATCCTCTTCTGGAATAATACCAAATTCAAAGTGCTCAAATTTTTCTTAATACATATAGCTAGCCTCTGTAACCATTCTCATGAATGATAGCCATACCAATTAATTGTACCTTGTATATGCCAGACACTCTGATCATCATGACATATATAAAGAGGAATCAGACAAGGACTCTCTCAAAGAGCCAAATTTAGTAGGAATCAGACAAGGACTCTCCCAAAGAGCCAAATTTAGTAGGCGAGGCATATATGTAAACAAACAACTATGATATAATGTGAGAATGATCATTTTAGAAGTATGTATAAGGCAATACAACCAGTTAATTCCTGTGGGGAGGTGTTTGGGTTCAGCGTCAGGAAAATCTCGAAACACTTGATGTATAACATAGATTGAGGATCAAATGAAGAGTACATTTCTTAATTTAGATAAAGCATGAGCATCAACTTGAACATGCTTAATGTGTTTAGGGAGGATTCACTGAATAGAGAAGTATGGCTAAGCCAGCATTTCTCAAAGTTTTTTCTGCTGAACACTAGTCCTGTGAGATGCTTCTTTTAACAAAAGTTTCCATGGCCAAGTAAGTGGGAGTAATACTGACTAATTGTGTTACCATGTCATGAAATGGATCACAACATTCCACTTTCTATTAGCAAGGAGCTTACACTATAATCAAGTCCAACAACACAACTCAACAAGTCCCAGAATCCCGTTTTCGAGGATTTGTTTACTGAGACTCTCCATACCAGTTTCTGAGTCAGTCAGGGTTTAGTTAGAAAACAGAAACCAGGGGCGCTTGGGTGGCTCAGTGGGTTAAGCCGCTGCCTTCGGCTCAGGTCATGATCTCAGGGTCCTAGGATCGAGTCTCGCATGGGGCTCTCTGCTCAGCAGGGAGCCTGCTTCTCTCTCTCTCTCTCTCTCTCTCTCTCTCTGCCTCTCCATCTACTTGTGATCTCTGTTAAAAAAATAAAATCTTAAAAAAAAAAAAAAAAAAAGAAAACAGAAACCATACCTGCTATTTGAACAGATAAAATGTTAATAAAAATTGTTATTAGGGTAAATTGTTAAGAGATAATAAGAAAACAATACTAGATCACAAAGATAGCAAATTCAGGAAGCAGCTAGCCCCTCTAGGGATGGGGGAACAAAGGGAAGAATTTGGAATTATTAAAATTTAGGAGCTAAGAGGCACATCCCTGTGGAGTCCCTCAGAGAAGGGAGTGGTGCTTACCTGGGATTGATGTCTTAAGAGGTGAGGGGACGTGATGAGGCTGATTTGGCAAGTGTTTAAAACTGCAAAGAAAGCATCCAAGCACTGCAGAACAACACCATGCAGACTAACATACATGCAACTGAGATCCCTGAAGGAGAATAGAGAGAGATGGGAGCAGAAGAAACATTTCAAAAAATGATGGCTGAGAAATTTCCAAAAATAATGAAAGCATCAAATGACAGATCCAAGAAACCCAGAGAACTCCAGTATTAGTTGTATACTGCTGTGTAACAAATTCTCCCAAATGTAGTGGCTTAAAACAACAAAAATTTCTTGCCTCCTAGTTTCCGTGGGTTAGATATTTAGGAGTGGCTTTGCTTGGTGGTTCTGTCACCCACTGTGGAGAAAGCCAGCAAGGCAGAAGCCATGGTGCCTTTTAACACCCAGTCTTTTAAGTCACACGTGGTCACTTCCATCTGATTCTGTTTGTCAGTAGCAAATTATAGTGGTTGGCCCATACTCAAGAGGAGGGAAATTATGCTCCACACCTCCATTTCAAATATCAAGGAGAAATGAATATTTTTAATGTAAACAAAACGAAGATACTTGATTATTAGCAGACTGCACTTTTAGAAATGTGAAAGGAAGTCTTTCAGGCAAAAGGACCATGATACTAGCAAGAAATTTGTATCTAGAGGCGCCTGGGTGGCTCAGTGGGTTAAGCCTCTGCCTTCAGCTCAGGTCATGATCTCAGGGTCCTGGGATCAAGCCCCACATTGGGCTCTCTGCTCGGCAGGGAGCCTGCTTCCCCCTTTCTCTCTGCCTGCCTCTCTGCCTATTTGTGATCTCTCTCTGTCAAATAAGTAAATAAAATTAAAAAACCAGAAATTTGTATCTATACAATGAAATAAAGATCTTAAGAAGAAATTAAACTAAAATGACATATAAAAGACATTTCTTTCCAGAGTGACTGGGTGGCTATGTCAGTTTCATGTCCCACTCTTGATTTCAGCTTAGGTCTTGATCTCAGGGTCATGAGTTTGGGCCCCAAGTTGGGCTCCACACTGGGTGTGGAGCCTACTTAAAAAAAAAAAAAAAAGGATAATTTTTTCCTCATTTTTACTTGTTCTAAGGATAGTTAACAGTCTAAGACAATAATAGTTGCAAATTTATTGTGGATTTATAGCATATATAAAAAGTGTGTGACAACAATAACAAAAATTGGGAAGGAGGAATTTTATGTGTACACTTGTAAGTTTTCTAGCTTGTACATGGAACAATCTAATATTTGAAATAGACTGTGCTAAAGATGTAAATTATAAGCCCTAAGATAACCACTAAAATATTTTCATAGAAATATAGTTAATAAGCTAATGAAATATGAAGGAATCATAAAAACAATTCAAAAAAGAGAAGAAGAAAGAAAAAAGACATGGGGCAAATAGAAAATAACTAATAAGGTAGTAGACTTTAATCCAACCATATTAATAATTACATTATATTTTTAATATCAGAAAATGTAGGTATCATAAGAACAGTATGTAAGGTTAAAAAGGTCAGTTCACCAAGAAGACTTGTTTGTGTACCAACAACAATTCTTCCAAAATACTTAATACTTCCAGAAAAACTGATAGAATTGAAAGGAGAAAGATACAAATCCACAATTATATTTAGAGACTTCAACACCCTTCTCTGAATAATTGGTAAAAAATATAGAAAAACAGTATATAGGCTGCTAATTTTAGTAGAAGATACACCAACTTAAACAAAATGGCTTATTCAAGGGAAGAAAGGTACATTTTGCATTTCTTCTTTTATTTTATTATAAAATAATATAATAATATAAATGTCATATACATCGTTATGAGAATATTATTGCTATGAAATAATAAGCCATATATGAATGTTGTATACAAATATTATTGCTATGAAATAGTAAGCCATATATGAATGTTGTATACAACATTCATAAAGTTGTATACAACATTCATATATGGCTTATTATTTCATAGCAATAATATTCTCATAACGATGTATATGACATTTATACGTACTGGTAGGATGTTTTTGACTCAAAAGTTTAAACAAAAATACTGGAGAGGTAGTTTTGCCAATGCAAGGTGATTAAAAAGAAGGCCTTACCTTGCTTTTTTTCCTTAAACATCTGTAACCATTTCCCTTTGTTCTGATTAATTTATTAATTAATCATCTTATTTATTTTTATAAATGCTTACCTTATATTAAAAATGTTTTTCCTTGAAAATCATGTAAATCAAGCTTTACAAATTCAGTTCCACTTTTCCCCTTTGACCTGTAATTTAACTTCAGAAACAGTCTTCATTTCTAATTCATTTTCACAAGTCAGTAGTTCTTAATATTTAAGATTTAAGTTTCTCGATAAATGTACAAAATCTATATGAAGAAAACTGCAAAATGCTTCTGAGAAACACAAAGTAGACAAGTAGACTTGAAAAAATTAAAAGATCTATATTCTTGGCTAAGAACTAAGTATCATGAGGCTGACAGTTCTTTTCATATGAATGTATAAAGTTCATACAATTCCAATAAAATATCAAAAATATTTTTTTTCTGGATCTGGAAAGTTCATTTTAAAGTTAATATGGAAAAATAAAAAGAGAAGAATAGTCAGAAAAATCTACATGTTATGCTACCACAAAAATTATTCTTAAACCTTGCACTGTCATTTATCCTTTAAAGAACACAAAAAATATATATTTTATATTAACCCCCATATCCATCTTCTGCTGCTCTTCATTCCTTTGTGTGGATCCAGATGTTCATCTCGTATCATTTCCACTTGCTTGAAAAGCTTCTTTTAACTTTTCCTGAGTGAAGATCTGTTGGTAATGACTTCTCTTCAGTTTTTCTTCTCTTCTATCCAACAAAATTATTTTGTTTTCAATTTTTCATATATTTGCTGGACAAAGAAATGAGTTTTTTTTTTCTTTCAGTACTTTAAAAATGTGTCTCCATTATTTTTTTGGTTTGCATCACTTATTGAGAAGTCTGATGTATATGTTCCTTTTTTCCTTTGGCTGCTTTTAACATTTTTCTTTTTGCAGCTGGTTTTCAGCAATTTTGTTAATATTGTGCCTTGATATAGTTTTCTTTATTTTTATTTCTACTGGATCTGTGGGTTTATAGTTTTTATCAATTTTAGAAATTTTAAACTTTTATTCCTCAAATATATATTTTTTTCAAATATTTTTTTCTATCACCTCCTGTCTCTATTTTCCTTTTGGAACTCCAGTTATATATCTGTTAGTCCACCTGTTATTATCCCAGAAGTCTATTCATTTCTTTTCTAGCCTTTTTCTCTTGGTGCTGTATTTTGGATAATTTCTGTTGCTGTCTTCAAGTTCACTGGTATTATCTTCTGAAGTGTTTCATTTGTTTTAAATCCCATTCAGTGTACTTTCGTTTTTTATATTGTATTTCTCTACAGGTTTCATTTGAATTGTTTTTATATCTTTGATATCTCTTCTCATCATGGTCATGTTTGCTCATATGTTCTTGAACATACAGAGTATATTTATATTAATTATTTTAAATATCTTTGTTATTTACATCATCTCTTATTTCTGTATCTGTTTCTACTGATTTATTTTCTTATGGTTGTTGGTCATATTTTCCTGATTTTTTTGATTGCCAGACATAGATTTTACATTGTTGCTTTATGGATTTTGAAGCATTTGTTTAAATAGGATTTCATTTTGATACACAGTTAAGTTACATGTAATCGGTTAGATCTTTTGAGGCTTGGTTTTAAGCTTTGTCTTGGCCCGTACAGTAGCCTTAGGGCAGGGCTAAATTAGCCCCACAATGAAGGTGATACCCATTCTGAGTGTTCTAGTTAATGTTCTTATATTGCGAGAGCGTTTCACTCTTGTTGGTGAAAACAAAATATACTTATCCCTTTCCCTCAGTGAACAGTGGGAACTGTTTTGCCTATTAATTTCCAGTCTTGATTACTTTCCTCTCACATATACCTGAATCAATACTCAACCAAAGACACAAGGAGACCCCTCTGCAGATCTCCAGAACTCTCTTTGCAGAACTTCCTTTTCTTTAGTACTCTGTTCCACCGACTCTCACTGCCATGACTCCTCAAACTCTGTTTGCTATCTCCTCAACCCAGTGAGACAACCAGACTTTATTTGCATTCTACCTCCCGGACCGGCAGCCTGGAAACTGTCTGTATACAGTAAATTGGTACAATTATTGGACTCAACTTGTTCGTTTCCTTTCTCTCCAGGATCACGGGCCTATACTTCCTATTATCCAATATCTAAAACCAGTTTTGTTTTTTTTGTTTGTTTGTTTGTTTTAGCTATTTTTTCCCCTAGATTTTTAAGTGGAAGAATAAATCTGCACCTAATTACTCCATTTTGGTCAGACGTAGAGGTCTGTCACTGCTTTTATTAGGCCTTTTGATTCCCTCATGGGTCATGCAGTGGTTGTGACACTCGGCACAGGTAATACCCTTCAGATGAGAAAGCCATATTTGTGCTAAGCCATTAGTACCAGCAAGGCTACGTTTACATGTAGGGAGTAGGTGTTGGACAAAGCACAGATGATGCCCAGATGTCCCTGACAATGGCACGGCCTCTCATTTTCTACTGTTCTTAAAAGTTCACTCTCTGACTGATTTCATACCCCTTAACGAGTGGTTCTGTTTGTTTCAAGAACTACAGTTACAAGTCTCCTTCTCCAAACCTTTTAAAGGGAAGATGTGTGGGTGTTAAACTTTCTGTATTCTCATGTGTCTGAAAAATCTTTATTTTGTCATTCTACTTGAGTGATAATTTGACTTGCCAAAGGTTTCTAGGTTCAAAGATGTTTTTTTTTCTCAGTATCTTGAAAGTATTTTTCTGGGTTTTGTTTTTTTCCTATTATTGATTTTACTGATGAGAAATATAATGACAACGTTTCCTCATTTTTTCCAGTGTTAAGTATTTTCTCTTTGGAAGCTTGACAATATATTTTACTTTCCACAAGTTTCACCATGAACTTAGATATAAGTTTTTTAAGCTTACTTTTGACCAGCATTTGATAACTATTTTATTTTATTTTTTATAAAGATTTTATTTCCTCAGAGAACGAGAGAGAGCACAAGCAAGGGGAGGGGCAGGCAGAGGGAGAAGCAGGTTCCCCGCAAGGGGCTCAATGCAGGACTTGATCCCAGAACCCTAAGATCACGACCTCAGGCAAAGGCATACACTTAAACTGAGCCACCCAGATGTCCCTTGATAAATATTTGAAATCTGTACACATGGGTCTCTTAAAAAGAATTATGCCAAATTGTTATTTTATTTTAAACATTGCCCACCTACCGTTCTTTCTACTTTCCCTCCTGAAAATATGTAATCTAGTGTCATTTCTCATATATATATATTACATTTTTCTTTTATCTTTGTGCTGGGAGCTTTCCTCATTTACATCTTACTACTCATTAATTTACTTTTCATCTGCATTTTCTCTGCCATTTAGCTCATTCTCTGAGTTTTTAAAATATAAAATACAGTTTTTATTTCTGAGCTGTTTGGTTATTTTTCTTAACTATTAGGTTTCTTAACTATTAGGTTATTTGTGTGTCTCATCACCTATTTTTATTTGTTGATTTCTTCTTTTATCTCTTTGAAAATATTAAGTGTATTCATTTAATATTTAATTCATTTAATATTTCTAACCCAGATTTCTATATTCTGTTAAGCATTTGCTGATCAATTTCTTGCTTGGATTGTGTGGGGATAATCCCACTGACTTCATACAGTTGGATGAAATTAGATAATATAGAAAATTCACAGTACAGTCGTAGCACAAACAATAAACCTACTTTTTTTTTATCACTTTTCTCATCATTTGACTATGTTCTGTTCTTTGATTCTCACTGATATTCGCATTTTTACCCCTTCTTTTTTCAGCCCTTAATTTCAGAAATTAAAAGTGCACATGTCATTCATTCCTTCTCCCAATTGTTTTCTTTTTCCATTTTTGATGTTCCCTAATTGGAGATTCTATAATATCCCTCAAGATCATAAAGTTTCTCTTGGTGTATCTCCTGGTTGACTAACAGCAGTCTTTCTTATATTCTACATTTATTTAAGGGAAGCCTATACCTACTTCCTGTGTTGATAAATTGGCTCACTAAACCTAGTTGTTGAAGTGAATACTCATTTCTTTTCTCAATTGAGTAATTATCTTTATTAAATTAATACATGTAAAATGCTAGCACACATGCACATAGTGAGTTCTCAGTAAAGTTAGTGATCATTATTTTAACTTCTTTATCTTTTTGGAAAGAGAATAATTTAAAATTGATATTTTAAAAATATGTTATTATACTAAGATAGCAACTAACTGTTTTCTTTATTCACTAGAGAACATAACGAGAAGAGAAAACAAAAACTGATTTGAGGGTTTCTGTCTTATTTAAGGGAGATGCAAGTAAAACTTTTTATAGGTTTTTAAGGATTATAAAAATAATATTGTCCTCAAAGGCAATAACATTGACTACATAAAATCAAATTCCTTCTGATCCTTTCCCTGCTTCTAGTATTTGGTAAATGTAATCTTGTCATTTATTCTAAGAAATTATTCTAAAACACAAAGTTTTTTGTTGTTGTTTTTTAAAGATTTTATTTATTTATTTATTTGACAGAAAAAGATTACAAAGAAGCAGACAGAGAGAGAGAGGAGGAAGCAGACTCCCTGCTGAGCAGAGGGCCCGATGTGGGGCTTGATCCCAGGACCCTGGGACCATGACCGGAGCCAAAGGCAGAGGCTTAACACACTGAGCCACCCAGGTGCCCCAAAACACAGAGTTTTGAGCATAAGAATATCCAAAATACCTTTCTTTCTTTCTTTCTTTCTTTCTTTTTTTTTAATACCTTTCTATTTATACGTGTTTAAAAACTAGAAGTATCCAGGCGCCTGGGTGGCTCAGTGGGTTAAGCCTCTGCCTTCAGCTCAGGTCATGATCTTAGGGTCCTGGAATCAAGCCCTGCATCGGGCTCTCTGCTCAGCAGGAACCCTGCTTCCCTCTCTCTCTTTCTCTGCCTGTCTCTCTTCCTATATGTGATCTCTCTCTCTGTCAAATAAATAAATAAAATCTTAAAAAAATAATAAAAATAAAAACTAGAAGTATCTTGTGAATTTATTCAGATGATACTTAAAAACTCAAACAAAACGGGAACATGCTTATAATGTCAGAAGAAAAACGTAGGATAATAAATTGTAAAGATTGTTAACTCAAATATTGGAATAATGCACAGAAAAAAGACTGAAAGGAAATTCACCAGAATATTAACCATGATTGGCTTAGAGTGATCTTTTTCTGTATACTTTCCTGACATTTTTTTCTATAATTTTCTACAATGAATGAATTGCTTTAAAAATCAAGGAAATAGGAAAAAAAAAATCAATGGTTTGGTATTAGCTGCATGACTTAACTTACAAGTTGTTCAAATCAATTGAGATAGAGTATGTGAAAGCATGTTGTAAACTATAAACTGAAGTAGTAAGCTAAATTATTGTTATTATCAATAACTGAAGAGTAATATAATTCATCTTTTGAACTCTTCATATGGAGAGCTCTCTTTTCGACCAATTTCGTCTAATTTATTTTTGTCAATACAAATGGGGTTCCAAAACACTTGGAAAATCTCCCTAAGGATAATAAACTGTTTTATCTTTTTTGTTATTGGTTTGAACTATTACTGTGATAATAATAAACAAAACCCTTTAAGCTTATTTTGCCTCCTGCTTTTTACCGAGGCAGCAGCAATATCTCCCTTTAAAAAAAAAAAAAGAAAGAAAGATAAAACTATTGACATTTAAAACCTACAACTTCCTCTAAAAGGTGATTTAGTTAAGTCATGGACAGAGAAAATACCAAATTTACAAGAACAAATGTATGCTTATTAAGCAACAATTAACTGCTAGTGATTTCATATGTAGATTATCTATAATTTGAATGCAATTTTCTAAATTTTTTTAACAAGAGTAGTTTCAAAAGTCCTTTGGTGTTTAATAACATGTGCTATTATTAAGAAGACAGTTGTTGGGGCGCCTGGGTGGCTCAGTGGGTTAAGCCGCTGCCTTCGGCTCAGGTCATGATCTCAGGGTCCTGGGATCGAGTCCCATATCGGGCTCTCTGCTCAGCGGGGAGCCTGCTTCCCTCTCTCTCTCTCTCTCTCTCTCTCTGCCTGCCTCTTTGTCTACTTGTAATCTCTCTCTGTCAAATAAATAAATAAAAATCTAAAAAAAAAAAAAAATTTAAAAAAAAAAAAAAAAAAAAAAAAAAAAAAAAAAGAAGACAGTTGTTAAAATGCAGATGTTTTGTTCAGTGCCTGACCCTTTCAAGATACTGCCTAGGAGAATGTTATTACTTGCGATTGAACTATTTTGGTGCCTCCCAGCTTCTTTCCTCCTTAATACCAGTTTTGTGACTGATGCTTTGGTAGACAATGGAGATTCTGCTGTGAACAGGCCAGATACAGATCCATCCTTGGGTTGTATGGAGTCTAGTCACACAAGTATTTGAGTGTCTAGTGTGCACCTAGCCCTATCCTGAGAATTTTAGGGTTCCCAAAGGAAAAGATACTCTGTATATGCTGAAGAGCTTTTGAGTTCTTATCCTGTAGCATGGTATTTTCCTGACTGCTACATACTAGCTTATTTTGACTTTACCTGAGTTCTGAAAGAGAAGAATTGAGAATAACAAGTCAGTCAGCTTCTTTTCATCTAAGACTAGGAACCCATCTAAACTGAGGAAAATCCAAGTGTCAGAAGATTCGTTTAAAATGAAAGATACTAAATCTGCCATAGAGTTTTAGAATTGTGATGTAGTCAATCATATCACTTTTGAATAAACTAATGCTGTTGTGCCATATTTTCTTATGGTCATTCCAGATATGCAGATATATGGGATATATAAATTCTGACTAGCTAATGAGCATCACAAATGAACATGGTAATAGCTAAATTGGTAGAGGCTATTCTTTAATTTGTATAAATTTAATGTCATCTGAAAAGATCTCCCATTTATTTTTTTAAAAATAATTTATAAGGCTTATAATATGGGACTTTCCACATACAAAATCTCACAATGGAAAAGCAAATGTTATTTATTTAATGTCAATTTTATAACATCTTGCATTTAATATTTGTATAGTTTTATGAAAATTAGGACAGGAGTTTATCATAAGAATACACTTCTGTGGACTTCTGTGGACTGCTTGATATAAATAAAACAATTCTAAAACAGGTTTACTAATCATACAACTATTTCAGAAGTCGTGTTAGAATGTGATGTTTAGAATATAATTCTAATTCATTTTTTATGGTTTAAGAATATGAGAGGAGTGTCATGTAACACCACATTATTTGGAGGAGAGAAGGTTTGCTTTTAGGGAAGTGAGAAACTCCATTTTGCAATTATTAAACCCCTTTCTTTTCGTCGTGCCAACCCTGACCTTTAGTCACCAGCCTACCCCTATATGTTTCACTCATCCTTATCCTGTTCTGTAGAGAATTTTGTTCAAATAGTATTCTTGGAGAAAGTCATATCTGTTCCTCTGGCCCAATGGAAAATCAATCTAGCCTACTCCAACTGGGTTCTCATTGCTTCTTCACAATCTTGATATTGATCTCCCATTTATTCCCCAGCACACTTCCCTCAGCAGGTGCTTCAGATCTTTCTGCACACACATCTAATTCACTGCTTACGCTTCCCATTCTCACCAGATAATATCCATCCTACTTTACTGAGAAATTTATAGATACCTAGTGCTCTTTCATTTTGCCTTTTCTCTACTTTAAAGCAGCAAACTTTGAGTATCAACCATGTGGCAGGCTCTTGTGTTTATTTCTGGCACATAGTAGGTGCTCAGTAAATGTTATGAATGTATGTGTTGATGAAACGATAGGTTTAGAGACTGAAAACAGGCTCCTTAAGAAGAGGAGAAGGAAAGAAAGGAAGTGTGCATTAGATATTATGACCTTGGATGTTCTTTCTTAGTAAAGTAGGATGGTTTCCCCTCTCAAAAGGAAGAGGTGTTTTTTATTTTCAGGGCTAGACTCTTCATACCATTCCTTTTTTTCTTCCTCTCTGAAAGTGATTCAACTCCCTCAAAGGAGGACAACTTCGCTACATTAAAACACCGCTCCCCCCACTGAAACCCATCACCATCATCAACAACTAAAATTCTGACCCTGCTGACTATAACTATCCCGTTTTCATACTTCCCTTTTGCTCAAGTGCTCTGCAGTTTCTACAGTATACTCATTTCCTTGTGACTTGTATTGTCCTCTTCATTCACTTTTATCTGTTTTATTCTCACCTATACCAACTAAAATCTCACCCCCTCCCTTTTTTAAATCTCACCTATTTTTTAAGACTCACCTCTCACACTAAGCTTCCCTGGCCCCTGTATCTAGAAGGTTTCTCAAGGGGCCAGCATTGTCTGTGCTGCTCCTATGACATATATCCTAACCTGCCTTCTATTTCTATGCAATGCCATGGGCTTCATTTCCCTAACATAGTCAGGGTTCAGTAGATATTGGTTGAAAGAGCAAAGGTAAGTTGAACACCTTAAGTGGGCATGGCAAAAGAAAAAAATGGTTAATCTTTTTACAAAATAAACTTTTTTCTTTGATCACTCTAATAATTCATTTTAAGTACTGTTTCCATCTGTGTCTTGCCACTCCAGTGAATGAAATTGTCAGGAATTTGGTTAGTTTCAGTTTTTAGTTAGCAGGCTGTTACTAGAAATGGTGATGGTGGTATAGCCTTGGTTCCCTGCCTTTATTGAGGGAGGAAACTAATACTGCCTTATATCGTAGGTATTACTAAAGTCTAGATTTCTCCAATGAAACTTAAAGGGAATTCTGAGACACCTCCGAAAGACTGGTTTCTGAACTGATTACAAGGAGGATTTTTAAGACTACAAATGGGAATTTCTGGTTTGCTTTCAAATGGTTCTGATATTCTTCATTTTGTCATGTTTTTCAGCTGGTATTGGTTAGCACTGCACTTTATCAAATAGCATCCCCATTTCAATTGAGAATGAAGAGGTTCTTGGATAAAGAACTTGTAAAAATCAGGTACAATAATAAAGTCATGGATGATTCTTGGAATTTGCTAAAATGAAATGCTGCATCTAAGTGCGATGTAAGTGCAACATCTTAGCCATATAAGATCATTATCATAAAGTAATCATCATGATTAAAAAAACTCTAATTGAATCATTATTCTTTCCAAAAGATCTGAATTCTAAGAATACTTCTCAGAAGCTCTCAAACTTAATATGGAGCAGGAATATTGCAATGAGTCCTCAAGAGTGAGAAATAAAAAAACAGTTGTGCTATTCTTTCATTGTGCTTTTTAAATTTCATTATTCATAACTATATAGTACTTATGTGTGGTGAAGAATGTAGTCATAGGGGAATGCATCTGTCAGCATATTAGTATATAAAAAAGAATAAAAGTAAAAACAAAACAAGCATACTCAGTAGGTTCTCATATTTCATATTTGATATATACAGCTTTAGCTGTATATTCCTTTTTAAAACAAATATAAGAAAACAATAAATAATTTTTTTAAAGTTTATTTATTTATTAGACACACACACACACACACACAGAGGACAAGCAGGGGGAAGGGCAGAGCGAGAGAGCGAGAGGGAAAAACAGTCTCCCTGCTGAGCTGGGAGCCCAATGTGGGGCTTGATCCTAGGCCCTGGAGATCACAGTCTGAGCCTAAGGCAGACGCTTGACCATCTGAGCCACCCGCCAACAATAAATAAAATTTTAAAAGTGTATATTTGTGACATAACTAGGTTAAAGAAACTTTTATGTAGTTGAATAAAGCTAGATCCGTGATTTCTTATTTTGACTGCATGGATGATACCAATAGCAAAATATTGCCCAAAATATGCATATCATCTTATAGCTATAGCTACAAGGACACAAATGATATTTTAACATTCAATCAGAAATATTACATATATAAAGTTTAAAGAAATCTAACACTAAATTTTGTGATGGTTAAGACTTTTAGTGGAGTCTATGGTCAGTATAAAATTTCAAAATTTCAAAATAATGTTCAGAGATTGAAAGTACAATGGATGTCAAAGAAGAGAAAGAAAAGAGATTATAAACAACTTAGTAAGATGTTCAAAGGATCTTTTGAGCTTGATTCTTCACCTACCACATTAAAAAATGAAACGCCTAATCCTATATATTTACAGATTCTATATTAAAGTCTTTTAATTTAGTCATTCTGTTTTTCAGTCTTCTTGTATCTTGGCATTCTGAATCCCATACTGACCTAAGAAAGTTCTTATATCAGGGAGCATAGGCTATACTACACTCTGCTGTACATTATCCTCATTTAGAGACCCAGGCTGAGGAAGGAGGTCCACTCTTTCACAATTACTGCAGGAAGGAAAAAGTAAAATGGAAAACAGCACAAAATATTAAAGCTTCTCCCTAAAAGTGGTATGTGTTACTTCTGATCACATTTATTGACTAACGCCACGGATACGGCCATGCTTACTTCAAATGGGGTCAAGAATGATAATCCCCTCATGTTCTCAGAAGGAGAAAAGCCAGAAATATTTTGTGCACTACTGAGTTCCGCATCTACCTAAAAAAGATTAAAAATGGCAATTGTTTTAACTCATTCTCTGTTCAAGTGAGATTTGAGTGTTGCTTCCTTTTCTAGCTGCAGAACTAGAAGAATATCAATGGATGATAACTTTCTTCAAGGATTAAATATAAGAGAATGTTATATGGAACATTAGAGTGAACTGTTTTATTCTTCTCTCATTTGTTTATGGACTCATGGTCTTCCTTTTCCCCCGGGGGGCCTATAATTTGGCGGGAAACATAAATCTTAGCTCCATGAAACAACTGGAGGATGAGACAGACTATCATATCATTCCAGTGAATGGTGATAAGCCACATAATAAAATCAAAAGGGCAGATGAAATTAAGTAAAAGACCAGTGTTGAGTGAGTTAAAATTTCCTTGAAGAAAGAATACCTACCATTAGATGGACATGAAATATTAGGTTTAGGTTGATAGAAAGAAGAGAAACATAGCAACTAGGAAGTCAGAAATGAGAATGAGCAGGGAAGAAGCAGAGATGAGATTTGCTCAGCTGGAGTAAAGCATAAAATTAAAAGTTGAAGTGGCACATTAGGGTTAGTTTTTTGTGAACTTGAACACCAAGCTAAAACATTTATATTTGACCTGATGGGAAATAGTAAGAAACTGTGGATTCAACCAAAGCCAGAATAAAAGAGTGTTTTAAGTTATAGGAATTTTTAGAGCACACCTAGAGAAGAAACTCCTAAGAGGTTATGTTTTGTTACAAAAAATTTTTTGAGAAAGCTGAAGACTTGGTTCCTTTTTGACCTTAAGGAGTTTCAGTTTGGTTGGTGAGATAGACCATGCCTTTGAGATAAAAGTAGTCTTTGGTTAAAATTTTCAGGTATAAGTTTGGTCACTGATGGAAATACTTTCTCTAGAAATAGTTAAGAAAAATAAACTCAAATTCAATTATTCAAAAAAGTTTTGGTTATCCTTCATTGAGGTAAGAGGTTGATTTAATTTATGTTACAGTAGTTAAGAAACCCACACTTATTACCATATTTTGTTTTCAAATCATGAAAAAATAAAAATTCATTTTGTCCTATTAAAACATGAACCATGGTTTCATAGGGAAAGCATGGTCTTTGGAAGGAGACATATCCAAAGTCTGCAATTTGATAGAGAAGTAGAGAAGGTTAAACTACTCTACCTTCTAGAACCTCAATTTCCTCAACAACAAAATGGCAATGATAGGGATACCTAGGTGGCTTAGTTGGTAGACCATGCTATTCTTGATTTTAGGCTGTGAGTTCAAGCCCCATGTGTAGGTAGAGTTTAATTTAAAAGAAATTTTTTAAAAAGATTTTATTTATTTATTTGTCAGAGAGAGAGAGCATAAGCAGGGGGAGAGGCAGGCAGAGAGAGAAGCAGGCTCCCTGCTGAGCCAGGACCCCGATGTGGGACTCAATCCTGGGACCCCAAGATCATGACCTGAGCCAAAGGCAGACGCTTAACTGACTGAACCACCCAGGAATCCATAAAAAAATTTTAATAAATAAAATAGCAACAATAATTGTATCTATCTCATAGTTGTCATTAATAATGAAACATATAAAGTGCCTAGCACGTAATAGGTATGATAGTAATGTCAGTGATTATATATAAGCAAACACTAAATATTATTGAATTGAAATTTAAGGAAAATTTTCTATCTTCATATATTTGTAAAAATTATAAAATTAATAAATTGTAACTTAATGATTTATTAACTAAACTCTACCTCATAATATTATTTTATTCTAGAAATAAGTAAAAAGAAGAAATAAGGAAAAAAAACATTTTAGATCAGAGAATGCAAGGTTATATTTCAAAAGTGTTTCTGATCCTTGATTGGTTTGTTCCAGTTAGCCGATGTTCTCTCTTCCTTCACCAAACTCAGCAACTTTCATGGGTGACTACTCACAAAACTTTGTGGTAAGCAGTGCACTCCTATTTGATGAGGAAGCTATATAAAATAAGTAGCACTCAAGAAGTTAGCTGAAAAAGTAGTAGTTTAATTCATGGCATTTGGTTTATATCACTACGTTGACTTTGTGGCTCCCCAGTAGCTTTACCGTACCTTGCCTTTCAGAGGAAAATATAGTTAAGAGTGTGTCTGATCTTCAAACTGTATCGCAAGGACCACATTTAGTCAATCTAAGGTCCCTGAGGATTTAATCACTTCCCAAAATTGTACTCCTGGTTCTTTCCCATATCTGTACCATACACTGAGTATAGGAGATCTGAGAGTATGATAATAAATAAAATGAAAATGAAGAAATAAAATAGAAATTCATATTTAACAGCCTTAAGGTGCTGATTATGAAATTTTAATCTGAAATTGT
The DNA here is from genome assembly GCF_030435805.1 of Mustela lutreola. Classification (NCBI taxonomy): domain Eukaryota; kingdom Metazoa; phylum Chordata; class Mammalia; order Carnivora; family Mustelidae; genus Mustela; species Mustela lutreola. Next base: position 92,122,704 of record NC_081296.1, read on the forward strand.
CTTATTAAATTTTAATTTGAAAATGCCCTATATGTAGACTGATGAGGCCTTTGGCTTAATGGAGTATTAAGATCTGATACTCTCTCTAACTGGGTAGATAAGAGCAGTGGGATACTAATGTTCTCAATCTAAGCAGTTATAAAGAAATGAACAATGGTAATCAATTTCCTGAATATTTATTTTGGTGGTTCATCAAGAGATAGTCCAGAGTTTGTGCTTTACTGGACGATCATCTACCCCATTACCACTTTGGCATCACTGGTCACAGATCTTAAAATGGAGAGAGTGTGTGTGTGTGTGTGTGTGTGTAGAAAAAAAAAAATCACTTAAGGTGACAAAGTAAATTCTCTGTTACTCAATTAGACCAGGTAAGTATTTCAGCTTGCATGTGAAGGGACGTTTGGACAAATGCATTTGACAAACCACTGAAGAAAACAGACCTTTGCTATTAGACATGAGTGCTCTATGCCATACAAACAAACAAACAAACAAACACATCCACTCCTCCTAAAAAAAAAAAAATAATAATAATAATAATAAAGAGAAAAGAAAGGGGGGAAAACAGCACAGCTTAAATGATGGGTTTTGTAAATGTTCTGCTATTTTACAGTTTTTCAATTGAAGGCACAGTTTCCTTTTTCTTCTTTCTACTTTTATACACACAGCCTGGAAGATGGACATTTGGCAAGCCATAATAGACTGCTCCTTTCCCAGGTATCTCCTGCTTGGTTCCTTTATCTGTGAATAGGAAATGGCTTAAAGGCACCTGTGTGATGAAGGTCCCAGGGGCAGCTGCCGGACTAGTGAATGCCTGATTATGTGTTAACATGCTTTGTCAGATATTGGCAGAATCTGTTCTCTTCTTTTGCCTTTTCAGCAAGGGTACCATTGACAGCCTGGCTACCCATTTATAGAAATGTTGTCCATCAAACTGTGAGGAAGGACAATAGTGTTTTTCTGTGGCCAGTGACTGTGGGAAACTTTTCTTTGGCTATTCACGCAATTTTTGTAGCTTGCTCTGAAGAGGAGAGACTGATGAGTGCAAAAAGTACAATTAAGCAAAGCCAGACTTCAATTGAAGGCTCTAGTGTAGTCTGCTGTTCTCATTTTTTTTTTTTTTTTTAGAGGGGGGGAAAACCCTATGGGTTTTCACGTTGCTGTGTGGCATTCAGCAGGGGGCTATTACAATCCTAAATTTTTTTTCTAGACCACCTAATTCTAAGTTAAAATTAAATGTAATGAGAGCCACTTGGAGTTCTGAATATTTTAAAGCATAATTCCCACAGAAGGGATTCGACCTAAACTGCAGTGAGCATCAGTTGGCTAATTATAGCTGCATTTTATATTACAGCAGGTGTCAGATGCAGTCATCTCAATAAAGTCCACATAATACTCTGGGAAATAACAAAGACTTTTCTTTGAATGTGGGTACTAATTTCTGCTAGGTGTCATATGAGCCTTGATACTTCTTATTGGCATTAACAAGAGCACTGCAGCACTCAGAAATGCTTTTTGCTTGGGATGAATTGATACTGTAAAGCACTTACCAGTCAGACTTGGCAGATGTCAGTAGTTAATACTAATGTTGCAGAGGTCGGAATATAATGCAAAGAGTCTTATGTAAATACTCTTAGATGATGGGCTGGTTTTGAGAAAGCGCCTGAGCACTGCACCAACTCACTTAATGAAAGTTAAATAGATAGCAGTGGGGTATCTGCTTTTACTTTGGCTCCTGCTTTATTGCAAGTCCTTCAGAAGTGAAGGGCAGATGGTAAGGCAGTAAACTAGGTGAACAAAATACACTGGACTTGGGTAAGGACTTGTTATGTTTGTGGTACTTTCCTTGAACTTGGGTGGGTGATTCAAATCACTAAAGTGATAGGGCAAAAGCATGCCAGAAGATAAGGGCTCCTGTGCATTTCCCGTGGATGAAAAATAAATTTTAGAAAATATGTCTGCAGCTGAAATACAATTAGACAATGGGCTAGGCAAGAGGGATGTCACTTAGACATCATGATAATTGTTCTGCATGCGCCTTTCTTTTAGGAGTTTTACAGTTTGTCCAACCTATTGTAGTCACATTGGATCACAGCAAATGAGATAAAAATGGAAGACCTATTAAAATCTTGTTATAAAATACCAAATAAGCTAATAGAAATATGAACTCTTTACACACATTCCATTCTGGGATCAACACTTTTTTTTTTTAAATTTTTTTATTTTTTATAAACATATATTTTTATCCCCAGGGGTACAGGTCTGTGAATCACCAGGTTTACACACTTCACAGCACTCACCAAATCACATGCCCTCCCCAATGTCCATAATCCCAACCCCTTCTCCCAAACCCCCTCCCCCCGGCAACCCTCAGTTTGTTTTGTGAGATTAAGAGTCACTTATGGTTTGTCTCCCTCCCAATCCCATCTTGTTTCATTTATTCTTCTTCTACCCACTTAAGCCTCCATGTTGCATCACCACTTCCTCATATCAGGGAGATCATATGATAGTTGTCTTTCTCTGCTTGACTTATTTCGCTAAGCATGATACGCTCTAGTTCCATCCATGTTGTTGCAAATGGCAAGATTTCATTTCTTTTGATGGCTGCATAGTATTCCATTGTGTATATATACCACATCTTCTTGATCCATTCATCTGTTGATGGACATCTAGGTTCTTTCCATAGTTTGGCTATTGTGGACATTGCTGCTATAAACATTCGGGTGCATGTGCCCCTTTGGATCACTACATTTGTATCTTTAGGGTAAATACCCAATAGTGCAATTGCTGGGTCATAGAGCAGTTCTATTTTCAACATTTTGAGGAACCTCCATGCTGTTTTCCAGAGTGGCTGCACCAGCTTGCATTCCCACCAACAGTGTAGGAGGGTTCCCCTTTCTCCGCATCCTCGCCAGCATCTGTCATTTCCTGACTTGTTGATTTTAGCCATTCTGACTGGTGTGAGGTGATATCGCATTGTGGTTTTGATTTGTATTTCCCTGATGCCGAGTGATATGGAGCACTTTTTCATGTGTCTGTTGGCCATCTGGATGTCTTCTTTGCAGAAATGTCTGTTCATGTCCTCTGCCCATTTCTTGATTGGATTATTTGTTCTTTGGGTGTTGAGTTTGCTAAGTTCTTTATAGATTCTGGACACTAGTCCTTTATCTGATATGTCGTTTGCAAATATCTTCTCCCATTCTGTCAGTTGTCTTTTGATTTTGTTAACTGTTTCCTTTGCTGTGCAAAAGCTTTTGATCTTGATGAAATCCCAGTAGTTCATTTTTTCCCTTGCTTCCCTTGCCTTTTGCGTTGTTCCTAGGAAGATGTTGCTGCGGCAGAGGTCGAAGAGGTTGCTGCCCGTGTTCTCCTCAAGGATTTTGATGGATTCCTTTCGTACATTGAGGTCCTTCATCCATTTTGAGTCTATTTTTGTGTGTGGTGTAAGGGAATGGTCCAATTTCATTTTTCTGCATGTGGCTGTCCAATTTTCCCAGCACCATTTATTGAAAAGGCTGTCTTTTTTCCATTGGACATTCTTTCCTGCTTTGTCGAAGATTAGTTGACCATAGATTTGAGGGTCTATTTCTGGGCTCTCTATTCTGTTCCATTGATCTATGTGTCTGTTTTTGTGCCAGTACCATGCTGTCTTGATGATGACAGCTTTGTAATAGAGCCTGAAGTCCGGAATTCTGATGCCACCAACGTTGGCTTTCTTTTTCAATATCCCTTTGGCTATTCGAGGTCTTTTCTGGTTCCATATAAATTTTAGCATTATTTGTTCCATTTCTTTGAAAAAGATGGATGGTACTTTGATAGGAATTGCATTAAATGTGTAGATTGCTTTAGGTAGCATAGACATTTTCACAATATTTATTTTTCCAATCCAGGAGCATGGAACATTTTTCCATTTCTTTGTGTCTTCCTCAATTTCTTTCATGAGTACTTTATAGTTTTCTGAGTATAGATTCTGTGTCTCTTTGGTTAGGTTTATTCCTAGGTATCTTATGGTTTTGGATGCAATTGTAAATGGGATTGACTCCTTAATATCTCTTTCTTCTGTCTTGCTGTTGGTGTAGAGAAATGCAACTGATTTCTGTGCATTGATTTTATATCCTGACACTTTACTGAATTCCTGTATAAGTTCTAGCAGTTTTGGAGTGGAGTCTTTTGGGTTTTCCACATATAGTATCATATCATCTGCGAAGAGTGATAATTTGACTTCTTCTTTGCCGATTTGGATGCCTTTAATTTCCTTTTGTTGTCTGATTGCTGAGGCTAGGACCTCTAGTACGATGTTGAATAGCAGTGGTGATAATGGACATCCCTGCCGTGTTCCTGACCTTAGCGGAAAAGCTTTCAGTTTTTCTCCATTGAGAATGATATTTGCGGTGGGTTTTTCATAGATGGCTTTGATGATATTGAGGTATGTGCCCTCTATCCCTACACTTTGAAGAGTTTTGATCAGGAAGGGATGTTGTACTTTGTCAAATGCTTTTTCAGCATCTATTGAGAGTATCATATGGTTCTTGTTCTTTCTTTTATTGATGTGTTGTATCACATTGACTGATTTGCGGATGTTGAACCAACCTTGCAGCCCTGGAATAAATCCCACTTGGTCGTGGTGAATAATCTTTTTAATGTACTGTTGAATCCTATTGGCTAGTATTTTGTTGAGTATTTTCGCATCTGTGTTCATCAAGGATATCGGTCTATAGCTCTCTTTTTTGGTGGGATCCTTGTCTGGTTTTGGGATCAAGGTGATGCTGGCTTCATAAAATGAGTTTGGAAGTTTTCCTTCCATTTCTATTTTTTGGAACAGTTTCAGGAGAATAGGAATTAGTTCTTCTTTAAATGTTTGGTAGAATTCCCCCGGGAAGCCGTCTGGCCCTGGGCTTTTGTTTGTTTGGAGATTTTTAATGACTGTTTCAATCTCCTTACTGGTTATGGGTCTGTTCAGGCTTTCTATTTCTTCCTGGTTCAGTTGTGGTAGTTTATATGTTTCTAGGAATGCATCCATTTCTTCCAGATTGTCAAATTTATTGCCATAGAGTTGCTCATAGTATGTTCTTATAATAGTTTGTATTTCTTTGGTGTTAGTTGTGATCTCTCCTCTTTCATTCATGATTTTATTTATTTGGGTCCTTTCTCTTTTCTTTTTGATAAGTCGGGCCAGGGTTTTATCAATTTTATTAATTCTTTCAAAGAACCAGCTCCTAGTTTCGTTGATTTGTTCTATTGTTTTTTTGGTTTCTATTTCATTGATTTCTGCTCTGATCTTTATGATTTCTCTTCTCCTGCTGGGCTTAGGGTTTCTTTCTTGTTCTTTCTCCAGCTCCTTTAGGTGTAGGGTTAGGTTGTGTACCTGAGACCTTTCTTGTTTCTTGAGAAAGGCTTGTACCGCTATATATTTTCCTCTCAGGACTGCCTTTGTTGTGTCCCACAGATTTTGAACCGTTGTATTTTCATTATCATTTGTTTCCATGATTTTTTTCAATTCTTCTTTAATTTCCCGGTTGACCCATTCATTCTTTAGAAGGATACTGTTTAGTCTCCATGTATTTGGGTTCTTTCCAAACTTCCTTTTGTGGTTGAGTTCTAGCTTTAGAGCATTGTGGTCTGAAAATATGCAGGGAATGATCCCAATCTTTTGATACCGGTTGAGTCCTGATTTAGGACCGAGGATGTGATCTATTCTGGAGAATGTTCCATGTGCACTAGAGAAGAATGTGTATTCTGTTGCTTTGGGATGAAATGCTCTGAATATATCTGTGATGTCCATCTGGTCCAGTGTGTCGTTTAAGGCCTTTATTTCCTTGCTGATCTTTTGCTTGGATGACCTGTCTATTTCAGTGAGGGGAGTGTTAAAGTCCCCTACTATTATTGTATTATTGTTGATGTGTTTCTTTGATTTTGTTATTAATTGGTTTATATAGTTGGCTGCTCCCACATTGGGGGCATAGATATTTAAAATTGTTAAATCTTCTTGTTGGACAGACCCTTTGAGTATGATATAGTGTCCTTCCTCATCTCTTATTATAGTCTTTGGCTTAAAATCTAATTGATCTGATATAAGGATTGCCACTCCTGCTTTCTTCTGATGTCCATTAGCATGGTAAATTCTTTTCCACCCCCTCACTTTAAATCTGGAGGTGTCTTCGGGCTTAAAATGTGTTTCTTGGAGGCAACATATAGATGGGTTTTGTTTTTTAATCCATTCTGATACCCTGTGTCTTTTGACAGGGGCATTTAGCCCATTCACATTCAGGGTAAGTATTGAGAGATATGAATTTAGTGCCATTGTATTGCCTGTAAGGTGACTGTTACTGTATATGGTCTCTGTTCCTTTCTGATCTACCACTTGTAGGCTCTCTCTTTGCTTAGAGGACCCCTTTCAATATTTCCTGTAGAGCTGGTTTGGTATTTGCAAATTCTTTCAGTTGTTGTTTGTCCTGGAAGCTTTTAATCTCTCCTTCTATTTTCAATGATAGCCTAGCTGGATATAGTATTCTTGGCTGCATGTTTTTCTCGTTTAGTGCTCTGAAAATATCATGCCAGCTCTTTCTGGCCTGCCAGGTCTCTGTGGATAAGTCAGCTGCCAATCTAATATTTTTACCATTGTATGTTACAGACTTCTTTTCCCGGGCTGCTTTCAGGATTTTCTCTTTGTCATTGAGACTTGTAAATTTTACTATTAGGTGACGGGGTGTGGGCCTATTCTTATTGATTTTGAGGGGCGTTCTCTGAACCTCCTGAATTTTGATGCTCGTTCCCTTTGCCACATTGGGGAAATTCTCCCCAATAATTCTCTCCAGTATACCTTCTGCTCCCCTCTCTCTTTCTTCTTCTTCTGGAATCCCAATTATTCTAATGTTGTTTCGTCTTATGGTGTCACTTATCTCTCGAATTCTCCCCTCGTGGTCCAGTAGCTGTTTGTCCCTCTTTTGCTCAGCTTCTTTATTCTCTGTCATTTGGTCTTCTATATCACTAATTCTTTCTTCTGCCTCATTTATCCTAGCAGTTAGAGCCTCCATTTTTGATTGCACCTCATTAATAGCTTTTTTGATTTCACCTTGGTTAGATTTTAGTTCTTTTATTTCTCCAGAAAGGGCTTTTATATCTCTCGAGAGGGTTTCTCTAATATCTTCCATGCCTTTTTCGAGCCCGGCTAGAACCTTGAGAATTGTCATTCTGAACTCTAGATCTGACATATTACCGATGTCTGTATTGATTAGGTCCCTAGCCTTCGGTACTGCCTCTTGTTCTTTTTTTTGTGTTGAATTTTTATGTCTTGTCATTTTGTCCAGATAAGAGTAAATGAAGGGGCAAGTAAAATACTAAAAGGGTGGCAACAACCCCAGGAAAATATGCTTTAACCAAATTAGAAGAGATCTAAAATCGTGAGTGGGGAGAAAGGGGATAAAAAGAGGTTCAAAAAGGAAGAAAGAAAAAAAAAAAACAAAAAGAAAAGAAAAAAAAAAAAGAAAAGAAAAGAAAAGAATTTTTAAAAAAAGAAAACACCTAAGAAAAATGTAAAAAAGAAAAAATATATATATTAGATTATATATATATTAGATAAAAAATCGTTAAAAAAGAAAAAGGTAACAATTAAGAAAAAAAATTTTACCCGAAGGCGAGAAAAAAAAAAAAATGAAAAAGAAAAAATTAAATTAACTGCAAGACTAAAAAAAATCACAGGAAAAAAGCCATGAGTTCCGTGTTTGGCTTTCTCCTCCTCTGGAATTCTGCTGCTCTCCTTGGTATTGAAACCGCACTCCTTGGTAGGTGAACTTGGTCTCGGCTGGATTTCTTGTTGATCTTCTGGGGGAGGGGCCTGGTGTAGTGATTCTCAAGTGTCTTTGCCCCAGGCGGAATTACACCGCCCTTACCCGGGGCCGGGGTGAGTAATCCGCTCGGGTTTGCTTTCAGGAGCTTTTGTTACCTGAGCGCTTTCCGTAGAGTTCCGGAGGACGGGAATACAAATGGCGGCCTCCTGGTCTCCGGCCCGGAGGAGCCGAGAGCCCAGGGCCCCACTCCTCAGTGCGCCCTCAGAGAACAGCGCCCAGTTACTCCCGTCTGCCTGACCTCCGGCCGCGCTCCGAGCTCACCGAGCCTGGGACCGGTTCAAGGTAACACGGAGCTGCGAGCTTACTGTCGGCTCTGTCTCTGTAGCCGGCTTTCCCGTTCCAATACCCGCAAGCTCTGCGACACTCAGACACCCCCGATCCTTCTGTGACCCTGCGGGACCTGAGGCCACGCTGACCCCGCGTGGGCTTCGCCCCGGTTTAGCCTCTGGAGCGATGTCCCTCAGCGGAACAGACTTTTAAAAGTCCTGATTTTGTGCACGGTTGCTCCGCTGCTTGCCGGGAGCCGGCCCCTCCCCCCGGGGTCTATCTTCCCGTCGCTTTGGATTCACTTCTCCGCCGGTCCTACCTTTCAGAAAGTGGTTGTTTTTCTGTTTCCAGAATTGCTGTTCTTCTTCTCTTCGATCTGCCGATGGATTTTCAGGTGTTTGCAATCTTTAGATAAGCTATCTAGCTGATCTCCGGCTAGCTGAAGCAGTCTCAGCCTGCTACTTCTCTGCCATCTTGACTCCTCCCCTCTGGGATCAACACTTTATTTTAAACCTAATTCAGAGCTAAACCTATATATTTTTTTAAACCTAATTCAGAGCTAAAAAGTGAAGGCAGTTGTCCTTAATTATATCTCCCAAATCAACTTTGGGGTCTCATTTTGGCAGGTTACAGTTTATATACATCTCACAGCAAATTCTGTAGGGTGCTGTCATCAATTAGAGAGGACTTCAGGAGTTTAAAATTCATTTAACATTGGTTCAGTCAATGAATGAACACTGGCAGGAGCACAGGATTGGTTCAGTCAATGAATGAACACTGGCAGGAGCACAGCACTGTTAAGCCCAGCAGTAAGATCTAAGATAAGAAAGAGGACACATTGGGGCACCTGTGTGACTCAGGTCATAATCTCAGGATCCTGGGATCAAGTTCTACATCAGTCTCCCTACTCAGCAGGGAGTCTGTTTCTCCCTCCTGCTCATACTCTTTCTTACTCAATTAAATAAATAAAATCTTTAAAAAAAGAAAGGAAGAAAGAAAGAAAGAAAGTGAACACTTTGTCCCCAGAGTGCTAATCATCAGTTCACAAAAGCAATATCCCTCATAGCTGTTTCGAAGATCGTATAT